>NC_139018.1:125692524-126094987 GCF_964374135.1 Grampus griseus
ACAAACACACCCAGTACACACACACACACACACACACAAGACCACTACCAAAAGCCCAAAGGTAAAAAGTTAGTTTTTTACTAATTTTATTAAAGTTTGGATCTTCTCCTAACTCTACTTGGAAGTATAATGATAACATTATTTCCAAAGCATGGTATCTTCCAAGGATTTTTAAAAGGTGAGAGAGCTGCTCCTACATTGAGAATAACTTGGGTATCCACTGGTCCTCTTTCTGACAATCAGTTTCCCTCAGGCAGTGCTGCGAATCAGGTCTGCAACGGTCATCCCTGGGGTGAGGCTGGTGGACTGGGGGGAAGGGGAGGGGAGGCATGACTCCTCTGGGGAGAAGGTGGGGCAGAAAAAAATCCAGCTCATCCAATGGGGACAGAACTCAGAGGGTGGGCCCCATGGGAAGCACAGCTGCAGGTTCCTGGAGTCAAATATTGCCCCATTTAATCCAGAAAGAAATTCGTGGGAAAGAGGCCAGTTAAAGCAAATTTGATCTTGGAAATGAGCACCCAACGAGGGAGGAGGTACGCAGGTTGGATCCTAATCACAAAACTTCCGTACTTAAAGAGAAAACAATTTTTAAAATAAGTTGCAATGTTATTCTCTGGTTGCAAAACAACCACAAAAGAACGCGTGCACATTGTACCCCTATGGGTAAGCAAAGAGCAGTGGCTATAATCCCCAGTGACTGTGCTACTCTTTGAGTGTCACCTGCTCCCAGGCTATGGTCTTGGTGTATATAGTTCTATTTTGTGAAAATGAAATCCAACATGCGATATTTTAAAATTGGGCCCACAGAGCTCCGCGGTCAAGGTGAAGATCAGTGGTGGGATTCACCACCCCCACCCCTCCACGACTGTCCATCAAAGCAACTCCACTGTTATAGCTGTTATGTGGGCTGGGGCTCCAGGTAAAGCTTCATGAGAGAAAAGCTCTGTGGGCTGCTTAAATAAATAAATAGAAATACATAAATAAGATACAATTTTAAAGTACTGAAGCCCACCCACTCCTATCATGGTAGATGAATGATGGACAACAATCCTCCCCCTCTGCCTGAATCCACAGCCTGGCTGTGGCCTCCTCGTGCAGGGAGCTCTTCACTTGGGCTCCTCCATGTGACTTTCTTTGGCCAAGGGCAGAGGCATGGAGGCAACAGCGTGCCACTCTGAGCCTAGGCCTTAAGAGACATGGAATGTTTTTGCTTTCCCCGCTTGTACCTCTGCAACTGGCAGGGAAGAAGGCGCCCTGCCAGCCTGCTGGTCTCAGGAGGTTAGGAGCCACATGAAGCAGAGTGCAGACTGCAGCACACAGCAGAGACCCCCCAGACCCCTGCTGGCCAGGAGGCCAGAAATAGATGCTGATTGGCACATCCCACTAAGATTCTGTGTCTGTCTGGATCAGGGTTCAGAGAGGCTGAGCCACTCAGCTGAGGTCACCCAGAACTAAGAATTGAATGCAGGCCTAATGAACCCCACAGACAGGCTCTTGAGCCCTCATCACACTGTGTGAGTCCCAGAAGTGTCTCCCCACCCCTTCTCACTCAGTGAAAGGAAACAGTCATAAACCGGCTGTGGGGTTCTAAACAAGACAGTGACAGAAGTACACATCACTCTAGGTTACAGGTAGTTAGTAATGGCTCCTTAATCCAGAGCCCAGGTAATGGATTCAGCATTCCCAGTACCCACAAAGGTCCCCGTGGTGTCACTGTCTTCCCCTGGACCTGGCAGGAAAGCAGGGTGGGTCCTCTGCTGCCCTCATTCACTGCTCTCAGGTGAGCTGAACGGTAGCTGCAAGAGGCCAGGAGGGGCCTGATGTCGGGCTACTAAGCCATGTAAGCAGCCCGTTGCCAGCAGGAGGGGAGTGTTGTAGGGTTTCATCCCTGGGGGTCCTAGGGCAAGCCCTCCACACTCAGCTCCTTGGCTACCACCTATGGGACCTTTCAACTCTTGAAGAATGGGCATAAATTTGTACTTTCTTCATAATTTCCATAATGCTGAGCCATAGGACAGAATTTTACAATGTATTTCAGGTCACTTTTTTCTCATCTTCTTCAACTCTGTGTTTATGTGTTTTCTTCCGTGCATAAACATATCCCTGAGCATCAGGGTTCACAAGACACCACCTCCCCTGTCGGCACCTTCCAGCCCTAAGCAGTAGAACAGTACCAGTGGGGGCTGCACGATTCCCATAGGCTCCTCAAGCTTTGTGTGTGTCCTGAGGCTCAGCCAGAACAGGGAGGTGTGGAGTCCTGAGATTCCACTGGGGAAAGAGGCCCCTGAGGCAGAAAAGACCATTCTGAGCCTGCTCCCTCCCACCTGGTGATCACAGCTGTCAGGGAGAGGCAACTGGCTGTAGGAGTAGTGTAAAGTTCAGATCCAGACCTCAAAGGAGAAAAATGAGGGCTAGGAGTCAACACTTTGGCCTCTCGTGCACATGAACATTCCCTGGTCATTGCCCTACCTCAGGCCTGGAGGCAGGGCTGGTTCCAGGTCTGTCCAGGGTCCCTTGACCCACGTCCCCAGGAACTGTAAGAGTCAGTGAGGATTCCTGGGCACCTTGAGGTCTCAGCCTTGCCTCTCTGTTGGTGGAACACTGGCACGACCTGGGAGCCTGTTAGAAACGCAAATTCTCGGTGCCCCCAGACTCACAGGATGAGAATCTGCATTTCACCAAGATCCCCAGGGGACTGGAGTATATACTGCAATTTGAGAAATGCTGCTCTAATTTGCTGGTCCAAATCATTTAGACCAGTTGATTCTCAACCCCAGCTGCACAGTAGGATCGTGGAGGTGGGGAGGCAAGAACTTTTAGAAAATACCCCCAGGATGCTGCTCCAGTGGAGCTGGGGGTGCCTGTGCACTGATAGCTTTAGGCACTTCCCAGTGTTTCTGGGGGCCAGGGTGGAGATCCACCGCTCTTTACCAGGACGAGGACGGGGCAGAGTCTCCTCTGGGACTTTTTCAGATGACACAGCCACCCATCCAGTGAGCCCCAGAAGGACCCAGCATCCCTGCCCCCACCATCATTTCTCAGGATTGCTGAGGAGAGGCAGATGGGATACTGCAGCTGAGAGTGCCCTGGAAAGAGGTTCTACCCAAAATCAGGAATAGCATTCCACGCACGTCACCTTGATCTCATGCTAATAAGACACGGCCTTCCTAACAAGCAACTGAAAAAAGGCATACATCCAGGGCTTCCCTGGCGGCGCAGCGGTTGAGAGTCCGCCTGCCGATGAAGGGGACACGGGTTTGTGCCCCGGTCCGGGAAGATTCCACATGCCGCGGAGCGGCTGGGCCCGTGAGCCATGGCGGCTGAGCCTGCGCGTCCGGAGCCTGCGCGTCCAGAGCCTGTGCTCCGCAACGGAAGAGGCCACAACAGTGAGAGGGCCGCGTACCGCAAATAAACAAAAAAACAAAAACAAACAAAAAAAGGCATACATCTGAAAAAACAAAAAGAAAACCTTTCAAAAAATGCAAGTCAAACACTCTGGGAACATTTAGTGCTGGACAATGTCAAGAAGCAAATTCTTTTCTCATTTCATAATCTGACTTATGTGTAAAGAAATCTTTCAGAAACATCACCTTAGTTAGACTTTGGGCATTTTCGATGGAGAAAAAACACTAAGTAACTGAACAAAATGTCTACTGAGCCAGGTACAACACTGAATCGCTAACTCCACAGAGGTACAAACCCACAGGTCCTCTCAAATCCCACAGGATGACCTATACTTTGAGGACGACAGTCCAGGGCTAAGACACAGTTCAAAGGGCAGTTCTGCCCATTACAGGTTGTTGACCCTGACCAAGTTTCTACATCTCTCTTATTCTCATGTTCCTCAGTTATAAAATGGGGATAGAAGTACCATTTATAGGTTGTCGTGAGGATTAAATGAGGTTATTTCCTAAGACACCGAACCCAGTGCCCCATATGTACTAAGGGCTTAACAAATATTTACTGTTAACAATATCAATGATATCCTATTTGGGATAAAAGTGATGCAACTCTGGTGAACAATCCAGCAATATGTGTAAAGAGGCTTAAAAACATTCAAATCTAATAGTCCTGCAAATCTGTAAATCTATCTTAAGGAAATAATCTCAAAACCATGTATAAAAAGATGGACATGGAATGATTTTGGTCTGAGTCAGCAACTAGAAGCAACACAGGGCTTCCCTGGTGGCGCAGTGGTTGAGAGTCTGCCTGCCGATGCAGGGGACACGGGTTCGTGCCCCGGTCCGGGAAGATCCCACATGCTGCAGAGTGGCTGGGCCTGTGAGCCATGGCCGTTGAGCCTGCGCGTCCGGAGCCTGTGCTCCGCAATGGGAGAGGCCACAACAGTGAGAGGCTCGCGTACCGCAAAAACAAACAAACAAACTAGAAGCAACACAAATGTCCCAAAACATCCAGTGGGAGAGTAAGAATTAGGTCAATCACAGTGCACCCAAATAAGATGATATTTCCCTGGATCTCACAAGCTAGGTGACTGACACAAAGTTAGGGGAAAAAAGTAGGACACTGAAGTATATACACTATAATAAGTAAATAAAGTTAAAACAAAGTCCCTGCAGCCCAGAGAAGCTGACTAGAAAACAACATACCTAGATATTAACTGTGTTTAGGGCAGTGGGACTCTGGGTGATTACTCTTTCTACTTCTTTTTTCTTTTTTCAATTTTTCTTTAATAAACGTATTATTTGTATAGTGAGAACACAAAACCAAATCCCCATTAAAAAAAATCTTTTTAACAAACATGAAATGATGCCCTGATTCTTAAGATCCACATAAATCTTAAGTCCACATAAATTTTGTCCCATGGCTCCTTCAATGTTTAGAATTTAAGTGAGAATCCCATGATATGTTTTATATTGAAAAACCATACAATTCATCAAATAATTGGCAATTTATATCCTTTGGTTGAGAACCCATTGTTCGTACGTAGAACATGCAAAGCAGGCTTGGCCAGCCCTGCCCTTACCGCTGTTATGGGTCTCCATGGCGTGTCCTGGACACACGGCTGACCCTTCTGGCCCCACACACCAGTACATGCTGGGTGGTCGCCGAGACATTCCAACCATCAAGCCTCGAGGTGGCCGCTCTCCCCAGTCAGTTCCCGCAGTGGTCACAGCAGCTGCAGCTCCCTGAGGGGTGGACTAAGTCATGGCTTATAGTCCAGGGTGGACCAAGTCACAGACACAGCGTCATGGCTGAGTGGAAAGCTGTCTCGTCCTAGTGGTGAAAAAACATCAAGTCAGAAAGCTTTTCTTAACTGTCAAGTCACTTCCTGCACCCAAGCACATACTTATTTATAAGGTCACGTAAATACGCATTGGTGCTCCCCTTCCCCCTTTTTGCAACACTTCTCTTAACATTCCATCTATCCAGTCACACCCGGTCAGATGGTGGCAATGAAAAGACAGAGCTCCCCCACCCCACCTCACAGCTGGGCTCCAATCTGCCCAGCTTCTCCAATCTGCCTGAGAAGAGTCCGGATACTCCAAACAACTGTAGAACACCTACTGGTAAAGGGCGCAATCACTGCTCCATCTACACATATTCATAGTCACCGGCACGGTGACACCAAGACAACCAAATGAGGCTCCTTCCTTGCAGGGCTCATGCTCCAGTTGGGGTGGGGCAGACACACACGTACACAAAACAAGGCTTCCCTTTGCCCAGGACAGACTCTCCTGGAAGCCCAGAGGTGGGCACGTAATGACAAAGAGGTAATCACACAGCAATCTCAAAGAGAAGGGTCTGGAAGGCACTGGTACCGGTTATGAACCCAAGTCAGTTTGAGCCCTGGGAGATAACAGAAAGGGGCTCCCTACATTCTACCTGCCCCCACCACCCCAGGGGATCTTTGGCAATGTCTGGAGGCATTTTTGGTCGTCACCTCTGGGGGTGGGGGTGCTTAAAGGCATTTAGCAGGTAGCAGCCAGGAAGACTGCTGAACATCCTACAGCACACAGGACAGCCGCTCACAGCCGAGAATTATCCAGAGAAACTGAGTTAGATTAAGACACATCTCCTAAGACTAAGGAGACTGTGATGAGGCAAGTCACTGCTCTCACATGCTGGGCTCCCACTGACCTTGGGTCCCTGACACAAGGACACAGGCTGCTATGCTGATTAAATGACCAGAAGCACCTTGAGGGTGAGATCCAGGCTCAACTAGGCAGGGCCCGGGGTGAAACGCACGATGGGAAGGGATGACCATATGAAATGCATGTGTCTCTCCCAGCATTCATGTGGAGTCTATAGTATAGACATAAAAAGTATGGTGTAATTAGCAGCTGTTCTCTGAGATAGACAACTCTGAATTAGAGGGTGATAGTGTAGTCCAAAAAGAAAATTAAGGTCATGTAAATGATGCCTAAGACAACATCATCTATTAAAAACAGACATGCACCCAGGCAACTTTTCCCAGTTGCTGTGAGATTTCCAGCAAGGTCAAGTTTCTGCAGATACTTTCTACAATAGGACTGGAGGTGGTTCTTACTTGCAATAATAGTGGGAGGACTGGGAAGCCAGCAGGGTCTCCCACCTGCCCTCTGATTAACAAGCTCAGAAGAGGACTTCCTTGGTGGTCCAGTGGTTAAGACTCCTCATTTCCAATGCAGGGGGCATGGGTTCAATTCCTGGTTGGGGAACTAAGACCCCACATGCTACACAGAAAAAAACCCCCAAAAAACACAAGCTCAGAAAATCAATGCTGGAGGGCAGACCCACTGTCTCCCCAGTGAGCAGGTTCTAGAAGGTACCCTGAACAGGGTGGGCACTGAGTAAGCTCCGGAACAAGGCTGTGAGAGCACCGGAACTTTCTCATCTTAGAGCCTGGAAATCAGGCCCCTGGCCCAGGTGGTCTGTACTCTTATAGGCAAGGGGAGGTGGGGCTGGGAAAGCCCTGAACCAGAGGTCTTGCCCTTTGTGAGCCCGCACCTTTCCGAACTAAAGAGCAAAAGGTTTAGAGAAACCACACTTGGGAAAATCCATGTTTGAAGTTTGGGAGCCTGAAAAGTCCAAGAAGGAGGGAAGGAATGATCAATCTGGACACTATTTAGGAGACAATCAAAGCTTTGTAAATTGCAAAACCTGGAAAATCAACTTGAGAGGGGACAGGGAGAAGTAGCAAAACAGAATCTCCATTTTAAAATAAAGGCTCCAAATCACACAGCAACATTCAGAAACGAAGGCGCACAGTTGTTATCTGCTTTCAAACGCCTCTCGATATCAGCTACAAATTATACCCAACAACACCTAAAAAATCCAAATGCTAGTAGATGTTCCTTCTGAAAACAGAAGTGTCTTACCATATATGTTTTTAAGTTAAAAAAAAAATCTTAAGAATATTTTAGGCCAACCTTCACCCAGCCATTTTGTTCCCCTTTTCATTTTCAGTTTCCTTTTGAAAATCATTTTACCAATGGAGGATTTTGCCACTGGAACAGTTTTTCAGTTATAATTTGTGTTTTGGCTTAGATTCTAAGGTAGAAGTTTTAAGATGAAGTAACTCAAGTTTTGCTCAGTCTTTGCCCTCTAAAGGATCTTTGCTTCTTCCTGCTTCTTTTGGGTTCCGATCAATGCAACAAATAATGGTTGCAAGTTACATGTTTTCTTTACATTATAGTATATATATCCTAAAGAGGGTTTCAGGAAGTGTCCTGCAATAGTAATTATTTTAATAATTTTTAAAACCTCACCATTGATGGAAAGGAAAAAAAGGAACCTGATATTCCTTCTACAAATGTTTTTATTGGAACCTTTCCATGGGGAGTGAGCTTCATGAGTTCATGAAACTTACAGCTGGTGGGGAGGACACAGTTAAGTAAGTAAACTTCCTGACATGGAAGAAACATCCTGAACCTGCTCAGTTGTCTTTTCAGGAGGCTTGGAAAGGGCTGCCACTGCCAAAGAGCTGGAAGACACTTGCAAATGAAATGTGTTAGAAATGTTCTTATCATCCAGCTCTTTTTTGAAAAGGCTGGTCGAGCTGGTTGGCGCATGGTCTTTGCACTATTGGCATCCCTTGACCAATATTGGTTTGCCTACAAAACGTGTTTAATGCATTTGTGGACATCAAAATATTACAGAGCTACAAACCGGAGAAATGTGTAGTTCTCAATCCCAGATGAGAACAGAAGCCCTTCATGAGTCTAAAGCCACAAATAAGTTAAGGCTGTCCATTCACCACTCAGTCTCTATACCTGCATGCATTTGGTGCCTCCTGGACAACTCTGGGAGTAAAGATGAAACGGTGAGCAAGGTAGGCACATAGGAAGAGTCTCTGACACCTGGAGTGCCAGTAGAGACTTCCAGGTAAGTTAAAGGAGTAATTAAACAGATAAAGTAGGAACACAGACAGTGGCAACCCAAAGGACATAGAGAGAGGGATGTGAGAGTGAGGCTGGGTTTGGCGAGGGTGGCTGGGTGGGTGTGTGGGGGGGGCAATGGCCAGGTGGTCTGAGATGGCAGAGGCCAGATCAATTGGGGGATATGCAGGGAAGGAGTTCTTCTGGATTTCATGCCAAGCACAAGAAGAAGCTATTGAAGTGTTCCAAGCAGAGGACAGACACTCTCTAATTTACCTTTTTTCAAAAAATAAATTACTCTGGCTGCCAAACAGAGAATCGGGGGGTGGGGCACGGGAAGTACTGCAATTGCACAGGAAAGAGAAGCTAGTACCTTGCACTAGGCAGGGTGGTGAGAAAGAAGGGAATTGATCTGGACATATGTGAGAAGTAGACCCAACAGGGCTTGCTAACAACTGAATTCAAGGGACGAGGGAATGGGATGGAAGACAACTCCCACGTTTTTTATCTGAGCATCTGCGTTTACTACGGGCCACTCCCTGAGGTGTGGAAGCCTGGGGGAGGGAGAGGTTTGGCAGATCCCCAAATCTCCTGTAGGGACACATTAGGTGTGAGGTTTGTATGTTTTTAACTTAATTTTTTATTCTTCCAGGACATAAACAAAGATGTCAGACCACAAAAGGAGTTGAATGTTAAACATTTTTCAAAATCTTGTATATTCTAGTTGCCCCTTTAATGCCCAAGGAATTTGAATACAATGGGCGTGAGTAGCAAACTCTCAAAACAGTGCATTTGGTGAGAGGCTCGCTAAAAACAAAACTGCACGCTCCTGTTTTTCTACTTCTCTGATCCTTGCAGGGGGATGTGCTTGTGGGAGAAAAACTTCATGGCCTCAGAACGTGAAGGAGCAGGGTGGACCGACCGCAGAGATCCCTATACTCCGCCGTTACCATCTCCCTCCGACCCCAGCCTTCCGCCACCCCCGACCGCACTCATCTGCGCCCCCGCCTTGGAAGGTCGGCCGCAGAGACCACCAAGGAGATGGCGGGTTTTATCCGGACCCTCGGGCGAGAAGCGTGCACCGGACTTTCCGAAGAGGGCGAAGGCGCTCGGCCGTCTTGCATTGCCAGGCCGTGCCGGCAGACAGCCTCCCGGGCAGTGCCTCTCCGACACCCACACACTCAGACTCACACTCCCGCACACACGCGCGCTCGCACGGCCCGCTCCAACTTGAAGCAAGGGGTTTTCTCCCAAGGCGGAGGAAATGTGTAGACGTCCTGGTGTATTTTCCTTTTGTTGCTTGGTGTCTGCTCCCCCCGCCCCGGTGCCGTCCCGCGAGGCCTCGGGTTCCTCGCCTCGGCCCACACACCCGGCACCCCGCGAGCGCGGCGGGATGCGGCGGCGCCGTGAGCCCGGGATCGCCCCGCGCCCCGGGCCTGGACTGCAGGGCCCAGGGCTCCACGCGGGGTCGCAGCAGGAGGCGGCGGGTCCACGACGGGGCGCGGGCCGGGTCAGCACTTACCTGCGGCGACTGCGGGCAGGGCCGCGGGCGCCTGGGACGCGGGGCTGCGCGCGGATCGGGAGGACAGCGGCGGATCGGGGCCGGGCAGCCCCTCTGCCCTCCGCCCCTGCGCCTCGGGCCGCGCGCTGGGGCCGGGCCGGGCCAGACGCACTTCCTCAATCCTGAGGAGGGCGGGCGGCGGGCGGCGCGAAGAGCGAGCGGGGCGAGGGTCAGCCTCTGAGAGGCCTCCCCACAATGGGCACGAGGAGTCCCTGCGGCCGCCAGCCTCAGTTTCCCTCACCGTAAACCCCGGGTGATCACACTCATTGCTCCCGCCCGGGTGACCACAGGGCCCGCGGGAGACCTTCTAGCGCGAGGTCTCCTCCAAGTTTGGGTACCCTGCTCTCCACGCGGGGCAGGAGCAGCGGTGAGATTGGTTGGTTTTCGGCTCAACCCAGCTTTCCCTGCCCCTCTGTTCCGCTCAGCAGCAAGATTCGCTGATGAACTTCTGACTAGTATATGTGGGTCGTAGATTCTGGCAGTAAATATTAAAAAGACGGGAATTTTCATTTGTGTACACCTCTTTATAGAGCAGACTAGAAATATGTAATTTTAAAGCTTTAATAGTTTGCAAACTATTCCAGTTTGGTGGAAGGTGGAACCCCTTCCACCACATGAATTTACTACTTTAATTATGGATATATACAAAGATGTCACTGGTGAATCATTTTAAATTGTCTGGGGTTTTTTTGGTGGGTGGTGTGGTAGATAAACATGAGGGAGTGTAGACAATTTATTATGTTTCAACCTAATATAAGTATGTTACCACCATTGAGGCCATTATCCAAACGCAGATCATAAAGATGCACGTCCATGCTTGCAGGCAGGCATCGGATTCGGCTCCACGTGCCCACCGGGGAAAGAGAAACATGCTTGGAAAAAAGCGGATGGTTCTGCACCCTGGCAGGACCCGCACCCCAGGCTCCTCCTATGTAATGTTATGACTGGAACATTCTCAAGGAACAGAGACAAATTGCCACCACTGCTATTTCACAAAAGCCGGGCAGCTGCAGCCCCACCCCCACCCCCACCTCCACCTATGACCTTGCAGACAATCCAGGCAGTGACCACTTGGACAAGCTCCTTGGGCCCCTGTTTGCCGAGGTGGCCACGGGGCAGCTTAGCTTTGCTCCCTAGAGGCTGCCCCTCCAGCTCTCCTAGACCAGACGCCCTTCCAAAAGGGTGGGTGCAGTTTTGCAATCCTGCCCTCACCACTGCGGTTCTAATTCCAGTATGCAAAAGGAGGCAGTATGATTGCTACCGAAAAGTCTCTAATAAATTGCAGGGCGTGGCGTCCACGGTTCTGGGTGAGCCCGGCGATGGCGGTGAGGCTCCTCCTGCAAGGCGCGCGGCTCTGCCATCTAGCGATACCGTGAGGAAGCGCACGCCCAGTGCGCCGACCAGGGAGCTGACATAGCCCACGGGGATGGGGGCAATTCAATTTCCCTCTTATTTTATTTATTTATTTATTTATTTAAACATCTTTATGTGTTAGTTTCTGCTTTATAACAGTGAATCAGCTGTACATATACATATATCCCCATATCTCCTCCCTCTTGCGTCTCCCTCCCACCCTCCCTATCCCACCCCTCTAGGTGGTCACAAAGCACCGAGCTGATCCCCCTGTGCTATGCGGCTGCTTTCCACTAGCTATCTATTTTACATTTGGTAGTATATATAAGTCCATGCCACTCTCTCATTTCATCCCAGCTTACCCGTCCCCTCCCCATGTCCTCAAGTCCATTCCTACGTCTACGTCTTTATTCCTGTCCTGCCCCTAGGTTCTTCAGAACCAATTTTTCCCCCTTAGATTCCATATATATGTGTTAGCATACGGTGTTTGTTTTTCTCCTTCTGACTTACTTCACAGTGTATGACAGACTCTAGGTCCATCCACCTCACTACAAATCACTCAATTTTGTTTCTTTTTATGGCTGAGTAATATTCCATTGTATATATGTGCCACATCTTCTTTATCCATTCATCTGTTGATGGACACTTAGGTTGTTTCCATGTCCTGGCTATTGTAAATAGTGCTGCAATGAACATTGTTGTACATGACTCTTTTTGAATTATGGTTTTCTCAGGGCAATTTCCTTTTTTTTTTTTTTTTCCTGTATGCGGGCCTCTCACTGCTGTGGCCTCTCCCGTTGTGGAGCACAGGCTCCGGATGTGCAGGCTCAGCGGCCATGGCTCACGGGCCCAGCAGCTCCGCGGCATGTGGGATCTTCCCAGACCGGGGCATGAAACCGTGTCCCCTGCATCAGACTCTCAACCACTGCGCCACCAGGGAAGCCCCAATTTCCCTTTTAAATGAGCTTGGGAATCGGCTTGGAAGTGTCTCCACTGTAGAAAATAGCCAGGACACTTGTCACATGGGTGGCCTGTTTTGAGCTGGTTGTATCCCAGCATTTAACTCTATCCATTGGCATGTGTTACAGGTTTGCATGAGGTGACTGCTACAGGTCAGTTAAGATTTCTTTCTGCTTCTTGACCCCCGCTGACCAGCATCTCATGTTGAATTGGCTCCTCCTAAGGTGGGGTCAGTTGGAAGCTACCTCCCTGACCTGCCCTTTCTGCTTTCTGAAGGTATAGTGATTGACTGACCCCTCAGTTCTTCTAGTCATCTCCCTTCAGCTGGGTATTCTGTTTCCTCAGACATTTCTCCTTGGACACTTAAAAAATGTCCCTAATTATCCACCTTCAAGCTCAAGTCAGCCACATGCTAGGAGCAAGAACATTAAAAGGGCTTGGTCCACCATCAGGAGAAGCTAGGGCATTCCAAAGGGTCCACTTTTAGAGAATGTGCCAACCTACTGTGCCCCACCCCGACAGGCACACAAGGGCAGGTGTGTACACACACACATGTACACACACCACAGCCAGTATATGTCCTCAGAATGGTTATCTTCATGGTAAAACTTCATGGTAAACCAAATGAAGGTAATGCCATTTTCCTTGAATTTTCTGCTCACATTTTGATTGGGAAATGGGAGGTTTCTAAATGCATTAAAGCATACACAAGTGCATATATTAAAAGGGATCTGATCCAAGCCTCCCTTAAATTTTCTCTGAAAGGGTGGAGCTTTACCTCTACATGGCCAAAATGATATGGACTCTCAACACGAGAGGCATGGTTGAACTTGGTGGACCTAACCAAGTACAGGAATGTTCTCGATCCAACTTCAGTGTCAGCATATGACTTGGTGATTGAGGCTTACTGGTTTGAAGCCTTAGAAACTTTAGGTAAGTTAAACCCAGACACCGAGATCCTCGTGGAGAAGTGGCAAAAATGGATGCTTGTGCACACAGTTGCAGGATACAGTGTCTTCCCTAAATCCCCGTGCAATCTTCCCCACCATTTCCCACACTCACATCTCTTCATCACTTTATGATAAAAAGGGACTGAGTCAGCTCAGATGACAGCTTCAACTTCACCAACTAAGATGCAGAGCCTCTGAGGCCAAGCTTGCTGCCTGGTCCACCCCCAAAACCATAGAAGTGAGTTTCACACTCAAGCTAAGAGTGGGACTTGATGGATTGAGCAAATGTAATTTTGTCCTTAAGTGATTGATACCACTTTATTACAAGCCATTTTGTACCAAAGTTCTAAGAAAAAGGTCAGCCTCAGAATGAAAAGGGGTCTGATCTTTAAATGAAAAAACATAATTTTCTCAAATATCTGATTTTATTTTATAGTTGTTGCATTGTTGAACACAATCTGCAGTTAGGGTCAGAATTCCCAGGCCAGTAGATTTTTTAAACCATACCACAGGAGTAAACCTTAACAGAAGTGAAATCTAATACTATATAGATAAATACAGTATATTACAGAAGGTTAAATACATCACCTCTGTTTACTTACAACTATAAAAAGATACATTATACCAATTATAAATAATGTAGCATTTCATATTAAAGCCATTATTGTACAATGAAAGAATAAGAACCCTCTAATGTATTATTATCAAGGTTAGTGTTTATAGTTACTTGAGAAAAATCCTGAAAATTCAGTGTATGAAGTCAAATCCTGATTTAACAAGTGACTGATAATCTAAGTGATGTGTTAACTGATTGAGAGAAGGTGAATTGCATAGTGCATATTTCCACCAAGAATGATAACCTCACTTCACCTAAGACTTTCTCTATACATACACTGGTTTTGACACTGACCTCCATTTTATTACTACCGCCCCAATTTAATTCTCAAACATAACTTAATTCTCAAACATAAGCACCGTTAGAAAAGTACTAGTTAGTAATAGTAAAAGTATCTGAATAACACAATTTCAGTTTGGTTTTGTGTTTTTAAAGCTATATGGGAACACTTTCAGTTTTCCAAGTTAAAACTTGGAATTGCACATCCTTTGGATACACAGAGGAAAAGAAAAATTCACAACCTGTTATTGCTGTGCTCAGGCCACTGTAGTAGCAGACCCAGTTCCTCCATGAAGTCCAGATGTTATTTGTTAATCAATCACTAATTAATATCAAAGTAGGACTTTGAAAAACCAGGGTTGTATTATAACAGCAGTCTTTTCAGTTGTGTACGTCTTACTAAAGTGTTGATACCCCAACTGGAGAAAAGGAAAACTACATAGGCAAGTGGTAGAAATGCATAATTGGGAAAAGCAAATTATGGCTCTAATTTGTAAAATGTGGGACTTAATGATCCTAGGATTTGCTATACTGTTGTAGTGTTAGAGCACTGGGTCTTTAGCAGCGATGGTGACACTAGTGACATTTCCTGCCTAAGAAAGTGCCTTGGTTAAGGTAGACAATGACATAGCATTAGATAAGCTCTTTGGGCTGTTGATTTGGTCACATTCCAAAGGCAGTATTGGTTTTAAGCTGAGTTCCATTGTCAATGTCAACATACAGTCCTTGAAGACCATTCACATCCAAGGCCTTCAGGACCCTTCCATGGTACGTGCTTCCCCAAAGCTCCCCACATCTGATACTCCCAACCTTGTTTTTAACTTTTTTTTAAACTTACTGCTATTCCTTCCCACTGAATGGTAGGAGGGGCTTGTTCTGTGGGCAGGTAACCCTGAGGAACCCGCAGGTACAGAGCCCTGTTTGCAGAACACGCAGGGATTTTTTTTTTCCAAATTCTTACTGAAGTCAGAGTCAACAAAGCATTTTTAAGCTACTGCTCGATACTTCAAATACCACTTCCTGTTGACAACACCCTGAGCCTCCTCACTGTCCCTGGGATCTTGTGGAAAGTGGAAAACAGAAATGGCCACTAGTCCCATCCCCAAGCAGGACTACAATTTCACACACAACATTTTGGTCAATAAAACAGGAGTGTGAGAGGAAAATAAAAATCGTTCAAATCCAGTAGATTTAAAGTCTCCAGAAGAAAGCATCCCAGGAAGGTCAGAATGTAGGTTTCTCTTCAGCAAGTTAGATCTGCCACATTCAGCTGTCAGATGTTTGAGGAAGGAGCCTGCCTTTCCTTCAGGGGTCCTTGTCGTCGAGTTTGATGGTGACAGTTTTCACTTCTGTGTATTCAGCCAGCGCATATTCACCTCTGTGATCACAGAAAAGAGGGAGATATAACATGGGCAGGCACTTAGCTATTCTGTGTGAACCGAGTTCTAATGCTTCACAGGCTAGTACTCTGTTGGGCAGTCTGGAGTCTGTGCAAAGGCCAGAATGTGAGGACTTAATAGAGTCTAAGGACTGTAAGACCATTAGTAAGTTTAAGTACCTGGATATGTAACTGAAGGTTAAATGTCAAGTTTTGTGTGTGTGTGATGCTTCTGAAATATTCAGAAGGACTAAGGGTTTGCCTTCAAAGGATGAAGGGGATTTAAAACAAAGTGGTAAATCCCTGGGTGGAGCTGCTTGAAGAGACAGAAGAGGCAGAGGCCCGAAGCTATTGACCGGGTATGTGGCCAGAGCATCCATGTTGGGCAGGGACATAGAGGACCTGGAGCTGGGGACCAGCTGTAAGAAGAGTGAGGCCAGTATGGAGCGGCAAGGGGCGCGGACGTTAGCAGAGTGGACATGAGGAAGTCCGCAGCCTTTGAGTCCATGTTTCTGGTATACATCCTTTCCTTAAGTCTTGCAGAGCCCAGTGACCCATCTCAGGCATCATGAGTCATCCTTAGGGCAGATCCCCTTCCCAGAACCGAGAGGTGGCTTTGGATCGATTTAAAAGCCTCTACAAGACTTGCTCTGCCATTATGTAAATAAGAATGTGCACCTGTTTAGGAAAAGAGGTGGCCATGGAGGCTCTGTAGCTAGAAACACTCGAGAGAGAATCCCATCTCATCCCTTAGACCAGAGCTTCTCAAAGTGTGGCCCCCAGACCAGCAGCACCAGCCTCACCTCAGAACTTGCTTGAAATGCAGAGACTCAGGTCCCCCAGACCTACTGTGGTAGGCAGAATAATGCCCCCCCCTCAAGGCGTTCACATCCTAATTCTCTGAACCTTTGAAAATATTAGGTTATATGACAAAGGGGAATTAGGGTTGCAGATGGAATTAAAATTGCTAATTAGCTGACTCATGTCAGATATTTATCCTTCAGAACCGTGAGATAATACATTAATGTTGTTTAAGCCACTAATTTTGTGGTTATTTATTGTAGCAGCAATAGAAAATTAATACTCCTACTGAACCTAGGGGTGGGGCCCAGAAATCTGTGCCTTAACAGCCAGGGGATTCACAAGCCATGGGATTCTGAGGTAGCTCAAGCTGGATAACTACTGGCTTGGATCTATGCAGTTAAGGCAAGTTTTTTTGCCTTCCCTGAGCCTCAATATCATCATCTGTAAAATTGGAATACCATCACCTCCCTACAGTTATAATGATTAGAGTTGATTCAAATAGAGCAAATTTACCTACTATGTGCTAGGTAAAAAGTAAATGGTAGAAAGTAATATTATTATTTTATTGTTAATATGTCATTGAGTTCTTTGGTAGTGTCCTAAAACGAAGTTCAAGAATGATACATGACAATGGGTGAATTATTTTGTAATTTTTTCTAAACATAACAAAATATAAAAGCCATATACAGAATGCTAAATTCAACTTTTGCAGAGCAGAAAACTCCATTAAAAAACCCAAAGGCGAATTATAAACTAGAAAAAAATTACATTTACAACACTGTGTGAGAAACGTAGTGCTGTTTTCCTTAATACACAAAAAGCTCTTACAAACCAATTTAAAAAAACAAATGGAAAAATCAACAAACGACATGAATAGTCAGTTTGCAGAAGAAAAATAAAGATTACCAATAAGTGTTAATAAGGTGCTCAACCCCTTACAATTAAAGGAATGCAAACCAAAAGAGTGGGAGCCCATTTTTCATTTGCTGGATTACCCAATTTTGGGAATTTATTCTGAGAACAATTCCCCACAAGTGCATAAAGATTTATGCGCAAGGAAGAATATCAGCATGGTCTGTAGCAGCAAAACCCCTTGGAAATAACTCAAAAGTCCATCATAGGAGACCACCAATAAAAAGAAGGTTAGGATATCCAAAACCCATTCTTAAGAGCAAAAAGTATTTTCCTCCCAAGTCATTTGAAAACAGAAAAAAAACACGTTTACATCCATTGTATGTATAGAAAATGTACAATAACCTTTAAAAATGAGCACATCGTATTGTACTGTAAAAATTCAACGCAGTTAATGATTTCTCAACTGCATAAAGAAAGAAAAGCAAACCAAGTGATAAAATCATGCTGAATTAGCACATAACTAGTAAGTCCAATATGAAATCACTCCTGTAAGATTAAGTGCATGAATCACCTCATTCTTTTTATTCCTGCAGTCACCGCCCTAGTTCAAGTTCTTGTCATTCTTATTTAACCCCCTGTGGCCCTTCCTAAATGGTTTCTCACCCAGTTGTGACCGCCTTGGCGCTCACTCATCCATAAGCTCAGCCTTTCTCCCATTGGACCTCACCAGAATGTTGGGGGCATTGGCACTGCTGTTTATAGAGTTCACTACTGTGTGCTCAGAGCCTAGCATGTGCCTGGGGCATCAAAGGTGCTCAGTAAATATATGCCAGTGAACAAATGAACAAGTGAACAAAATGAATAAAATGGATGATGGGACAGTGGTTACCTCTAACAAATGGGATTGAGGGTCAGGGGAGGGAGACCTTGACTTCCCACGTGTCTCTACAGTGTGCATTTTTTTTTGTTACTATATTGCAAAGCAAAACAAAGAACTAAGAAAAGTGTCCAGGAGGAAGAGAAATTGCAGGCTTCATCCCAAGACCTGTACAGGGAGAGATCCCAGAGGGGCTGGTGGGTGGGCGGCAGATAGCCAGTCCCACCCAGGCGGCCGGGGATGGGGAAAACCATGGAATCCACCGCATAGTGCTCCAGCATAAAAAAGGGGAACTCACTGCAACATGAAGACATTAATTAGAGACAACTGAAAACGGAAATTTGTTTTCAAGCCAGCTTCCAGTCTCCTTGTGAATTATGTTAAAGTACTTTATCAAAAGCTTTGGGAAAATATATGCCAAGGGTCGAAAAAACAGACAAAAGTCCCAATTTTGGCTAACCGGCAGGATGACACACGGACTGAGTGCAGCGGATACTCCCCTGCCCTGTTCTGCAGCGGGCAGGCGGTGCCACCGGGGATGCGGAGGGAGATGCAGGTGAGAAAAGCAGTAATAGTGGGTGTGAGTCAGTTGCCTAGAAGTCAGGTGGGCCCCACACACCCTTACTGCATCCAAGGACATCTGCTTTGGGGACTGAAGTTCTTGCTGTGGGAGGAGGCTGTGCCTGGCCTCTGTGAGGAAGGCCTTGTGGGGTTCTGGGTCCCCCAGCTGTCACAACCTGACTGGTTGAAGCAGCAGAGCGAGGAGACAAATGACTCTGTGTACCCTGGCTGGCTTCCTCCCAGGTGGCTCACAGAGGTGACCCCTGCTGAGCAAGGCCCTGTGGTGTGGTGGGTTTAAGAGTTCAATCCCAACTCTGTCACTTACTGGTAGTGTGACCTGGGTAAGGCACAGGACCTCTCTGGGCATCCCTGAGTTTCCTCATCCAAAAACAGGGGTAGCAGTAGTACCTACCTGCAGTAGACTGAACATGTGTGTCCCCCTGAAATTCAAATGTTGAAGCCCTAATCCTTAATGTGAAGAAATTAGGAGGTGAGGCCTCTAGGAGGTGATTAGGTCAAGAGGGTGGAGCCCTCAAGAATGAGATTAGTGTCCTTATAAAGAAGACCCCAGAGAACACTTTCTTCGGGACACAGAGAGAACATGGCTGCCTGTGAACCAGGAAGAGGGTCCTCAACAGACACCTGGATATTGAGCCTCCAGAAGTGGAGAAATAAATGTTTGTTGTTTAAGCCACCCAGTCTACTGTATTCTGTCCCAGCAGCCTGAATGGACTCAGATTATCCCAGGGACTGTTGTAAGGACGGCATGCCTTAACATGTGCAAGGCTCTCAGATAGAGGTCGGCAGAGTCTGTGCTCAGCAAATGTCAGCTGTGGCCAGTGCTATTGGTGGGCCCTAGAGGTGATGCAGGTAATCCCAGCCCAGGTCTCATGTCCCTGGTGGACAGGTGAGTGTGAAGAGGTAATGAACAGAGGCTCACAGAACACAACACAAACAAGCCATTCAACAGAGGGAACAAGGTTTCTGTAAAGGGTCTTCATGGCCAAGAATTTACTGAGGTTCTGGAAGGTCAAACCAATTTTAGGAATTAGGGGGACACAAATGGACACACTCTACTCAGATGTTCAGATGGCTCTGCTGTATTGCCACGAGTCAGGATGAATGAGAAAGAAGGACTGAGAAGGGGGAAGGGCCCCCAATTCCCTGGAGACTGGTCAAGAGCATTTGCTCAGGGATGGAAGCCAGCCCCGTTCATTCCTTCATACATCTTGATTAAGAATCTGGAAGGGTAGCTGCCCAAAGGCCCCACTAAGGCCCAAGCCAAGGGGAAGCATTTGAGTGCTCCTACTGGAAGATGTACAAATAAGTACGAAGTGATGCATCTGTATATAAATAATACAAACTGTTTAAATAAGAGGAAGAGCTCAGAGTCCTTTGAGATGTTCCAGGAATGACCCTGTGTGTTGTCACAGATGGTTTCCCTGGGAAGATTGATCCTACAAGCTATTTGTCCACAAAGGCTAATAAAACCCCAACGACCACCAAGAAAGATGTGGGAGAGAAGGCAGCATCTGGCTGGAAACCACAGCGTGCCCACCCCCAGAACACTCCATCCAGCTCTAGGCCTGGGTCTTTTATCTTGGGCCAGACACAGAAGATCCATCCATTAGTCTAGGTCTATGGAGCACAATCTCCCAAAGGGCAAGACAGAAGGGCACCATGAAGGAGTGTGCGGTGGGTTTGACAGAGGCTCGGAGGTCCAGCATGTTGCAGTATCCCTCTGAAAAGGTACTGAGGAGGAGCCAGAGTCACCCACGCTCTGTCCCTGGGAACTTACTTATGGGCAGAAGGGCCACAGCCTGACCTGGGAGACAGCCCATCCTCCCTGCTGAGGGCCAGGGTTTGAGTGAGTAATGACATCCTGCGTCTGGTGGAAAGTGCACTTCCCAGCTCTGCCCTGTCCTGCAGTGAGCCTAGGTCAAGTACCTACTGAACATCTCCACATGGGATGGGTGCTGGGGAGGAGACATATGCTGAGGCTGGGGGTCGGTCCTGGGGTGGCGTGAGGATGAGGGTAGGGAAGGGCAGGAAGGGGAGAGAAGATGGGGGACACGGCCCAGCCCAGGGGGAAAGCACAGCACAGGGGAGAGCTCAGTGGACTGGAGGGTGGGCCACCATTCACCATACACTGCGGACCTAGTGTATCTTTTATCGGCCCTGCTGACAGGCATGGAGTGACAGAAACACTTACAGTTCTCTGCCATTCCCCGACATTTTAAAGCCACCAAATGGAGCCTGTGCGTAGATGGCATTGTAGCAGTTGATCCTGGAGAGAGAATAAAGAGAAGTTCAGGGTCACCAGGAGAGGACCCAGCTGGACCTCAGGTGTTGCAGCTACTAGGCACTTGGTGTAGAGCGTCACCTAAAGGAGACTTTTTGTCAAGGTTTAATCATGAAAACAGTGTTTTTGATCTCTGCCTTCTTGCTCTTACCACCAGAAACTAAAATTTGAATATTCTGAAGTATAAAGCTTCTCACTGGGATAGGAAGGGAATGACAAAGGGAGAAAAAGGGAGAGGAAAATTATGGCGAAGGGAATAAGAATTAGCTCTGAAATGAGACAGGCCTGACCTCAAAGTTCTCCTGATTCTTGGCCTCCAATTCATATTTATCTTCTAATATTATCTTTAAAATGGGGATGGTGTAATCAGCAGAATTATTGGCGAAACAGGAACTTTCATCCATACTTTGCACAAGAGCATGTGCTGCTCTTAGAATTAGAATAAAAAATAAGGGGTGGCCCAACACGGTGGTCAAGAGCATGGGCATCAGAGCTGGACAGTTGGTCCTGAGCTCTGCTCTGCCACATACTAGCTGTGTGACCCTGGGCAAGTCACACAGTCTCTCTGTCTCTTGATTTCCTCATTTGTGAAATGGGGGCGATAACAGTACCCCTCTCAGAAGGTGGTCATGAGGATGGAGCAAAGTGCTTAGACAGTGCTTGGCGCATAATGTACAACTAAAAGCTCTTTGTTAACAGAAGGGTAAGGAAGCCAGCTGGCCGGCAGCTCAGGGGGGCCGAGCACTCATGCTCTACTCACCAGACAGTTCCAGACTCTAATGCGGAAGCCAGCTTCAGTGCTTTGTCGAGGTTTTTTGTGAACACAGCTGCTGTTAGTCCGTATTCAAGGCTATTTGCTCTTTTTATCACTTCTTCGATATTTTTGAACTTCAGTATTGGCTGCACCGGTCCAAAAATCTATGATTAATTGGAAGAATGGCAGTGAGAACCTGCTGGAATGAAGCATGTATGCCCTGAGCAGGCACTTCCTTCGTTTATGCTTTTTTCAAACACCCACAGTGCTCACACGCACGAAGAGGATAACTGAAGGAGAGAGTCCAAACATCTTTTTAGCTGTGTGATGGTTGAAATCCCAAGGGAAAGACTGAATTAAACAAAAATAAAAAATAACAACCAAAATAATACGTTGGGTCGAAGCTCTCTCAATGTGGTCAGGGCTTCTAGAAGCCCCAGCTTCAAGCTTTGGAGGAGCCCCTGCATGCTGGGATGCACTGAAGACAAAACCTTGGAAGTCATTCTTGGAAAGTTATTGTGAAGGGTGTTTGCAGGCACAGACTGCAGGCCCTGGTCTTTTGGTGCTGCATTTTCTATCAATGAAGATGACCTAAAATGTTTCCCTAATAACTCCCAGGGGAGGGGATGAGGCAGTGTTCCTCACCATCTACAACATAGCAAAGGAAAGGAAAGAGCTACAGGCTGAACATTTAAAGGTGATTTTGAAAGGAGCTTGTAACTGATTCAATGCTCAGCACCATAGCCCAGCAGGACAGGGTCAGCCTGCTGAAATACCTGCCCTGGTTCCCACAGAGCTTGTCATAGAGAGGTTTAAAGAGCTGAGTCTCATGCCATCAGGGTACAGTTAGTAACGCATAAAAATCTCAAGGAGAAAGTGTATAAAAGGCTCGAACCGGGAAGACTTAGGCAATGATTCACTCTTTCGTGTGCCCCAAAAGGCCACATTCCGGGGTCCAAGCACCTGGGACTCAGGTGCGAACCAGTTGTAACTAGCTTAACAGTGGCACTGAAAGACACGGTTAGAATTACGCTCTTATTGGGGGTCATCTTAATTTCCACCATTTCTAAGGATGCCCATGATGGAAAACTTCAAAGAGACTTCTAGCCAGGACATATTTTTGGAATGAACACTTGTCATTTAAGTTCGGTCTGGGGGAACTGAAGGCAGCTTTGGGCCCTGAATCCATGGCTCAATTCCTGACAAAATGCACAGGTTGCAATGGCCCTCCACCCTAGGCTAACCTGAGGACATGTTAGAAGACAGAAGAGGGATTGTTGTTCCCCGGAGACAATGAGCAATGGGTGGAACTGGGGGCTAGGACAAACTCTACACAGGGCTCAGGGGTCCCAGGAGCAGGACGGCTTCCCAAAGGACCCCTAAGGAGAGGGAAAAGGCCACAGGAAAAAGGAAAACAGTCCCTTCACAAAGATTTCTGGGATCCCTGGGCCCTGGAGAAGACTCAGGTTTGAAAGGCCCAGCCCCCTTCCCCACCCCCCTGGGCCCCAGCTCAGCACAGGGCCCCACAGGACATGGTTTTTCCTGCAGCCCCAGTACCTCCTCTTTGGCGATCCGCATGGTGTCGGTAACTTCTGAGAAGACAGTGGGTTTGATGAAGAGCCCCCTGTCTTCCATGGCCGAGCCCCCATATTCCAGCTTGGCTCCCTCCTTCTTTCCACTCTCAATCAGATCGAGGATTTTGTTGAACTGCTTCTGGTCAATCTGTAAAACAGTGAGAGGTAAGCCCGGCTTCCTTCTGGGAGGTGACTACCAACTTATGTGTCCAACGGCCTCCTATGTGATCACTGTCCTACCCATCATGTTTTGGCCAAGAAAAAATTGATGTACCAGATGTTCCCTGTATGCAAATATTCCTCTGATGCACAAATCTGGGCTCTTTGGAGCAGGGGAGAGATGGGCTTTTCTCATCCTCTCCAGGTGTAGGTTTATTCATACACCCTCCATGCTGTTAAGCAAATCTGTGGGTGAAACAAGATCTGAAGTAGTCAAATTCTTTGTTCTAACTCTTCCATCCTTCTAGGGTTGCCAGATTTAGCAAATAAAACCACAGGATGCCCAATTAAATTTGAATTCCTAAAAAGCAATGAATGATTTTTAAAGTATAAGCATATCCCAAACAATACTTGGGAAACACTTACACTAAAAATGTATTCACTGTTTATTTGAACTGGGTGCCATGTATTCTAACTGGCCACCCTGCACCCTGCTCCTAGGGCACCAACAGTTATTGGAATTCTCCATCCAGAGTGCAGAGAAGTGAGAAGTAAATCTGACCACCTTACTCATCACCCCTGGACACAGAGTAGAGGCTCAAGGTGAGGTAGAGGGGCTGCTCCTGGTTGATGGGGAGCCAGCTCGTCAGAAGGGCTCCATCTTCTGTCACCTTGTTTAGGGGTCTCCTGGGCTGGGGTGTACCCTGTACCACCAGCCTAACACCCAGCTTGTGGATGTTGTATTCGACCGGCTGGCAAAGGGCACCTCTCTGGGAGACTCAAGGGGGGAAGTGCTCTTCCCACCAAAAGTGATCCCTCTTCCCAAATCCGTGGGAACCCTGTTCTTGACCCTGACCCTGTTGCAAATCCCCTCCCTCTGGCTGGGAGAGACAGAGCTTTGTTAGATAGGTTTGCTATAGCTGTGACTTTCAGATAAAAAAGTGGTTTAATTTAAGCAAATTTGAATAAAAAAATAAGCAAACCCAATGGTGCATTTGGATGACTGTCTGTCCCTGAGGAGTAGGCTGGCTTTCTTGGAAGGGGTGGGCACAAACCATGCAAGCCCCTTGACCAGTCATCTTATGAAACGTGGATCCAGTGTTAAAACACCAGGTTGGATCCATACCTCACACTCTGTACCAGGATAGATTCCAGGTAGATCAAAGACTTAATCATGAAAGATGAAGTCATAAAAAGTTTTCAAATTCTCTCATGTGGGAGAATGCCTCCATAAGTTTGGAGTGCTGATGGCCTTTCTATGGCTTGAAATCCAGAAGCCAAAAGAAAAGATTAATAAATTTGAGAACGTAAAAAAAAAAAGAAGGCAAAAACAGCATAAGCAAAGTCAAAGGGCAAAACAACAAACTGGAAAAAATTGACATATCATAGAAATAGCACTAGTATGTAAAGAATTCTCTCTAGTATGTAAAGAATTCTTAGAAGTGACAAAAAAATGATCAGCAGTACAAGAGAAAAATATGCAAAGCACTTGCACAGTTGATAGAAAAGTAAATATAAATGGCCTTTAAACATGATAAACATGATAACAAATGGCCTTTAAACATGATAAGATGTTCTACCTTACTCATTATAAGAGATATATGTACATTAAAAACAAATGAGATATCATTTTTAACTATCAGATGGGCAAAACTCCATACATATTCTGTTAGTAAGGCTGGAGAAACAGGCAAGCTCATACAAGGTTGGCAGGAACGTAAGTTGGTTCATGTTTTTGGAAGGTAATTTGGCAATGCTTGTAGAAATCATAAATGTGCTTTCACTCAGCAGTCCCACTTGGGCAATCCCTCCTGTGGATTTCCTTGTGTATGTGTGGAATGACATACTCTGTGGCACCATGCGTGACCGCACACACCCACATACTCATCAGTACGTGTTACTTGAATTCTGTTGGATTCATACAGTGGAAGTGTATGTACATATAAAAAAGAACAAGGCAGGTTCCCATGGTTTGGTATGATATGGAAAGCTCTTCATGTTTCTTGTTAGGGGACAAAAATCAAGGTGCAAAACAGTACTGTGTATAGATATTTTGAGTAAAAACAAGGGAAACCAGAATTCATATTACATTCTTGTATACATACTCAGTTTTGCTTGTATATACAGAAATTCTGGAGAATTTTCTTCTAAGAACTAAGAACACAGGATACCCATGGACGGAAGGGTAAAAACCATGCCTATGAAGGAAACTTTTTCACTACTGACCTTTATATGTCTTTTGGGTTTTGACCGTGTGTTAAGTACTGCCACCTAAAAAGTAACTCAAACTGCAGTATATCTCATAATATCTCAAGGTTCCCTCAACTTCTCTCTGGGAAGTCTTAACCAAGTCTTGGGTTAAAAGTGCCAGGATTGCTCTCTCCTCCTCCTTGGAGACCAAGAGGCTTGTGGGGCTTCATCAAACTACAGACCCTCAGCGGCCACTGACCATGTTCTGCCTCCAAGACTGTCTGTCCTGAAGCCAGCGGAGGGCCCCATGGAAACTCTACCGTCCAGACTCAACTCTTCCTGGCAAGTCCGTGTGAATGTGTTGTTTAAATCTAATAATCCTCCATGAATGTCAGCTAGTGCCTCACAGTGCGAGAGAAGGACCTGCTGGGAAGTGAAGGCTGCACCAGGGCACAGCACCAAAGACGGAGAAACAGGGTCCTGCAGACGGCCAAGGCTGTGAGTGGCTCTGCCGGAGAGGAGAGGACAGAGAGGATGCAGGACCCCGCCCCCCACCAGGTGGCCTGCGTGAGTCTGTGCATATCTTTGCTCAGTTGCCAAACAAACCTGAATAATTCTGGAGTGTTCTGGCTGCCTGCAGTGGACACCTATCTGGTCAGCTAGCTGTTTTACAGGCATGAGACAGACAGAACTATTTAGACAGCTGTAAATCCTCTTGGAGTAAAGCCTTATTAACGTAGATGAAAAAGCACTTTGGCAGAAAAAAAAACCCCAACAACATCCTAAAATAATATGCTGAGGTTAGATGGCTTAAGTGAGTTTTCAAAAGGACTTTCAGCAGCAGCATCAAAAGCACTGATGAAATCAACACCACTGTGCTGTTTTGGAAGAGATTTCTATATCTGGCTTCAAAAGTCAAGCCTGAAGCCTTGGAAAGAGACTTATGAATAATGATGGGGTAAAAGGGATTCCTTAGAATGGGATCAGCTCACATATTTCCCACGGATTCTGGGTTAGCTTTACAATCACAGCAGATTTGATAATGACTTGTGGCCATGTCTGTATTCATACCTGAAATCCAACCAAGGCCGATGGACAACTTTGTGTCACTGGCTGCTGGGTTTGGGGTTGAGGTCTGACAGGATGCGGAGTGCTGGCCACAAGTGGAGATGTTTCTCTCCACCAGGGTCACGTGGCTCCAGAGCCACAGAGCATGTGGGATGGGGCAAGGCAGGGGTGGGCACTATAGCCAGAAACACACCTTTTCCACATGGCCCTCCCCTATCCCCAGCCAAGATGGTTAAGCAAGACCTAACTGATGTGGCTTGAAGTCATGCACAGACATTTGCTGCCACTTAGATCAGGGGGCCTGCCATTTAATGCCCCCCCTTAAAAAATAAAAACGTATTAAGTGCCTTGAAATGTTCATAATATTCATCAATTACACTATTTTCCAGATGAGGAAACTGAGGTTTGGAAGGAGCTTGTGGCTTTCACAAAATCACAGAGCCAAACTTGCCCTCAGATCCATGGCTTCCCGTGGAAACACGTGGTGCCAACGCAGTGGGTAAGTAGCCAGCTCCCGGAACAGACACAAATTGGGTGAGTCTTGACATGTGATTTGAAATTTCCTGGCTGGAGCAGGACTTTGGCTACAAGCAAAGTAGGCTGCTGTTGAACTCCATTTTAATAATGCATGGGATGGTCAGGCTGCCCTCTTTTAAATATTTATCCATCTGCCGCACTGCATACTTAGTAAGAAAGTGATACAGGACCTGCCCTCTTAAAGAGGTTATTAAACCTCGTGGTTATGATCATTTTCATCCTGTCGTTAGCTTCAAAAACCAGGTCTCCAGAGATGTGTTCCTACTGCCTGGAGATGTATCCCCATCCTCCGAGCCCTTTCCAGTGGGATTCTTTGGTTTCTGATGGTCACTTTGTCCTATAATGCACATGAGCTCAAGGGCCTCCAGGCTGAGGCCTCTGGCTCCAGCTGCTGCCTCCACCTGTACTCTGCTGCATTTTAGCCAGGGTTACAACTCGCTTCTGCAGGGAGCCCAGCCAGGCAAGACAGCCTCTGCCTGAGGCTCTCTCCTGGGGACCCTGGTGGCTCAGAGAAGGGTTGGTCCTTTGGCTGGAGGGTGCAGTCACATGGACTTATGAACCGGGAATGCCTCCCTTCCACCAAGGCCTAGAGCTCAGCATTATCTGCTGCAAAGAGCAGAGCTCTGTGTGTACACCCCCATTTCATAACACTACCAAGACCTGATGGGAGTGAACTGTTGATCAGCGTCTGAACAAAAGCCTCAAGTGGCTGGGCAAGTGAGTAAGGGAGTCCCCTGGAGTCACAGAGGACCAGAGCTGTACAGGGCCAGGGCCAGAGGCCTGCCTGGTTCAGCCCCCAGACGTGCACCTCAAGATCTGATACGTCAGTAGGTTACCTGGGGCCCCTGTTCGGTCCTGATGTCGAAGGGGTCTCCAATGGGCCGTTTCTTGGCGAACTCCACGCTCCGCCTGACAAACTCATCATAGACCTGCTCCTCCACAAATACCCTGGAGGCGGCTGTGCAGCACTGGCCTTGGTTGAAGAACACTCCCTGATGGGCGCACTCCACTGCCAAGTCCACTGGAGAGAGGGGGCGGCGAGGGAAGAGGAAGCGATTAAGTTGTTAAGGCCGGACTGGCGACAGCTGCAACTCTAATTGCCCACATGAGAAAACAGGCCCCGGGATGGCTACGTTTCAGAAATTAATTTTGCTCAGCACTTCCCAAACAGAGAGCATGGGAAAGGGGATTTTTCGATCCATGGAGTTTGGGGTTAAATAGGTCCCCTGACTGCAGGACTTAGTGTCTTTACTGCACTAATGAGCACAGAGACTTGTCACATCCTCACCTCACTTGCCCATGACCTCACTTGCTCACATGACCCTTATCAAACCAACCCTCAGACAGGAGTCCTGTGTTTCAGCTGTAGTTTTCCTCATTGGGAGGGAAAGAGGGTGAGCTGAGGGGGTGAGCAGAAGGGGCACCCAGATATGGAGGCACAAGAATGCAAAACAGGAGTCCGGCTCTTTGGAACTCCAAATGTGGGTCACAGTGGGGCAATACCCAGTACTGTTCCGTGTGGCTCCAGAGACCACTAGCAACACTGATGAGGCTTCCATCAGGGAGCACCAAACCAGGCAAAAATGAGCAGTCCACCTTCACACCCAGCCTCCCTTTCTTTCCTTGGGGCTTGTTTCCTCACCCAGTCCTCTCCCATTGAAAGCCAGCTTCAAGGAGTAGAACTGAAACCAGTTATTTACACCTTGGCGAGAAATTGTGCTAGGATCATTTTTCTCAGGGATATTTGCAATTCCAAACTTATCTGAGTGTGGAGTGGAAGGCTTTGTACTCCATGAAAGGAATTCCTGGCACCAGTGGGCAGGTGGGGGAGGCTGTTCTTTAAGGCAAAGGTGTTTTAGTGTACTTGGGAAGTCACACCAAAAATCTGGCAGCGGACCATGTCAGCAGGTCGATGAATGTCTGATGTGGCCCTTCCTTCCCTCTTCTGGACATGACAACCAAGAAGAGTGTCTATTTTAATATTATGTCATGAGACACAAACTGCCCCCAAGCTGCTGGGCAGGGTGGCTTTCCCAGGGAAGAGGTAGTGAAGGGAGAGACAGCACCTAGGCCAGCAGGATATCTTTAAGGGTCACCTGCCACTGGCCTCTGTTTTGTCAGATCTGAGACAAAGAAGGAAGAAATATCTCAAGTCTTCGAGAGCCTGAAAGCATCATAGGAAGTACCGACTTGGAGGGTAGAATGATGAATGCTTGTGGGGGGAGCACATGCCCTTCTCCTCCTCCTCTTGGCCTTCCCCCTCTCCCCCGACACAGGGGGCTCTGGAGAAGAACCCCAGCCCGCTTGTCATGGCCCCAGCTCTGCAAGGACAGGGAAGGCAAACTCATGAAGGGCAGAAACAGGCGGCCTCTCTGGCTACCACAGGAAACATGTCCTCCTCCAACGCAGCTTTCTACCAGCAGTAAAGCTGGCGTTTGGATCTCCATCTGCCTATTATTTATGGAGGGATAACCCGAGGTGGAGAAACATCCCCATTGTGTGTGTGCTTGTCTTTCTCAATTGGTTCTGATTTGGGCAAGGAAGTGGGGAGAGATTTACGGGTCCCATAAAGCCCCAGCAATGCCCGGAAGGGGAGAGACTCACGGTCGGCATCAGCACACACGATGCAGGGGTTTTTCCCACCAAGCTCCAGTGTCACCCTCTTCAGGTTGCTATGGGAGGCGGCTTCTTTAACCAGCTTTCCAACCTTCAGGATAAAAACCAGACCACATTAAGCCTTGGACACAGCTGGATGTGGCCCACACATTCTGGACAAGCCTGGAGGCATGAGTGTGGCATGGCCTGGGCTGCGGCCTCCCTACCCAGGCACCCTGGGCCTTGATGCTGCCCCCTCACTCCCCTGGCCTCTCCCAGCATTCCCTCTCGGATCAGACATGGCTGGAATCCCGGATCTGAGTTGCTCCACGTACTGGGGTGGACGGAGAGCCTTCGAAGGCTCAGTGACTTGCCCACGGCCACACAGCTGGCTAATGGTGGAGCTGGCTGTCACCTGTCCTGGTGCCTGTCCCTCCCGGCATCAGGCTGGTCCAGCTCAAGGGACCAAGGGAAGGTTGGTCTGTGTGGTCCTTTGGTATAATCTGAGGGCACCTCTGAGAATTAGGGAAATAGGGGAGTTAACCTTTAGGATGGGAAACACACCCTAAGACTGAGGGCCCCCAGCGGGTAGGGAGAGAATTGCTTTCCTATGAAGTAACGGGAGGACCACTCAACAAACTGTGATGTCCAACCTCCCGCATGTACCTACCATCCCCTGCACTGCTAGAGGTGGGCTTGGCCCAGCACACAGCAGTGACTTGTCTTGGGCCGGGTGCCACCAACTTCTGAGTTGGGAGACTCTTAGAGACCAGTGTGCACACAGGGGCCTAGAGCTGGATAGCCAGCAGGAGGCAGAGCTAGGCTCTTTCAGGGCTGAGGCTATTTCCTCAAAACTAAGGAGCGAGTGCATTTTTTTTTAATTTTTTTTTTTTTTTTGATGTGGACCATTTTTAAAGTCTTTATTGAATTTGTTACAATATTGCTTCTGTTTTATGTTTTGGTTTTTTGGCTGCGAGGCACGTGGGATCTTAGCCCCCTGACCAGGGATCAAACCCGCCCCCCCTGCAGTGGAAGGTGAAGTCTTAACCACTGGACTGCCAGGGAAGTCCCCGAGAGTGCATTTTAAAACTCGGCCAGCTCCTGGGTGATGGCCTGAAGGAGGTGTGGATGGCCTGATCCAGGTGATAAGGACTGTCTCCAGGGAGAGTACCTGAAGCAAACCAGCCTGCTGTAGGCCTGCGATCTCTTGTGAGGCTGAGGCACAGCTGGGGGCCTCGGTGGGAAGCACCCCTCTTAGGGAGATGCCTGTCAGTTGAGCAATCCCTGGGGTCACAGAAGCCACCTTCTTGTGCTGGCTGCCTGGTGACAGCCCCACCCGGCTGGACCCATGGGTAGCCCTGCAGTCGCCTAGAGAGAGAAGCTGGGCAGGGGCAGGGGCAGGGGCAGTGATGCTTCTGCTGTTGGGTGAGAAGACTGGGAAGACATAGGAGCCGCTGAGGGGCAGGACCCTCTCTGCCCCTCCGTCCCCCTCAGTCCCCTGTCTTCCAGCTATTGTCCAGCAGCCATAGGATTGGGTCTTGGGCCTCTGGCTGGACTAAACTAGGAGGGAGATGGGAGCACTTACTGCTGGGGAAATTTTATCCATTTATTTTTTTAAGTACAGAAGAAGTACTTTCTCATTAGAAATAATTCCCACATATAGATGTGTGTAAATTAAAGGGGAAAGTTTTTATCTTCCCTCACTCTGTTAATGCCCCAGGACCTGCCCCAGAGGAGGCCACAGTAAGAATTTTTGGGGGGAGTCCTTCCAGGTAATTTCTATTTCTCTACACACACCCTTTTACTAATGGTATATACATATATATAGTATATACTTTCTTACAGTTTACTTTTTTTTTCTGGTACGCGGGTCTCTCACTGTTGTGGCCTCTCCCGTTGTGGAGCACAGGCTCCGGACACGCAGGCTCAGCGGCCATGGCTCACGGGCCCAGCCACTCTGCGGCATGTGGGATCTTCCCGGACCAGGGCACGAACCTGTGTCCCCTGCATCGGCAGGTGGACTCTCAACCACTGCACCACCAGGGAAGCCCTACAATTTACTTTTTTTTTGTGCTTCAGCAATAGATCATGGACAGCTTTCCTTATTGTAATGGCTGTAAAATGTCATATAGGATGGATACAATATACTTGAAAGTATGTCCTTGAATGCTCATGAGAATAGTAGTTGCTTCAAAATGGAATTTCTGAAACAAAAGTTTACACTTTCAAATGTACGATCAATACTACAATATTGCCAATCACCTTAGGCTTATTTTTTAACCTTGATTATGCTGTTTATCCTATGGATATTTCAATTTTTATTTTATCTTATCTATGAATATTTTCTTCTGAGGCTTCTGAGTAAATGAATTAGATATTTATTTAGTTTGGAAACTGGACCAGTAACTTTTTTTTTAACTGATTGTTAAAAAAAAGTACTATTTTTTTTAGTACAAATATGTACTAAAATGGGGTCATCATAGTTTAGCCTCTAAACAGAGAATTCTCAGCGACAGCCACTGTCCCCCATAGTCGGCGAGGAGGGTTACCTCTGTGGACCCAGTGAAGGCTATCTTGTTGATCTGAGGGTGAGAAGAAATTGCTGCTCCCACCGTGGGCCCAAATCCTGGCACGATGTTCACCACGCCCGGAGGGAATCCCACCTGGGAGGAAATTGAGATGGTGTTCAGAAGAGGAGGTTGGGTGAGGTCCCTGAGCAGAGCAGCACCCTCACCTGGAAGCTTGGGCCCGGTTCCTATCGCCACCCCAAGACCAGACCCAGTCAGCCAGTGTGCGGGTAGGGCCAAGGCAAGGCACACACCCTCCTTCTGGGCGGCCCTGCCTACCCCAAAGGGCTTCTGAGCAAAACGGCAGTGGCCATTTCATAGCAGAGCACCATTCTGTGTGTGTGTGTGTGTGTGTGTGTGTGTGTGTGTGTGTGTGTGTGTCTGCATGGGTCTGTCTCTGTGTGTGTGTCTGCATGGGTCTGTCTCTGTGTGTGTCTATGTTTGTGTCTATATGGGTCTGTCTCTGTATGTCTGTGTGTGTGTGTGTTTGTCTGTGTGTTGGGGGGAGAAGGGACACCTTGGTCACAGTCCCCAACTCGGAGGTACCTGCAAAATACCCTTCCTGGGCTTCAGCTTTCATTTTTAAAATCTGCCCCATTAATGTTCCAAATGGCAATATGGTCTCACTCCCTCAGAATCCCTGCTGTTGAACCTGGGTCACGCCGAGAGCCAGCACATCCTGAAGGTAGGGAGCGACTTTTCTTTCACATTCATGCTTGGTGCTCCTCATATGCTGGGTCCTCTTTATTAACCAAGAGCACCACAAATGAACAGGTGGGGGATGCTGAACCACTGGGGCATGCTGAACCCCTGGGGGATGCCAGTGTCTTCATTAAAACACATTATTTTAGTAAGGCAAGATTTTACAACATCGTGCTTGAGTCTTTAGTTTTCCTAAACACTTTTTGAAACAGTTGTGACTTTAGAATCTGTAAGTCTGATTACTACGATGTCATAAGGTCCTACATCACGGGTCAAAGGAAAGTGGGAAATTGGTCAATTATTGGCTCTGCAGCCTTACATCTAAGTAATAAAGGTCTTGCTTTCCTGTCGTATTAGCCCAGCTGAGAAGTGGAATGAATGGATCTTACTTCCTATCCCTCTTTTCTTCGAGTTTCTTTTTAAAACTCTTTGCAACATACGAGTTGGGGACAAAATGACTGAAACACATTGCCAGGTGTGTCTGGAAGGAGGTGTCCCTTTGGGCTGTCCATTTCCCTACGCGGTGGCTGCCACGAAGAGGACGGTCACCCGAGAGCAGAGCATTGGTGAGGAGGCTCAGGGCTCAGCAGTAGCCCCTCCAGGGGGAGCTGGCGAGATCACCCACCCACAAGAAGAATGGACCATTTTGTACACCACATGTGCAGGGCCCAAAGAACCTGCCTCCCAAGTAACCCTCCTGTAAATTCTCTAGACAAAATATTTGGTCATAAACCATGGGTTTGAGCTCATAATAAGAGTAAATCATTCTCATTAGGATCAGTGGGAGGAATGGAGTCTCTTCTATCTCAGTGACCGCAAGCAGGAGAGGGAATGAGCGGCTGCCAAGTGAAACCCAGGAGGCATTCCCTTCCCACTCGGCCAGGAGCTGGCCGGCGCTGGCAAGCACAGCACAGCTCCATGGGGCAGACTCATCTTGTGACGGTGGCCTGGTTCCTGGGAGTGGCAATGTAATTGAGGACACAGAATATTTTCTCTTTGGATATCTTACCTCTTTGATCAAAGAGCCGAGATAGAGGGCCGTGAGGGGAGTCTGCTCCGCTGGCTTCACGACCACGGTGTTCCCACAGCAGAGAGCAGGTGCCAGCTTCCACACCAGCATCAGCAGAGGGAAGTTCCACTGCAGCAGAACACAGAGTGGTTGGGGGGCCCAGATCCACTACTACACTGTCCTGGAGGCCCTGCGATGCCTCCATGGAGCACTTGCTTTGCATGGTTTAGATTTGGGATATAGGAGGTAACGTAGGAGTATGCGATGATCAGAACTGCATTCCTGCCTGGCGCCTCCTAAACTGCATTCTGGGAGATGCTAATAGGTGGTCACTGCAAAGAGGATTCTGCTATAGGTGTACTACCTTCTCCTCTTGGAGGTTTACAATGCCATCAGCATGTTAACATCTCCGAAAAGTCCCACAGAAATTAGCCCCGCCTCTCCTAAACGCAAACGCCACAGGATCTCTTTCTCTCTTTACAGAACACATACTAACCCCCACCGAATGGGTGTTTGGTGAAATACACCTTGGGAAATGCTTTCTTGTCATCCTTTCACCCCAGAGGCAGGGATATCGAAATTGCTGTGACATCAGGCCTGACAAGCACTCTCGCCCACTGAGTGTCCACTGTGTGCCAGGTGCGGTTCCAAAATCTGAACTCATTTGATCCCCACACACCTGCGTTGGGCAGTCATATTACCGCTCCTGTTGACAGAAGAGGGAACTGAGGCACGGAGGAACTGTGCCTCAGACGAAGGCCAGGATTCATGCCCAGGCTTGTTTCCTCCACTACACAGCTTGCCTAAGTAACATCTTTGATGAGACGAGATGAAACCGAGCATCTCCAAGAGCGCAGTTAGCTTGATTCTAGCCGTGCCTCACCTCCGACCCCCCAAACAGTCCGTTTGGCTCCTTATACTCCAATGACGTCCCCCCTGCAGGGCTGACCAATGGCTAGCTGGATTTCTCCCCCCAGCTCTGTCTGGAATTCCTACAACTAGACAACAAATATAACATCCCATTTCCCAGGGGCCTGTGTGGTTGGCTAATGACAGCAGGTGTTGTCTTAGGGTTCCCCCAATAGTGATCGGGGTTCCCTCTTCTTCTGGATCCCCACTCCTTAGCACATAAATGCCATCAGTTCTCCTCACCTACAAGCAAATCTGCATCTTCTCCTGGCCTCTGCCTCTTCTAGCAGCTCCCTTCTCTCTCACTGCAGCTTCTGGAAGGGCCATCCCCACGTGCCCAGCTCCCTTTCCATTAGCCCCAACTCCCTCGATGCCTCTCTTGGGAAGCACATCTAACAGCTGTGTTTCTGTCTTTTTGAATTCCTACATAGGAGATGACCCCACTGACTACAGTCTCTTTCTGGAAATGTATTACATCCCTGGGAGGCCCCTGACTCTGGCTGCTCAGGCTTCTCCATGGGATTCCCTGGTGGTCTGTGGGATTGGCCCCAGGCCCTCTTCTTTTCTCACTCTACACCCATCTTTAGGTGATCCCTCCCAACTTGATGGGCAAGAGCACATTTGGCCTGACTATTTCCCGGCTCTCAAGACTGGTGGCTGAAGGACACGTCTGCTTGGCCCCTGCAGAGCCCTTCTCCAACCCTCTTCACACTGCCGCCCGCCTCCCCCGCTGGTGCAGTGGCCTGGTGTTTCCTCCAATAGATGGCAGCATCATAGCATCCCCAGCACCTGCCAGACTCTCCATGGCCCAGTGAATAAAGTCCTGGGCCCTGGGAAGCAAGGCATACTGGATGCTGAGCCAGCACCACCTGCTGGCTGCTCTTCCTCTTCCTCACTTTGTCCCCACCTAAGCTCTGACCTCACCAGCTATCTTTACTGCCCTCCAAGTAGTCCAGACACTTCCACACCCTCACTCAGGCCATTCCTACTGCTCAGAAACCCCTTTTTCCTGTTGAACAACTCTTTCTTATCCTCAAGGCCCAGCTGAGAGACCACTGCCCGAGGGGAGCTGGCCATCCCTGACCCCTTTGGTTTGAATCCATGTGTCTCCTGTTGCACTCCTGGAATCAGCCCCTTGAGAGCAGGCATGGGGTCTGATCCATCTTGATGACCCTCAAGCACCAAGCTCCATGCCACAGAGCAAATGCTCAATTAATACCAGTGCAATCGAATCAAAACCCACTAGAAATTGGTTCCAAAGGCCACAGGGGAATGGGGTGGGATCTATACAGATCTATCTAGAGAAGTTGCCATACTTACAGGAGTGATGGCCCCACACACACCTATGGGCTCGTGCCTGGTGAAACACACAACATTGTCATCTGGAAAAGAGATTAACAGAGAACGTGCTCGCATGAAACTAGGTTAAGGATCTTAAGGAGTAAAAAGACAAGAAAGAAACCCAGAAGCCCACCAAGTGTCAGCTCTAAGTCCTATCTCTTCCATAATGCAGCGATTTTTAACTCAATTTCAAAAGTAAAATTCCTTAGAGGAAGGATTGACACAGTGCCATTTCCTTTTTGGGTGTGGGAAGGATGCTCTGGGGAAAAGACCCGGGGGTGCTCTGAAGAGGCTAGCTAGAGGAGTGAGAAGACAGAACCCCTAAGAGACCCCGGACGAGGCTGAGAGTCCTGAGTTGGCTCACCTGTGGGGATGGTCCTGCCCTGTATTTTGTCTGCCCACCCTGCAAAGTATCGAAGGGTTTTGATACAGCCCTCCAGGTCGATGAAAAAGGCGTGAAGGAACGGCTTCCCTGTGTCCATCGTTTCCAGGGTCTGCAATAATAAGACAAAATATTTTTAAGACACAGTTTTCCTTTTAACCGTCAGGTTGTTAAAGACAGGGCAGGGAGAGAGAGCAGAATCCTAGAACATTGCTCTCAGTACCTCACAGCCATGGGACTCATCAGAAAGCAAGATACCTCATTTAAGATAAGACCTGTCCCAGGCTGTCAAGGACTGCTTTTCTTTCAAAACACCTCAGCCTGGAGGGTTGGCCAGAGCACAGGCACGGGTCCCCACGAAGGACAGAGGGTACAAGGCTGGTTTGGAGCCTCGCTGGGAAGGAATACGCCTCAGTGTTGGTCTTCTGTCATCTGTCTGGAGTGTTGTTGCCCCAGCAGTGGGACCTGGACACATGGGTTTGTGCGCTCCGGGGAGCTCTCAGAAGGTTCAAGGACTTGGGGGGGTGGCTGGGGAGGGGCCGGCTCCTCTAACAAAAGAGAAAGGGGGACGCAGGTTCCTTCTTCTTGGCCCTGCTGACCAGCACAGCTGTGGAAAGAGTGACGGAGCCCAGAGGGGTCGTGCCACCAGCACAAAGATGCACTCCAAGCTCCTCCCGCACTGGGCTGCCAGCCGGATGCGCTGCGTGGTGGGAAGGGAGCAGACTGGCCTTTGGTGGTGAGGGGCGACTCCTCAGGCGAGCGCACAGCCACTCAATGGCAGGGATTCTTTTCTGTTTCCAGCTGGGCTGAAGAGAACCCCTTTGTCCCTCAGACAAGCGGCCCCAGTTGAGCCCAGCACTGAAACCTCCCGTCATCCATGGCTGCAGGAAGTGGCCACCCTGACACATAGCCCAGGGCAGGATTCTCATTTTAGAGTCACTGGGCTGAGAGAATGATTTACAAAGGAAGAGAGGCCTCTCCGTGTGCACTCGCATATGCCTCATTTCCGAGATGGATGGCTCTGCTCCCACTTCAAGGTGCAGACACAGGGGCTAACAGAGCCCAGAAACTCATCTGTGTTATCCAGAGGGTAGGCGGCATGGCTGGCACTGAATCTGGGGCATCTGACTTTCAGTAAGGGCAGTGACTGCTTTTTAGGCTGCTGCCCCTGTACATTTGCATCTGGAAAGGATGTAGGATGGCCGCATGAATGGCTGGGGCTACTCTATCTTTGCTTCAGGAATGAACCAAGAATTCTCTGAACAGGAGGCAACCACTTTCCTAGCTGAGTGGCCTTGGCAAGTCCCTGAATCTCTCCCTACCTCAGTTTCCTCATCTGCAAAACAACAACAATAACAGTAATGGCACCTACCTCATAAAGCACTAACAGCACTGTCCTATACATAAAGCACTAACAGCACTGTCCACTGCTCAAATGATGATAATTAACAGCTCTGACTATTGTTGTCATTTTCCCTTTTAGGGCCAGACAGGTGCTCCACAATCCTCAGCTGGGGACAGCAAGGAGACAGGGCTGTGTGTTGCTAGAGATGACAGGGCTGGTCTGGGTCTCCGGTGTGTCTCACCCTTGGCAGATGCTGCTCAGGGACCAAGTCAGGACAGTGTGACAGCCAGTACACTGTACCTTTGGCTCCTAGTGATTTACATGCTAAGCTGGAACTTGCATTTTCCCAGGGGAAACCCAACAATTGCAAATAATGCCAAAATTCTCCAGGGCCCAGCTGTTCCATACAGCATCCACATGTCTGTCAGTGGAACGGGGAGTTTACTCTTGGCCCTTTTCTGGGATGGGAGAGAAAGGCAGGAGACTGGGACAGAGCTTTGTGGGGACGTGCGAGGCCTGGAGCTACTGCCCACATCCAGCCCTGGCTTACCCTCTCTGGCTGGATAAACTAGGACAGATTACCTAAACTCTCTGGGCCTCAGCATTCTCCAAATAGGATAATAAATACTACAGGTCAAGTGCCCACAATAAGCCTGGTACCTGATGAGCATTCAACAAGCATTGACTGTTTTTTATTATTAACTTAGTCACGTTTGTTTACTGGAATGACAACAGGAATTTGCCAGGTTGGTGTTATGGAATTTGTCCAAGCAAAACTGGGTCACAACAGGTTTAGAAAGGAAGTTCTTTAAAAAAATAAAAATCAAAAAAGATTCGCAGGTGAGTACACAGGCCTGAATCTGAGAGATCAAGTGTTAGCTACTCATTGGGACTTCTACACAATTATTGTGTCTGGACCATGTGGGAACCACAGCTGCTTCTAAGTTTATTTCTTTTAACATTTTAGGAGAAAAATATGCCTTTTGAAAAATTAACACATGGTAACCCTCAGATAGTAAAGAATGAAGGAAAAGTGCTGTGGGACATGCCTCAGATGCCCCAGTGCCAAGGCTTAAATGAGGGGCTCAGAAGTGGGGCTCTGCTTGAGAAGACAGCAAACAGGGACAGCCCCTATTTCGAGGCTCCCAAGATGAGCGCCCGAAGTGCCAGAGTCTGGGTGCAGGTGCTTTAGTGAGGGGAGAGAGCTGAGGCTGCTGGATCTGCCACATGGTCTCCAAACACTGAACACAAAGTAAATGCCCAGCTCTGTCAAAGCCACCAAACTGGCAAGAGAACATGATGGAAAGCGGCACTTTGTGCGGGAGAATGCAGGAAAACCCCATCAAGGGCGTGCTTTCCCGTGATGTGGTCTGGGTTTTAAAAACTGTATTTGCCAGTCATTCTCTTGTCCCTTTCACAATGTGGCGAAGAACTGGGTCTTATTTCTTGTGGGCAGCGAGGTCAGATGGCAGAGGGGACTTGCTCTATGTGCTTTAACACCAGTCTTGCCAGGACAGCCAGGAGGGCTGAAGGTAAAGGTGGCCTTGAAGCCACTGCTCCCCAAGATGATACTGACACTTGAGGACAGGGTGGGGAGGGTGCCCAGGCACATCCTCTCCCGCCTGCTATTAGTCCTCACGGACATTGCAGACCGATGAGCTCATGCTGGGTGAAAACAGAAATGTTTTTGAAGAAGCCAGTTTGGCAGCTTGAGAGTTGAGACTGGCTTTCATTGCAGGAAGAAACCAGAGGCTCTACGGAGAGAGACGCTGACCCTGGGAGGGAGCTCTTCTCATCCGGGTTCAGGCTGGCCAGCTGGGGAGGGCGGAAGGAAGGTGCAGTTCTCTCTGTGTGGATGCACCCTCAGGGCAACGCACCCCAGAGGAGCACCCGAAATGTAGTTTCTCCACCCTCCACCCCAAGACACACACTCAGGGTCAAGAGCAATTTCAGAGTCCTAGCTGGCACTGACTGACCTCCATGCAGGTGTCCACTTGACTACTCATTCCCAGCATCAGATCAAGAAAGGAAAAAACCATTTTTCCAAATCAGAGACCAAAAAGGAGATTTCCTTTCCTACCAGCTGGGCCTCCAGGTCTGGGGCAAGTTTTACACAGGAGTCTGAGCCATATGAGGGCTGTGTGTGCAGGCTGCAAAGGACCTCAAGGCACAAGGAGGCCCCAAGATTTCCTCTAATCAAGCACCCACCGCAAGACCAAAAGAAGGTCTGAGGATCTCGTTCAATTCTGTACTTACAACTCCTAAATGTCTTCATAGCCCATCTCATGAGAGCAGGCCAACCTCATGCAGTGGGATGAATAAAGATCCCCGTTTTGCAGCTGGGGAACTAAGGTGCTAGAAATTTGCTGGCCAGGAGAACAAGTAGCTGAGGTTAGAACCTGGGTCTTCAGATAGCATTATATATATATATATATATATTTTTTTTTTTTTTTGCGGTACGTGGGCCTCTCACTGTTGTGGCCTCTCCCGTTGCAGAGCACACACTCCGGATGCACAGGCTCAGCGGCCATGGCTCACGGGCCTAGCCGCTTCGCGGCATGTGGGATCTTCCCCAACCGGTGTACGAACCCGTGTCCCCTGCATCAGCAGGCGGACTTTCAACCACTGCGCCACCAGGGAAGCCTGAGATAGCATTACTAATAATAGCTATCATCTATTTAGTGCTTACTGCATGACAGGGACTGCTAAGGATTTTAAATGGATCGTTCTCACAAGACTCAGATATCATTATTTGTGATATTGTCCATGAAGAAACATATGCTCAGGGAGGTTAAGCAACTTGTCCAAAGTCACACAGCTAGTAAGTGGCAGAGCTGGGGTTTGAACCTAGGTCTTTCATACTCTGAGGTTTCCTATAGCTAGGTTATCCTGCCCTCACCATCACTCCACACACACTCACCACTGCCCATTTCAGGGGTGAAATAGGGGTGATTTTTAAGCTATATGGGGACACTTTTTCTATGTCAAGTGGTAGCATTTATTTTAATAAGTATTAGAAAAAATACACCACCACATTAAACCTGTAATTTCATGGATACTGTCACTTAGGATGAGGTTAAATTTCACTTTAAAAGGGAGTTCACGTAAGAAAACAAGTTAAGTTCATAACTGTGCAGGTGGGTCCAGGATACAGCCCAGCCCAGCCTAGCTGTCTGTGAACATCTCAAGTCTGGGAACCACTAATGGAGCTGAACTTCCTCCAGGCCAAGAAGATGAGCTGCAAGGGACAAAAGTCCGACTTCAAAACAAAAAGTATGCGTCCAATAGCATAGATGCCTGCCTATGGCCGGAAAGCCACACCTCAAAGGACCAAAACACCGCCACACAAAACAACACCCTAGGTCCTTTCTCCCACACTCTGAGGGGGGTGGGCCCTCGGGGAGGCTGGCTGGCCCCACGCCTCCCCTGTGTGCATGTACTCACGGCCAGGACGGCGCGGTCCCTCTCCATGAGATCCGCCAGTTGGTGCAGCAGCCGGCCGCGGCTTAGGGCATCCAGCCGGCGCCACGGCGAGCCTCTCTGGAAGGCGGCTTGTGCAGCCTCCACGGCCTTGTCTACGTCGAGCTGCACGGCCGAAACAATAGAGAGAGTGTGTCACCTTTTGCTGAGGGCTCAGCTGTCAGAGAACAGCAGAGTCTCCGCCCGCTGCAGAGGAAGGAGGGGCGGCAGGCAGCTCAGAGCAAAAGCTAGGTTTCCAATCACTTTAATGGCTGGGGGCTTTCAAGTGTTTTTTTTCTTCTTTATATCTTAAGTCTTTCAAGTTTTCTACAATGGCCAAAGATTAACTTTCCTTCTGATTATGCAAAGCATTTAAAATAGTCATAAAACCACTGACCTTAATTATTTTTCTTGGTGACCAAAGTAGGAAAAGATCATCTACTTGCTATCTCAGTGTGGATACAAACACACTCCCACAGCTCACCAATTAGGTGGGAAATGTCTGTCTTGGCATTTTACTCCAGCTGAGGACTGCAGTCCAATAGCAAGAACGGGGGTACGAGTCCTCCTCTGGATCTCAGAACTGACCACACTGAAAAAGTCCCTAGATGGGGAGGATCAGGGACTTTTTCTCCCTTTAGCCTCACTTCACCTACCCTCTGAGGGCAGAACTGTGATGATTTTATAGAAAAAGAACTGGATCATCTATGCACTGATAGAAGAATTACAATCAAAACTTCTTCTTTACTGGGAAAGAATGAGAGCTGTTTAGAGTAATGACACCCATTCTTTTTAAATTTTTATTTATTATTATTTTTTTGGCCATGCCACGAGGCATGCAGGATCTTAGTTCCCCAACCAGGAATCAGACCCAGGTTCCCTGCAGTGGAAGCGCCTAGTCCTAACCACTGGACAGCCAGGGAATTCCCTGACACCCATTCTTATGTTCAGGAAAATGGGGTTTGAGGCTCTGGTTGCTGATGGGCAGGGGCTCACCCCCCAGGTCCCTCTGAGCCTCTCTTCCTTAGGGAGGTGCAGCCAGCAGTGGACACCTGGCACCAGTCAAGAGGGATACTCCACCAAGATTCTGTGTCTCCAAAGTGGGCTTGGAGGTGAGCAGAAGCTTTGGCAAGGGAGATATTAGGTCTTTGAATTCCTTGTCCCAGGCTCTGGAGTGGAGGCCAGGACCTCTCCAGATGCAGGAACAGGGCAGCCTCTGTCTTCTGGTGCTTGGAGCAGTCACTGGGACCATGGGACGAGCCAGAGCCAGGGGCAGGGATCTTACTCTCCTCCCTGATACCTGTATACTGCACCTGGGAGTCCTGCTCTGCATCATGCTCCACCCCTACACCTTCACATCTTCACACGAGCTCCTCAGTGCTAGTATCTTTGTAAACAGAGCTTAGCATGGGGCGCTGCACATGGGAGGGTATGTATAGGTGGAAACACTCTGCATTGCATACCTATCACAAAACCATCACTAGTAGGATCAAATTCAAGCCTATTTTACACATGTGTCATTCATCCTGTTCACATTCAACATTACCTACACACTTAAGAACATCAGATGAGTACTCTAGTGGTTGAGGAGAGGGTTACGTTTCCCTTCGCTCCTTACAAAAGCAGTACCTTCAACCTTTCCCCCAATGATACATATTCAAAAGATACTTTATGGTTTGAAATGTATCAAGGACACCTCCAGAAGTCCCTTAGCTTTATATATAATAATATATATCATATATAATGTATACATATAATATAGCTTATAAAATATACCCTGCACTATCAAATACGGTTATAGACTATAGCTTTACAAGATAATTTAAGTTTCTGGTAGAAAAGAAATCTGGCAGTTGCATGACATTATTACTTCTGCATGACTTAGCAAGTCGTTCTTCCTTCAAGTCTTTTTTTTTTTTAAAGTGTCTCCTGCCAGAATGCTGCATTTGGTGAAACACAACAGCCGGAAATGCTTTCTGGAAAGATTATTTAATGCCACCAGTATCAAACAGTTGATAAAAACCTTTCCTTAAGCCACGTGAAAAGGATAGCTGAGGTCATCCTCGTAGATGGAGAAACATCTATCAAAGGAGAGTGACTCTGCAGCACATCGTCCCTAATTGATCCCATTCTGGGCCAAGTGTCTGAGAAGCAGCTCGCTTAGGTCCAATCTCAGTGTGGGCCAGTTCTGCCTTATAACTCAGCTGAAGCGTTTCCTTTTCCTCTAGTGATCTGTAATTGAATTACTGGAGGGGGGGCACCCACCTTATCTCCTTCTTCCACTTCACATATTTTCTCTAGAGTTGAAGGGTTATATGTGGCAAACTTTTTTCCACTCTTGGATTCGTTCCATTCATTGTTGATGAATATCTAACCAGGAAAGGAAGTTGTAATGCATTAGGCTTAAATCAAAATCATATAATTCCAACATACTGAGGACCTTAGGTAACGTCTTTTCCTTCTGTCCCTCCAACCTACCTGTCTGCCTTTTTTATAGGTAGGACCTGGAAGGGGGATGGAGCCACATGCCCAACCGGGAGCACACTCAGAATTAGAATCCAAGTCTCCTGACTTTTAATACATTTTCAGAGAACTACATTTTGTCACAATAAAACTAATTTAGAATTTTTTTCTAAAATATTCTCTCGGCTTCCCTGGTGGCGCAGTGGTTGAGAGTCCGCCTGCCGATGCGGGAGACACGGGTTCGTGCCCCGGTCCGGGAAGATCCCACGTGCTGCGGAGTGGCTGAGCCTGTGAGCCATGGCCGCTGGGCCTGCGCGTCCGGAGCCTGTGCTCCGCAGCGGGAGAGGCCAAAACGGTGAGGCCCGCGTACCGCAAAAAAAAAAAAAAAAAAAAAAAAAATGTAAAATATTCTCTCTCTCTTTTTTTTTTCCGGAACGCGGGCCTCTCACTGTTGTGGCCTCTCCCGTTGCGGAGCACAGGCTCCGGATGTGCCGGCTGAGCGGCCATGGCTCACGGGGCCCAGCTGCTCCGCGGCATGTGGGATCTTCCCGAACCGGGGCACGAATCCGTGTCCCCTGCATCGTTAGGCGGACTCTCAACCACTGTGCCACCAGGGAAGCTCTCTCTCTCTTTTTTTAAACAATAAGATGGATTCACAGGGAAATAGCAGGGTTAGTTACATAAAGGGTATAAGTTGAATTTTACACACTCAGCAAGTTCAGGGGAAGATTAAACATGCATATATATATATGTGTGTGTGTGTGTGTATATATATATATATATATACACACACACACACACATATATATATATGTGTATATATATATGGTGCCAAGAAATCCACCTGTCCCTGAAGAGTATGTCAGCAGTGAGCACTACCTTCTCCCTCTTTCCTGCTGCAAGCCCCAGCCAGATCACCAAGGAACTGCATTATACAAGGATCTTACTATAACCCTTTAGCCCTCATTAATGCACATCAGCCCCCCTCCCCCATTCCCTTTAAAATGTCTATTTTCATGTTGGGCTTAATAAAAGCCAGTATTGGAATACAAAGATAAATATCTGTGTTAGGAAATGTTCTGGTTATATTAACATATGTAGCAAATAACGGCTTATATCCAGAACCAAAGAATTAACTCACAAAAATCACTTAGTTCAGAGACTCAGTTATCTAGAACACAGCCGAGAATAGAGACATTAAAAAGAAAAAGACATCATGAGCAAACTAAAAAGAATTCACAAGTCCATGCACTGAAATGTGTGTACTATTTACTCTTAGTTTACCCTAAGTTCTAACTGCCTTAAAAAAGCATTAAAAGAGCCGGCTTTTGGGAAAGAACTAGGAACAGAGGTAACAGATAATACATAAAACATGTTCTGACAGAATGGAGGTCCTGGCTACCCAGTGAGAGGACAGGCAATCTCCTGCTGTACCAGCTTGGGACACCTTTGTCATCAGAGCCCATCGTGGCATCAGAGAGACCCCAGTCACAAACATGACTGATATGCTTTAGAAGCATTTCCATCAAGTAAAATGCCATCAATAATTTCTAAGTACAGAATTAGCTCATCAGATTCCATCTCTATATCTATATGCATATGTTTATATGCACATCTCTATACGCATTTATTCTATCTCTATATCTATATGCATATCTTTGAGTCATTTAAAGGGAGAATTGCATCACTACAAGGATTAATTTCAATGACTGTGAATTTCATTCATTCGGAATACTTGACTCCCCAGTGAGGATGGATTAGAGGGGAGCCAACTCATCCAGTGTGCAACCTGACTATGTTCTCTGTCCTGGGCTGTCCTGTAAAAAATCCTAAGCTCACAGGGAAGGAAGCCTGCTCTGGGAAGCCACTGGTGCACTGTTTTGATAACTCTCCCTGGAAAGCAGGGAAATTTGACTGCAGTGGGGACAATGCACAGAAGGCCAGCTCTGGCTGGGCAGGTGGGCAGAGGGCCCCTGCCTCCCTGTGTGGGGTCCAGAGCTGAGAGTGACCCTCGACCGTGGGATGTGCCCATCTGACTTCTGGAAGCTCAGCGCCTTCAACGTGAGGCCAGGCCCCCAGGGAAGCGCGCGGAAAAGGCCAGGCTACAATTACAGGTTTATTCTTCCAGCTGAAACCAAATCCAAGAGTTCACTTTTGCCATCCAGCAAGCAATCACTCGGTAACAGTGAGAAATTAATAAGTAGAGAAGAGGAGTTAAGTTAGCGTGGGGAGGAAAGTGCAGCCAGGAAGAGAGGCCCATTTGTCGGAAGATGAAATTTCGTGGGTTAGATAATAGAGACTGTCAGTGAAAACTGCTGATTCTAGGACCTTCCTGGTATCAATTCCAAGGAGGAGGGAAAATGAGAAGGTGGTAGAAGAGAATATAAATAAGGGGATAAAAACAGATTGCAATGATCAGATGTCTGTTATACTTCATCTCCAAGCATGCTCCTCCAAAAAAAAAAAAAAAATTACTTGGTCGTTCATGACATTGATCCATAGTCCTTTCTAACCAGCAACTTAAAAAAAATTCAGACGGCTCAACTCTACTCATATTTTCCCATCACAATGTTTCTAATTTAGCAAAAATTTTTTCTTTATACTACATTAGTAAGTAATTTTGTAAGTGGTTTCTACTGTTGCTTTTTCTCTCCAATAAAAGAAAACAAAAACACAAATGAGGAAGGGGTAAGTGTGGCCTACCAATTATGCTGGCTGTATTGTTTTGAACCCCAAAACAGGAAAATGGGTCTAGAAAAAAACTGTTCCCCTTGACTTGTGAATTGGTATGAAACAAAACTTATAGAGGAATAAAATTATGTTACATTGAGTGGATGGGACTCACATTTTGAAGGAATGGAATGGTATACCATCCAGACTGAGCTGGAAAACCACAGCTATTGTCAAGATACGGATGCCCCAGAAGAGGCGAAGGTGGTGGTCACACAAGTGAGTTCTGCTGACGCCACTTACAGAAGCTTCCATTGGACCTCAGCTATACTCAAAAGGAGCATATTTTCAGAAAAGGAAATCTGAGTGAATTTTATTTTTCATTAAAGAGATCATAAAAACCAGTGTTTTAATGAGCCAGAAAATCTTAAAAAAGAATTTCTGCTACTGGAAGGAAAAGAAGGGGCCCTATGAAGTGAAAGGGGCTGCTACCCTCTGAGACCTATGTGGGGGTTTTGGGGGGGACGGCCCCTCACCAAAATCACAGAGCAGAGCCCAGTGTTAAAACATGAGAACAAAGGAATTTCGTCCTTCTGGAGTCTGGACTTACCCTGGGAAATGGTCCCCCAAGGCTGGGGCTCAGACCCACCATTTCCAGCTTGTCCTCCATTAACAAGAAGCACCATGAGTCAGGTTTGAAAAATAACAGACTGTTACTGCTCACACACTCCACAGCCAGGGGGCCTCGGGGGCCTCGGGGGGTCTCGATACTGTAGTTCTGTTTCTCCCGCTTCTTTCCTCAGCCCTGTGGGCTGCCTCTGCAGCCAGGGGCTCCCTAAGCATTGCTTGCCTGGGCTCCCCACCCTCAGTCACAACCACACAGGCTGCCCCAACCCCACAACTGCTAGGAGGAGGCCTCTGTGGAGATGGGCCTGGAGCAAGGACAGAGAGACAGAGGCCTTGCCCTCCAGATGAAAGGAAGGTACAGCAGCCTACTGTCAGGCTGCCGCAGTCATCATTGCCTAGGAGCCACTAAGGATCCTGGCTCTCCAGCCCCCTCCATCTCATGCCCTTCCCTCAGCCTTAGTCACAACCCGTTCTGTTCCACTAAGAAGAGGGGGCAGCCAGCAGGACAACAAACACCGGTCACTCTGTGAATGTGCTAAAATCCACCTCTCTACTTAAAGGCTGCATTTACACTTGTGAAGGGGCAGAAAGAACTGCAGACAGAGAGGTAACTTTCCATATGTGGCTCCATTGCTCTGATAGCACTAAAAAAATGTAAAAAGGAATAGGAAAATAATATATGTATTTTCTGGTTTCTATACTGTTTTTTAAAATCCAATAAAACAAAAATAAAACAAAACGCTACTACCACCAACAGGTGACCACCACGAGTGATAGGGGCTAAAAAAATTTAGGTACTATTTTCACTGTTCCCAGAATATGAGTTGGAATTTGCACTTTGAAGCTGATACTACTTAGGAAATTACATTAAAAATAATCTCCATCGAAGTGTCTCTGTTGGTTACAGAGCCCTCTGGAAACAGTTAATTTTAATGTCATGTGATCAGAGGTCCAGTCGACAATAAGCGCCAAGAGATCAAAATCTGAAGGCCACACATAGTGGCCCACAACTTTCTCTGCTTGATTAAAACTATTTGAGAGACATAATTGCTACTTGTGAAAGTAAAATTGATGGAGGAATTTTCTAAGTGCTATGTCAGCTGGAGTTGGGGGCAATGGATAAGATGCAAAAATAAAAGGAGACAAACTTGGGCAAAATGAAGCCAACTGTGGCTCTTGGCCTGCACCCCTGAAGTGCCCCCAGAGCCAGCCCAACGGCCTCCAAACAGCCTCGGGGTGTCTTCCCACCGGAGGGGACACGCTCCCTGCTGGCAACAGAGCTCCCAGCCCTGCTCAGCCCGGGCTCCAGGCCTCGCCATCTTCCTTTCTGCCCTAGGCAGGTGTTCTCACCGCTTTGCCGGTGCTCCAGCCTCCTAGCCCACAGTGCAAAAAGGACAGCGAGCCTCGGGACTCCGCGGCGCAATGGGGCCCTGCCACCCGCGGTTTCCCAGGCCCAGATCTGAGACCATGATCTGCCAAGACCAAGGTCTCTGGGCTCCGGGACAGTCTCATCAGTGAGCACCTTCCTACTAGCCCTCGTTCTGCTGGTAAGAGCTAAGCACAGGAGGTGCCCAACTTCTCTCCGCTTGCTCCCGCTGACGTTTCCGGACACTTCCCGAGGCAGCCTGACCTCTCAGGTCGGCTCTTGGTGTTTGCAGGGACCCTCTGACCTTCTCGAAGCTCGACCCCTTCAGCCCCGGAAACTACGCCGCAGGGTCTGCGGGAAGACCACCGCGCCCAAGTCACGGCGCACCACCGCTCGCCTTCAAAGCGGGCCCTGCAGGGACACGTCGGGGCCGCACCGGGCTTCAGCCTGGCACCGCGCGGCCGCTGCAGAGCCTCCCTCGCCCGGTTTTCGCGCCCGAGAGCCCGTCTGGGGGTGCGAATCTTGGAGTCCCTTTTGGGGGTGCGCGGTGGACTCCCGCCCGGCATGCCCAGTGCTGAACGCTGCTTCGGGAGGGCTCGGCTGAGCGGAGAGGCTCGAGTCACAGGAGCGCCGGGCGAATTCAGCTGAGGGCGCGCCGCCCCAGCTCCCCGCACTCTCGGAGCGGAGCAGCGGGGCTCCTGGCCTGCTGACCCCTGGTCCCCGCCACCGTGGCCGGGCAGCCCAGCGCGGAGCCAGGCGGCCGTCGGGTGGGACGCGAGCCCGTCTCACCTTGGTGAACTTGACCTCCAGGTTGCGCACGGGGCGCGGCAGGGTGGGAGACTTCCTGTCCGGCTGCCCGTTCTCCACGGCCCCGTTGGTGGTGGCCATGGCTCCTCCACGCTCCCGGGTCCGAAGCGCCCGAGTCTTCGGCGCCTGCTCCGGCCTGGGCGGTGCGCAGCCTACTCGCGGGGTGACAGCTCCGCGCCGCTTTATGGAGCGCCCCACGCCTCCCGCCCGAGGGGGCTGTCTAATTGGCTGCAGGACTAGAGGAAGGGAGGGCTGGCGGGAGGGGAGGGGGCCGGCCCGCCTCACCCCACCCCGCCCGCCGCCCCTGCGGGAGCCCGGCCACCCCCCGCCCGGCCACCGCGCCGCGCGCTCCCCGCCCGGGAGGCTGCCCTTGGAGGAGCTCCCGAAACGCCGCCGGGCCCCGGAAGTCCCAGGACTCGGGCAGCGGGCCGGGGCAGGAATCGGGGGCGCGGGGCTGCTGCGCTGGCTGGCAAGTCCGCCCGCGGCACCTGCCGCCCCCGGCCCGCTGACGCTCCGTGCACTCGCCCAACTTCGGTCCGCGCCCCGCGCTCCGGGAAGGCGCGCCCTCCCGCCCGCCCGCTGAGGGCCTTGCGCCGCGTCTGGGGTCGGGGACCCCGCGGGGAGGCCCCGCGTCGCTGCCCACGTGCCTCGGCCTAGAGTCCAGACGCCGGGGCCGGGCTTGCAGGACCGACGTCCGCCGCGCCCCATTCGGCCCGTGCCGGGACTGCGGGCAAGCGGGCGCGGAATCTCCCCCGGCCCTGGGCGTCACACGCCGAGGGGCAGAAGGCTAAGGAAAAGCCTTTGGCCCTTCCTTCCCCGTGCTGTGGCGTCCCAGCGCGGCCAGGCCCCTGACCTTCACAGGCTCACAGCGGGGCTCCAGCCCGAGGCCCTGGGATGCAATTGTTCTGATTTTTTTTTTAAGGCATACATTATACCTTATTTTTTAAAAAAATAATAAACAAAAGAGAAAGCACGTGAGATCTTTGCAGCTTTAAGTGTTGAAGCGCTTATCGCGTAGGTTGCTCAACTTGCCAAGGAAGCACGTCCAGCTCCTCTCAAACGTTCCACCAAAGCCAGGGACTTGCTCCAGGTCCTATCTGAGACATGGAAGCGGCTTCTCATGTATGTTATCCCTCAGGTTTCTGGAACGATGATGTGGGGCATCAACTGGAGGACAAAAGCAGTGGTTTAATCCCCAGAACCCTCAACCCCTCAGTCCATTTCCTTCTGTGAGTAATCTCAAGTGCCAAGCAATGCGGACACTCCTTACTGTCCTGAGGCTCCTTCTGTTTGTTTTGGGGCTCTCAGTGTCCATCTCTACCCTCTCTCTCCTTCCTCACTGCAATGCTGCTGAGTGTCCTGGATAGTGGAATAAGCTTTTAAACTTTTGCAAACCTGTCATCAGACCACCTGCCTTCTGGGAATGTAAGGGTCCTATGCTGTTGTGGCTTAGAATGCACAGGTGAAGCAGGGAAAGGGGATAATGGGTCCCCCGGGGCTGACCGACATCAGTGAGTCTGTTCTTGATGCCAGGTTTACTGACACTGATGAGTCCCAGAACAATGCTGTCTCTTTCCTTAGCTGCTCCTGCAAGTCCCTGGGCTCCCTGTTTTGCCTGGCTGGCCCTGTGGCCCCCACTCAGGCCTCTTGGAAACATGTGGGCAGATGTCTCATGCCAGGGCCTCTACCTGGATGTTGAGCCCCAGCGTCTGGGTGCATGGGCCCAGCAGGGCCTGCAGGGTCTGGAGGCAGACCCTCCTGACCAGCAGCAGTTGGCCTTGGGGGCCAACAACCTCACCTGTGGCTCCTCCTGTTGACATCCACCCACATGATCTTGGGAACCTGGGATCAGAGTGGGGTACTCAGCCATAGGAAGCGGCTCCCAGAGAGCAGGTTAGGAGGATGGGCCTGGCTCGAGATTTGTTCAGACCAGCAGGCTACCTCTGCTCCCGTCTTGCCACTCAGTAGGAGGGATGAAAGCAAGATGCTCTTCTCCCCATTTTACGGGTAAGTAAACAGAGGCATGCAGATACTTGTACCAGACATCACCTGCAGTGGAGGAACCAAGGCCAGACTGTGTGGGTGGATGGTGCAGGGTGTGGAGGAGGGATTTCTCTTACCTTCCTCTGCACCCTTCTTTCACCAAGGGCAGCACCTGTCTATTGTGGCCCCATGTCACTGGGGCAGTAGAGAGCACAGCAAACGTATAGGTGCAAAATGATAGCAGCATCCCTCCAGGTGTGCCTTGTATAAAAATCAAACCCTTAGGTACCAGCCTCAGAGGTGGTGACTATAGGTGCCAGGAAAGGAGGAAGGACTGTTTTCTCCCATTATCAGCCATTGGATGTCTGGGCGGCAGGGGGATTGTCTGAACATCTAAGGCTTTAGAGGCCCAACCCTTCTGACCACATCCCTGACCTGGATTCCAGCTGTGTGCCCTTCGGTTGTACACTTCACTCTGAGCTTTGGTTTCTTTTTCCATAAAATAATCTCACTTTATAGTGTTTAGGGAAGCTAAAGTAAGAAAATGGTGATTTATAAGCTGTAAAGTGCTGTATACATTTTCGTATTCTTCCTTGAGATTGATTCCTCTTAGTAGGCTTTCTTCTGGGAAGTTAGCAAGTCTCCCTGGCTTCTCTCTGGCTTCCACCAACTTCCCTGGTCAAGCAGTAGTCACTCAGCTAATTTCATTGTAAAAATAGCATTTGTATTTTGTATTCAACTCTGTGGTGGTGCTACTGCTGTCTGCTGCTTGGCTTCTTGGCATCTCAAATTATGTAAGTCCAGGACATCTCATGCTGAGGGCTTACTAGTTTGATGAACATTTAATAAAAATAATCATGAATAAAGATGAGATAAAAGACTGAGATAAAATTTAAGTTAGATATTCCACCCCCTCCAAAATCTCAACCTAATTCATTTTTAAATGCATAAACCTTGTAGGAGATATTGAGGTCTGTAGCAAATGTAATTCATAATGATAAGGAGAATGATAATAATGGAACTCCTTTTTGTTTTACCTCATTTCCAGTCTGGTACCTAAGCCTTACTAGGGGTTCCCAGAGGCCTGCTCCAGAGCAGGTGGCCAGCTGCAGAGCTGCCTCCCACAGGCCACTCACCTTACCCAGCACCCAGGAGTCAACGTCAGCCTCCAGGACCTGGGCGTGTGGGAGCCTTTCATGGAAAGCCAGGCTCCTTGGGTGAAGGCGGTTCTCTAAAGAAGGGAAACGTGTGGCCCTTCAGTGCAAGTGACCTCACCTCAGTTTGCTTGGCTAAAAACTGGGCTGACGGGGTGAGGAAAGACTTTACTGCGAGCACCTCCCAATTGGTGTCAATGGAGTGGATGCCACGTTTCGTGTGTATTGTTCAATGTTGCCCAAATTTGACTTGAGTAGGGGACTACTTGCCTTTCAGTCTCCCTGTAACTTAAGACCCCCATACTACTACATTATTCTCTCCTCAGGGAACATGTAAACACATCTGCTTTCCTGCAAGATTTCATCAGTGATGACACCAGAGGCAGGAACGCCCAGGCCTGAGGAAGATGAGCCAGCTGACACCCAACCCCTCCAGCCCCTCTAGTCCTTTCTGGCCTTGAGGGAAGATCTTCCACACACAATATTGATCTGGGGTAAATCAGTTTTAGTCCAGGCAGAGGCAGAGAACTAAGTACCTAAAAGCAAAGAAGACACCTCAGAATCTTTGTGGATCAGGCCTTGATTAGGTCTCACACACTCAGCCTGACAGTTCATGGCTCCCAGGATTTTCTCCTGGTCCACCTTCTACCAATAACTGCTGTGATTAAGAGTTATGAAAAGGGCAGGAGAGAGCATGGCAGGTAAGGTAGAGACAACTGGTTGACCACCCAGTTCTTCACTTTTTTCTTGCTGGTAGAACTTTATATTATTGAAGGCAGCAATGTGCTTTGATAAAACATATTTTCCAGCCTCTCTGGTAGACAGTAGTTGTTAATTAGATATAAGCCAAAGTCTTTGGTTTGGGCTTCTAAAGAAGCTCGTTACATGGGACTGAGTCAGCTGAGAGGCTCTTCTTTCTTCCTGCTGCCTGGAACATAGACATAAGGGCTGGGCCTCCATCAGCCGTCTTGTGACCATAAAGCAATGCTGAGAATGGAAGTTGTATGATAGGGAGGTTGAAGCAGGCACACAGGAAGAGCCCAAGTCCTTGATGACCCTGGAACTAGGCTTTATGCCCTGGATTTCCTTTCTTGGATTTCTTACATGTGAGCAAAGTGTAAATCCCTGTCTTATTTAAGCTTGCTATTTGGGCTTTCTGCTACATGTGGCTGAACCTCATTACTAAGTGACACAGCTGGCTATTTAAACCATGCCCCAACACCATGACTAGAAAAACAAACTTCTAAACTCAACTGGAATAATTATGTCATGTTTGTATAGAAAGAGCAGCACGTTTAAAAAAAGTCTTATCACCATCTGTACTTTTTTGGCTTTAATCAAATGCTCTGAACATTCTGTGCTCAGGTTTACAGTAAAATTTTTTGAAAAGACAAAACTAACCCTGGGATAGAATAAATGAAGCTAGCTCATTGATTCATCTACAGATTTAACTGCCTAAATTGGATGGTGAGGTCCTATCTATGGAAGAGAGACCTTTTGTTGCAAAGGCCCTCATGGGGCTGGGCAGGTAGCCCACCTTTCTATGGTGCCCGTGGGTGTTAGCTGTTGTGGCTTCACTCTCCAGCCTGCTGAGGAAGGTACCAGCACTCAGAAAGCTGATGGGACTGCACGGGTCCTGGACCACCCAGACCTGGAAGCTGCTTGACCAGGCCAGCACTTGATCCAGGCAGCAAGAAGTCAGACTTTTGGCTTTAAAGCACATAAAATGTCACCACATGTAATCACTGCATCTCACTTGTAATACTCTACACATCTTAGTACCGCCACCGGACTTCCTCAGTGACATGAAGATTTGTTTGTAAACTTTCCAACCCTCTTAAAAATTCAGGGATTCTGAGTTCTGAACCAAATTTGAATTATTTGGGCGTTTGAGTTCAATTTACTTCTGACAAAACACACTTCCTGGTTAGAAGGAAAGTTGTTTAAGGGGCTTATAAAAGGGTTCTGGAAGATTCTTGGACACAAAGTGGCTCTCACTAAACAATTGTGCTGAGTTAAGCCGAATTGAATCCGAAACATACATATTAAATTTTCCTTGAAATCCACAGGGGTATAAAAATGTCGGGAAAGGGGGCTTAGCAAGATACAGTTTGCCAAACCCAAAATGTCTGAAAACTAATTTGAGTGTGTTAGTTTGGCGAATCACTCCTGGTCTCATCCATCCTAACCTCACAGTGACAAGATTTTCCTCCTGCCTTTCAGCCAGGAATCCCTATAAAGAAGCATCAATTACCAAAGAATCTTCCTTTGGATTTTTGCCATTACTTGAATCCTGCAGTAGAGAAAGGGTGGGAGAGGTTGTTAAAATCTGTGTTCTCATGAGATGACCTGGGGATTCTCCTGCACTTGTGTTTGTGGTGTAAGAGTTGCTCAGGCAGAGCTCTTGAGGTTCCCCTGTGATTAGAAAGTCTCTAGAAAGTACATCATGTCTTAGCATATGTTTAGGTATGACAGATGGGAAGGCTATTTATGTATACTTTTATCTGGTTTTTTGTTTTTTGATATGGCAGTATGGTGATCCAAACACATCCATCCCACCCTCAGGGGATTAGATTAATTAGTGACCTGTAGCATTTTCAAATTTATGTTTTTCATTATTAAGCATATCTGCAAGCACTGGGCTTGTATTATATTATATATTTTATTTATATTCTATTAATTCTATTATTTATATTAATTATATGTCATATCATATTATCATCAAATACAGTTTATCAGTTAAAAGACGATGGATTGGATAAGGTGTATTTTCTACCAGCAATAGTTAATAAGCTTAAACATTAAGAACAAAACTTGAATTATAGATTTCACATGTTTTAAATGTGCATCTTATAAATTCCATGGACACTTCAATTATTATGAATTTCAGCCCATCTTTTATCCCAGGAAGTGCCAGTCTTTGCACCTGCTAGCAATGTCCAATGATTCCATTGCACTCTTCCAGTTGGCCACTAGATGGGACCAAGCTAAGTAGGAAGTTGCCAGTGAAGTTTTTTCCACTGTGAGAAATAGGACTTTCCCAACTTACAAAGAAATGGTGTTGACATTAGAGTGCCTCAAACTTCAATTGTATCATAGACACAATGCTAGAACTGGAGATTAGTGTACAGGCTAGCCCACAAAAGCCCACTCACTTCTTATTGAGCCTATAAGTGTTCCTGCCTTTTGAGACCAGACACATGTGGGTGTGATCCTTTGCCCAGGGAGTACTCAGACCCGGCATCTGAGCTTTTCAGGCCTCTACTGCCTCTTCTGAAAATGGGAGTCATGGTTCCTTCCCAGATAGGGGGTCGTGGGGTTAAACGAGAGAGCAGGTGTGACACACCAAGCACACTTGCAGTGAAACAGACACGAAGACATCACTGCTGCCCAACTCATCATTCATCTGACAGAGCCCTGTCCTGCCTGCCCTCAGCTCCCAACCATCACTCCCATCTGGGTACCCACCCAATCCTCCTCCCTCCCTGTCCCTCACACAGTCAAGACAGCCAAGGACTCTCTAATGGAAATTTGCCAAGAGACTGCAGGAAATAGATTTTTTAATGCTAAAGGATAAACATGTATGAGCCTAGGAGATGGGCCTTGTAAGCATACAGACTGGGTCAGATTCCCACTAAAGCATTTTCTAACCTCTTTATTCAAAACTTCTGGGACTGTTTCCTCACCTGTCAGAAGGGGATGGTGGGACCTCCATCACAGGTCGAGAGACCTAAATGAGATCATGATGTGACACGGCTGGTCTCTGCCTGCTGTGTAGGGGATGCCCCATTTATGCCCCCTGAGACTCTCCTGCTGGGGAGACAGACCCCAGCCCCTTCCTTCAACCCTGGCCAAGCAACTCCCAGGGGGGTGGGCAGCTTTTCAACCCTTCTAGAACCTTCTTCCTGGTTTTCTCCCTGATCAATGCCACAAGTGGCTTTCAGCAGGTCCAGACCTCAGAGACCCTTCTCTGGCTGACTCTAGACCTACTCCCCGTGAAACATTCCCCTTCACATATATTTATGCTTCATCTCATCTTTGCAGACACTTCCTGGGCTCCTTTTAGAAATCTTTTTGGTTTGGGGGCTTCTGCAAGCCAGACTTTGCTCTGACTTGTTTCTCTCTCCTGTTTCATTAGCCACTTATGAGGGCTGACTCTTCTTAATCTTACTAGTCCAGATCAGCCATAAGGTTTCTTTCCCAGGCTGACTGTCAGGCATGAGTAGGGCACTTGTGGCACTGTGCAAAGAAGCATCTCAACTCATCATCAGAGTGGTGATAGATTAGCTATGTCTGCTATGGGCACAGCATGCAGGGAAGCCCTAGAAACCAGCCTTGTCACATTGTATGGTGCACAGGAATCCCCTGGGATGTTGTTAAAATTCAGACTCCATTCATCAGTCTGAGGTGGGGTTCAGGATTCTGCACCACTAACAAGCTACTGACAAGTATCTTAGAAAGTACCCTTCTAGGTTGGCAGCATCACCATCTTCTGGGAGCTTTTTAGAAATGCAGACTCTCAGGCCCTGCCCTAGACCTACAGAGAAAGAATCTGCATGTTAACTGGAGCCCCAGGAGTTTCACATGCACATCATGGCAGGAGAGGGACACCAGGCACCATCTTGTGAAAAGTGCCCCCTGCATCCCCAACCTGAAGCCCACCTTGTCAGGATGGCTGAAATAAGTCCTTCTTCTCTTTCTAGTTGTTACTTTTCAGATTGAAGATGACTTTACGTTTCACTATGAGCCCAAGGAAATTCCAAGAAAATTCTTCAGAGGCTCCTACAGCTGCCCCCAAGGGAATGGCTTTGAAGAATTTAAATCAATACAGTTTTACAAGATCAAAGCCCAGAAATACCAGGACAATACTATGAAGAGATTATATTTTCATTACATGGAATACAAATTGCTCTTTATATCCATCTTGAATTCAGGGGCTTGAGGATGGCAGGTTTTAACAGGAAGAAATACAGACTTGGGGAAGGTAGGGGGACTTTTAGGGCACTTTGGTGGTTAGGCCTTGTGCCCATTGGAGGCGCTTGGATGGATATTACTACACCCAGAGGCCCACACTGGGACATGAGACTCCCTTCCCGGGGACAGCAGGTTACAACAAGGTGTTTGCCCAGAATGGCTGAAGTGGTGACATCCAAGGAGCAAGTGTGGCAGTGGATGGTCGAAGCAGGTAGTGGGAGGCCAGAGCATGGAGATGGCAGTGGGCCTCCAGCTTCTTCGTAAGAGCATCAGCTCTAGGCATTGTACATATTCCAACTAAGGGGGTAGCTACATTATAATAAACATATGATTTTGTGTATAGAGAATTATAATTAAGCATCTATTTGTGTAGTCACTGATTCAGTATTGGTCTTCTTTATTAAACTGAGCTCTGTGAAGAAAGGGACACTGTCTAGTCTCTCCACTATTGCCAAGCCAAGTGGCCAACATAGGGGAGGTGCCAAAAAAAAATCACTGAATGTTGAGTCGATGCATTGCTTCCATATTTTATTATGGACTTAGGTGAAGTAAATATTCTCGGGCATCCTGGCTCCAGCAGTTGCTGGCTGTGTGACCTGGGGCAGGCCTCTAAAATTCAGCTTCCTACTCTGTGAAATGGGACAGTTCAGTAGCACACAGCTGTGTAGATGACCTGGTGATACTGGGCTGTTCTGGAAATGGGCCTCTCCAGGTGAGGGTGCCTGGTCAGGCTAGGCATGTGGTCACCCTTCATCTCCTCAAGGAGGGGTTCTCCAATGCCACAGGGCATTCACTGACGAAGGTCAGGGTCTTTTTGCTCCCAATGGGATGGAAAGGAAGGTTGATTAAGGGAAGAGAACTTTTCCTAGTCCAGACTTTGCTTGGAGATACCCAAGCAAAGGCTGAACTAGGAAGAAACACTGTCTAAAGTAGAACTGACTGCACAAGACACAGAAGGAACACAGCATAGCAGGACCATGCCCTCTCCTCTCTGACTCTAAGCCCTCCCACAATGAAGCAACTCCTCCCACCCTGCAAGGCTGCTTGTGACCGCCCTCCTGCTCTACGCCACGTCCACACCATGCTGTGTACTTGCCAGGCGCTGGCTGTGCAGGGTATCTTTCAGTTCTGAAAACATGGTCATCATGTCTCCACCTCAGGGCCTTCGTGATTGCACTTGCGTCTTTCTGGACCTCTTCTGTCATGAGAGTCTTATTTCAAATGCTGGCTCATAAGAAAGGCCTCCCCAAATAACCCGTCTAAAACAGTGTCCCCATCCTTCTCTCACAGCACCCAATTCTACTGTCTTTATAGCACTTCTCATACTTTTCAAATTGTTGGTTTATTGTCTGGAACCCTGCTTCCAGAACCTAAGTGCACAACTGTAGAGATCCCCACACCAGCCACCAAGTAGTGTTGTGGACCCAGGACAGTTTGGTACCAGATGTCGCAAGGGGCCCCAAAATATTCAAAATGCAAATGGCCATTTATATATTTGGCATATTCATCAACTGTGAGTTGGGTAGTTTATTAGTAGGTCTGCAGTGAATGTATCAGGACTAGTTCTCTTTCTAGAACAAATTAAAATGAGGCTTTGGGTTGGAGTAATACAAACAAATTCTGCTTGTCTTCCCATCCATTCCTGGGACATTAATTGATGAAATAACATTATCAATGGTTAGCTGATGTAGTAGACCTGGGAGAGGCCATACAGATCTCCAAAACCTATTTCTTTATTTCACAGGCAAATCAACTCTGGACTTGGAGGGGTAGCCTTTGTCCATAGTCATAGAGCTAGCTGATTCCCAGTCCAGGATGTTTTCTTCTGCACCATGTGGAAATCCATGATCCCCAGGCATAAATGCCCAAGCACCCTCTTGATTTGTATCTTTTAAAAAGTAGTAAGGCAGGGCTTCCCTGGTGGCTCAGTGGTTGAGAGTCCGCCTGCCGATGCAGGGGACACGGATTTGTGCCCCGGTCTGGGAGGATCCCGCATGCCGCGGAGCGGCTGGGCCCGTGAGCCATGGCCGCTGAGCCTGCGCGTCCGGAGCCTGTGCTCTGCAACGGGAGAGGCCACAACAGTGAGAGGCCCGCGTACCAGAAAGAAAAAAAAAGTAGTAAGGCAATCCTGAGCAAAATGGACTTCTGCTAAGCCAAAAGGTTTGACACTTTGTTAAAGCATTATATGAGCTGGGCTTCATGACTACAGAAAAATAGGATATGGCTTTTGCTCTCAAGGAGTTTGTAATTTAGTTGGGAAAATATGTCCAGGCAGCATAATTACTTATCAATTCAAGATATTATGCCATTCTGGAGAGGCAAGAGATGGTACTCCTGAGTATAGGGAAAGCTTTTGTAAAGAAAGAAATCAAAGATCACATACTTGGGCCTTTTTATTGTCACCCCACTTAGGTAAGATAAGAGCAGGCAGCATCAGCTCAATTCTACCAAAGATACCAGAGAGTCCCAACTTTCAAGTCTGCGTGAGGCTTGTGTGCATTACACTGGGGCCAAGGGGCTGGTGAGCTGTGGCCCAATGTATTGCCTGGCACTGTCATCCTTTGGACCCTCCACTTCTGCCTGGCCCCCAGCATCTCCCTCGTAAGGCATTCTAGTGTGTGCTTTAAAGATAGGCAACTCCTCAGGGAGTCCTCGAATGGCTGCAGAGTCTGGAAGTGCTGAAAAAAGGCCTGATTTGGGCATTATTGGTGGTATCTGGCCTATGTGTTGGGACACAAAATAAAGGTCACCAACTTAGAGCAGAACCTCCTTCCAAAGGAGAGAGAGAGGCACCTCACCCCCAATCTGTCTCCTCCACCCTGAACTGGCACTTAGGAAGCTGCGTTGTCAGAATGCTTGGCACACCCACGTTGGGCATACTGTTTAGGGTGTTGGTTCTCAAGAGGGAAAACATTCTTTAGTTACTGCTTTTCTTAAAATATAGCATGTAGGACTTCCCTGGTGGTGCAGTGGTTAAGAATCCACCTGCCAATGCAGGGGACACGGGTTCGAGCCCTGGTCCGGGAAGATCCCACATGCTGTGAAGCAACTAAGCCCGTGCACCACAACTACTGAAGCCCACGCACCTAGAGCCCATGCTCTGCAGCAAGAGAAGCCACTGCAATGAGAAGCCTGTGCACCACAATGAAGAGTAGCCCCTACTCGACGCAACTAGAGAAAGCCCGTGAGCAGCAATGAAGACCCAACGCAACCAAAAAAAACCCAACAAAAAAACCAACAAAAAAACATAGCATGTAGCTATGAGCAATCACATACTGCTATTTCAGCTCTACCCAGTATATAGGGACTAATAGACAAACTTACTTTTTCTCCTCCAGTTGTACTGGGTTTATTGTCTCTTATGGGCATTAAACATAACAAAAGCTTGAGTAAAGGTGACCTGGCATACCTTTGTCTGTAACAGCACTTACTTACCTACAGTCTCTCATCTTTCAAATGATGGAGCAACTTCCTTTGTGTTAACCTCTGTGATTGAAAGAACTTATTTTTGGTAACTTTCCCAACCCACAAAGCCAATCCCATTTTAAGGTGGAAAAGTACAGTGTAACAATGGCATCACTGTCTTTTTGTTGGTGACGTGAAAATGTTTGAAGCTTGACCCTAACACCAGACACCGTCAAAAGGTAATGCCTTGTACAAAATAACAAACCGAATCCCAAACGTCTGTTTACGGTCATCACGGTTCATTTCATTAAGCCATAACTCTGATTACATTCTTTCTCCTACCCTACCCTGAAGGCTGAGCTCTGAGGCCAGGGGGCCTGGCCTACTCTTCCCTGGGAACTGAGTGTCCAAAAACACATTTGTGCAAAATCGATGCAGGAAACCCTCAAGCTCTGTGGGGACCTTGCTTCTGGGGCTCCTTCCAGCCTTGGAGTCGTGCTTCCATCTCCCCCCTTCTGAGCACCTCACCCCTCGAGCATGTGAGTTGCTGCCCCTGGTTCCTGTTGCACCTGCAGAGATCCCACTGGGAAATTCCTGGCTGAGGAGGGAGAGGGTGAGGCTGGTGAGGCGGGTGAGGCAGGTAATGTGCGTGTGAGAATATGTTTTCACCTGCGATAATGACGCACAGGCAGAAATCTTAATAGAATGGGATGGAGTAGACAGAGGGAGCCAATGGCTATGGGTGTGGGGTGGTGTGGGTGACCCTGTCCCTCTGTGTGTGAGCCTTCCATCAAGTCACCTTTCATCTTGGCAAATTTTTCCCAGAGCCTCCTCACTGCTGTAAATGACAGATCTAAAACATGGAGGAGAGAGCTGTCCTCAACCCCATGCATGCAACGCTTGACAGTGTGTGCTTTGGCCTCACATGTGCCTTCAGGAACACCCCCTTTGTATGAGAGACCAAGTGAAGAAGAGGGCAGGCTGTGGAGGCAGGTTGCCTTGGGTTCCATTCCCACCCTCAATGGTGTGGGGCCTGGGCAAGCCCCCTCACCCCTTTCAACCTAAGCCACCTCACCTATAACATACAGATTGTCACACCTACTCATGGGGTGTGGCAGGGGCAGCTAATCCCCAAATATGGCTCCCATGAATGGTCCTCCTGGGGTTCACGTCCATGAGTGGTCCCTCCCATGCTAACTCTGGGCTCTTCCTGCCTCTGGTTTAACTACAGTCTTAAGTAAGATCTTGCAACTTCTGCTTCTGCCCTTTTGGGGGCCTGAGCTGCCATGTGAAAAGTCCAGATATCCTTCAGAGAGACCATGTAGAGAGACTACAGAGAGACAGAGAGGCCCTGAGACGAAAGAGACAAAACCAGTCATCCTAATGTCCCGACTGCCTTCCATCTATCCCTGCTAAAGCTCCAGACAAGTGGGTGAAGCCATTTTGGATGTCCAAACCTGTCACCATCTTGAACAATCAGCCCTAGCTGCCATCTTGGATGACCAGACCCAGCCAACTTCTGACTGTAGCTACATGAGAGACACCAAACTAGACCAGCAGAAGGACCTTCTAGCTGAGGTCCAGACAGTACTTAGAATCATGAGAAATTATAAAATGCCTATTATTTTAAGTCACTGAGTTTTGGGGCAGTTTATTATGTAGCAATAGATCACAAGACCCGGGGCATATACTAAAGTAAGAAATGCTAGCTATCTACACAGTATCCACTGTGAGGATTGGAAAGATTTTTTGTTAAGTCCCAATATAGTGCCTAGCATATAACAGGTGCTCAAAAATAGCCATTTTATTGTTATAAATAAATATAAATAGGTGGTATTCCCTCTTCTGAGACCTAATTAGTCTAAACACTCACCTCTCATGGGCCTTGAATCCTGATATTCTGGAAGTTTGATTAACTCTATAGAAAGGGGCTCCCAGTGTGCCTATCCACAGGCAGAGCCATATTTCAGGGGCCTCTCATTTAACAAATATTTATAGGGCTGCTACTATGTGCCAGACTCCAAGCCAGGCGATGAGGCTCCAGAGGTGAAAAAAACAGATACACTGGTGATCTCATAGCTCTTACAGACCAGGGAGAAGTCAGACTCAGAATGAGACATTGCAAGTGTGAATAGCAGTATGAGGAAGTGCAGAAAGAGGAGGACATAGTTAAGTTTAGTTTAGCTGCTGGTGACAGAGACTGGAAACCATGGGGACTTAAAGAAAATAAAGGTTTATTTTCACATAAAAGAAATGCAGAGATGGGAAGTCAAGAGCTGGTGAGGTAGCTCCACACTCAATCACCAGAAAGCCTGACGTCTTCTGTCTTTCCTTCAGCTCAGCCATCTTAGCTTGTACATTCCATCCTCAAGTTGGTCCCAAGAGGCCTGCTGGAGCTCCAACCATCATGACTACATTCCAAGGGGAAAAGGCAAAGCAGAAAGCCTATCTTCAGGTTTAACTATCCCTCTTTTGAAGAACTTTATCTGACGCACCACCCCTCTCCAAAAGATGTTTACATCTCCTTGGCCACAGATGTCTGAAACCTGGGAAATGTAATTTTTTTGCTGGGCCCATTGTTGCCCCCAACAATATAAGGGTCTGTTAGTCAAGAAGAAAAAGTTATAGGTACTGGTTGGCAACTAGCAGCTTCTGCCACAGGGACCACTTCCTAATCACAGAAGTTCCATCCTGGGGAAGTGACATTTTTAAACAGAAAGAAAGGATGAGTTCATTAGGGAGAAAGCTTTGCAGAAGCAACCTTTGCATAAAGTTCAGAGGTAAGAAATCTCAAGGAGCCTTCAGGAACTCACAGGAGTCCAATATGGACCTTTTGTCCCTAAATATAGTTCCCTCATCTGCCTAGCAGGAGCTTACTTTAGCTTAAGACCTGTAAAAATATGAGCCTTCCCCTCCATCCAAAAAAGCTGGAGTCCACTTTCACACTTGGGTATGAGTGAGTTTCCACTCTACAGAACACACTGGCAGGCTGAGGGACAGTGAAGAGCTGAGGCCCTGGAACGTGATGGACAAAGAGGAACTCTCAAAGTTAGGGGAGATGGACCTTTGCCTCCCTCTTCTTCACCCTCAGGTGGCCTCTGAGGGCAAGGGGCACATGTGACCCTCTAAAGCAGTGGCCAGAGAAGCTACAGCTGTAAGACTTTCGGTAACTTCCGAGAGGACTTGGCACCGCACTATCTGTTTGCTGATTTTGTATCATAAATGCATGAAGCAATATTTTACAATTACAACTTCCTGCGCTCTGGGCCCTATAGCAAGGCCTACTCTAAATTCCTTTTGTTCTGATCCTACACATCAATTCAGCATGTGAGGGGGTCTGGAGAGAACTCAGCTAGATATGCAAGCCAGACAAATGGAAAACATGTTGGTTTTTTTTTTTTTTTTTTTTTTTTGCCTTTCAACAACTGGACCTGCCAAGCCCACTTCAAGGAAAGGAGCTGCATTTTAAGTTAGCCCCATTTTCTGGAACTGGTGAAAATATCTTCATTTTTTGGGTTTCCGCCTGTGGTTACCTTGTGAGGCTTCCCAGTTCCTTGTGTCCCCTCCCAGGCTGCATCCTGGCTCCTTGGGCTTGATTTCCCATCACATCTGCTGTGGGCTGACTGCCCAATCATTTTCCATGAATGCCTCTGTACAGAGAGGTCTCCACAGCTGTACAGCTCAAGATGCACCATACCCAACACAGACCCCTGGCAACCCTGGCCAGAGAGCCATTGGAAACTGGCATTTACTGGAAAGCGATTTGATTTTGTGATCACATAGCCCTGCTCTACAGCTGACGCGGGCCTGAATACTCCCTTCTCCCAGGAGCTTCCTGTCCCTCGGGTTGTTGCTGTTTGGAAATGTGAGGCTCAGAAAGGGAAATAGAAGGTGGTAGCATCATAATCTGGGAATAAAAGGGTATTTCATACTATCATGAGAGGTCCAGGCCACTGTACACATTGGGTGAAATGTTTATTGTTGCTCCTTTGAGAAGTGAGCTATATAACTCTTTAAACTCACCAGAGTCATCACTACCAGGATCTGATTCTCATCTCTTAGAAGGCATTGCATTGCTTTAATATGCAACAGTCTAACATAACATTAAATCATTTTTTAAAGTTTCATCTAGTTGAGCCTGAGCCAAGATATTCTTGGGTTGGGTTTTGCACAGCCACCCTTTTTTTATATAGTTAAAAAGAAACACACGACAAAATACCTATCAAGTGATTTCACTCTTGCCAGCGTCCAAGAGTGATCTGCATAAGTGGGCCCTTTGGGTTTCCAGGGGCCCGGTGCTATGGCTTCATCATCAGGATCAGTGAGTATCCTCGAGTACCCACCACACATACCACACTGCAAAGGGGGAGGTGGGAAGACATGGTAGGCCAGCTGCAGATTAGAAAAGTATCAGTTTTCCATGGATGCCAAGGACTAGGTTGGAGAGACAGGCTAACCCAGGGCTGGGAAGAGAACACATGCTTTTTCCCCTTTCATAAGCAATGCTTTTGCAAAGCTGTCACCTCACCTCTGCTTCATTCCCTCTGCAAGATTCCACTCACCCATCGAGGCTGAGTGAGGACAGCCCCTCTCAGGAAGGCTTCCTCTCTCCTGACCAAACCTTTCTATTTCCTCCTCATTCAGGACACCTCTTGAACCTTTGAAACAACCCTCAGTAAACCCCGCCTTGGGTTGTGTGTATTTGGTCATTCACGTGTTGCTCTCCCCAACTAGTAAGAGAGGGCTCACATCTTAACCAACCTAGAATATTTGTGGCCTTCCAGGGTTCTTTGGTGACCTAGTGAATGCAGCAAGAATACATAGCTGGGAAGACGTGGCTCCATCGTGCCATCCAGCCTCCTGCCCAGGTTCCTCCCCTGTCTCACTGGTCCCTCCGAGTGGGCTTCCCAGCCCACTCCCCTCTTCTCCCCAACTAGGTTCTTCAGACCACATGACTGGTGGCAGAGATGAATTTGAGGACAGCTGGTGAGGGTGACGGGAACTTCCTCCCAACCTCAACCACTTCTGGGGAATGGCCCTCACCCTTAGGACTGGGCAATGGTTAGGAGGAGGTGCTTAGGTTGGCAGAGGCCAGATGGCTGCCCGGTCCTGGCAGGAAGCTCGTCGTCAGGGGCCCAGCATTGTTCTGAGGACTTGCTAGATGATCCACACTCTGTCCTCAGCCAGGGACCCGGCCTCTTGGGAGCCTCTTCCTGGTCCTTGCCCCACCCTGGTGCTGCCCAGATATGGAGGTGCATCTAGTTCTCCCTAAGATGCTAGGGTGCTGTGTTGCAAGTCTGGCCTCTTCCCAGGGCCGGGAAGACAGTCTCCCTGGGCCTGGCTTCTCCTCCCCAGCTGGCTTGGCCAGTCTGGAAACAATGACTGTGGCCAGAAACTGCTTCTCACGGGGTTTTGGAAACCGCGGCGGGACGTCCACAAACAGCTTGTGCACAGGGCTGTGGCTCCGAGTAGAGGAGATGCTTCAGTGCTGGGAGGGTGGAGAGGAAGCGACAGAGACAATAGGCAGCATTGTGTTTTCTCCCAGGAAGCTCTGCTCTGCTTCGCTTTCAGGGAAATTGACTCGGGGGCAGCTCAGTCTGTTCCAAAGCAACAGCTTTATGTGATTATGTTAGTCCCAGGCTAGGACAAACCCGCCCTTTCTACCTCATTAACAACGCCAGCAGGGACCAGCCATGCCACGGTGGGGCTCTGTGCCCTAATTTGTCAGGCCAGGGCTGAGTGTAGGAAGTTGTAACAACAATGAATCTTGGAGAAGAAGCTGTCTGTGGAGGGGGTGCAGCTTTGATGTGGGGCCCTGTCCTGATTAGGAATGATGACTGGGGCCCCGGCAGTGCTGGAGAAGGTGGCATAAGCCTGGATGGCATTCGGGATATGGGTTTTTGCACCTGGGTCTGATGAGGTTTGATGGGGTTTAACACATGCAAACAGCAGCTTTTGTTCTGCAGGACAAAGGCCTCCCCAGTTTGGGCCTGGGCTGAGACCCCGGTGGCACCCGTTTCCTCCCCGTCGCCTCTTGTCACTCTCCTTGTCGAAGTTTAATTAGGACGAGCTTTCACAGGCTCATTTCTCACTCCAGCAACTTTCTAACACTTCCTAACGAGGAGGCTGGAGCCTGAGGACTGGGGGAAGGAGCAGGGGCTTTGGGGAAGGAGAGAAGGGCAGTTGAGGGGGTTGGGAGGGGCCGGGCAGGGGGTCTGTGGAGAAGAGCTGAACAGGCAGGCACAGAGGAAGCTCCAAACCACACTGGCTCCTTGGGGAACTGGGGGTTGGTCTGCTAAGAAGAGAAAATAAAACAAACCCTAACTGGCCTTTGTTTTCTGGGTGGCCAGACAGTAATTTTCCCCAAATTCTTTATGGTTCTGGAAAAGAAAGCAAAGGATCAATCAGCGTTGACTTTGTGACTTTCAGAACTGGATCACATGGGCCCTTAACACCTTAAACTCCTCTAACTCACATGCAAGCTTTTCCTATCCACTGGCTTCTAAACAACAAGAGCCACGGCAACAGTACCCAACCTCCCAACCCACTCCTGAACCATGAGGAAGTGCTGTTCCCTGTGTGGATGGTGGGATCCCATGTTAAGGGTGAAATTCTGCTGACCTTGATGGAGATGTTGGCTTTCTCCTGCCCAAAGAGAGGTAAGAGATGGAGGTGGGGGGATGGAGGATTCCTGTTCCTGTATAGCCTTGCTTATTTTAGTTAGTATAGTTCTAGTCATGATGCAGTAACAAACACCCAATAAATAACTTAAAACTCACAAAGACCTATTTCTTCTTCTGTTACATATCCATGGTCAGTTGGCTAGGAGCTCTGTGACACATCACCCCCACTCTGGGCCCTAAGCTGATGAAGCATTGTTCCCTTATTGGAAACACTGATGATTGGTTTGGTAGAGGGAGAAAGATGGTGACAGTGTGTTGGCTCTTGAAGTGCCCTCAGTGAGGTGACCCCCATCAGTCTTGCTCACATTTCACAAGCCAAAGAAAGTTATATATCCATATCTAAAACTTCCACAGAGGAAAGATATGTCCTCCTGCTATTAGAAGGTAGAACCAGAAATATTTGGTTATTAGTACTAAAGCCCTTCTGTTTTAGTTATCTATTGCTGTGTAACAAATCACCCCCAAACTTAGTGGCTTAAAACAATAAGTATTTATTTTCTTATTCAGGAGTCTGGGAACAGCTTAACTGGATGATGCTGGATCAGGGTCTCTCTTGAGGATGCAGTCAAAATGTTGACTGGGCCTGCATCATCTGAAAGCTTGACTGGGCTGGACAGTTTGCTACCAACTTGGCACCTCACATAGCTGTTGGCAGGAGGCCTTGGTTCCTTACCGTGTGGGTCTTTCTACTGGGCTTCCCAAGAATATTCATGACATGGCAGCTGGTTTTCCCCAAAGCTAGTGATCCAAGAGAGAAAGAGAGAGAGGAAGAGAGAAGGAGAGAGAGGAGAGAGAGAGAAAGAAAAAAAAAAGAAACAAGCAAGAAACTACAATGCCTTTTAGGACGTAGTCTTGGGGTCACACACCATCACTTCTGCTTTCTTCTATTTGTGAAAATGGAGACATTAAGTCTGGCCCACACTTAAGTGGAGGGGAATTAAGCATTGCCTCTTAAAGGGAGGAGTATCCAAGAATCTGGGGTCATGGCTTAATATCCCTTCACCTGCATGAGCTCCCCAGCTAACTGTCAGATTCTGGGACCAATCTGCAGGGCTGAGAGTCCATTTGGCCTCAGTGCAACCCTCTTCACTTGTAGCTGGGACTCTCCATCAGTCCCTGTTGGTCAACAGGAGGAGGGTGAGAGGAGAGCAGGGCATACCTTTCAAAACAGTCTCCTGCTGAAAGGGAAAAAGAACAAAAGAAGGGAAATACTTAAGCCCATGAAGTCTCCCTAACTTTTTCTCATGCTTAACCCAGCTCAACTCTGCCACAGGTGGGTGGACTGTTGGAGTCAGGGATCTCAGCCTAAGCAGCCAAAGATGCCCCTTTGTGCAGAGGTGAACAGACAGCTGGGCTCCCTCACTAACTAAGCATATACTAAGCACATAAGTTTCCAGGGCCTGGGGTCCAACCTTATGCTACCACAAAACTATGAACCACTATGCACCCAACCCTTTGAGTTACAAATGAAACTTCCAAGGCCAAGGGCCTGATGAACATCCTGGCCCATGTGAAACTCCCAGCAGAGATTTCAACCAACCAAACTAGAGTCTAGAGGAAGGAGCAGAAGCTCTAGGGGAAACCTAGGAGGAATTAGTCAAATGGAGTGATGGAAGCGGGACGTGAGGTGGCCAAGGTGCCTTAACCCAGAGGGTCTGGCCACTGACAGTCAGAGGGCTACCAGATTCACTCTTTGGCAACCCACACAGATGTTGGTGGAGAATTCTCAATTTGGAGAGAGAGCAGCAGGTATATTAAGTTTTAAAAAAGACATCATGGTGGCTGTTCAGAAAAGTTGCCAGTAAGGACAATTGTCTTGTATCAATCTCTGTCTCCTTTATTTCTAAAATTGCTTGGGAGTGACGTTTTGGGTTCCTATCTCCCTTGGGATTCTGGCTTAGTTACAGCCCAGAGCCCAAAGGCCTCTTTCTGGGCCCCACGAGGGTCTGAGTAAAGTGGAGAGGATGTGATGTTGTCCCTAGGGCAGGCAGGACCCAAAAAGGGCAGCAGGGCCACTGTGAGTTGGGGGACTGCTGGCTGTGAGGGTGGCAGACTTCCTTAAGAAGTCCCACTATTTACTTTTTGGTCAATAATTAGAAAGATTTTTGGAAAAAGAGAGCATATGGAATTTGGCCTAAATGAGAAAGGCTCAGGTGACTCACTGGATTAAGTAGGCAAGTCACACAAGTGTCAGTCTTCAAGGCCATGAACTGGGCTGGACAGTGCTAGAGGCAGCCTGACCCCAGAAAGCCTTGTTTGTCCCGGGAGAGCCCCGGCCACACACACGGCCAAAAGCCCTAAGGATGTGAGCTGCCCAGGCAGCGCTGCTGGCCTGCCCTCCCTGACCAGAGTGGGTGGGAAATGGTACACTGTCAGACCCTGGACAGAGCCTGTGAACCTGGGTACAGTTGCTTCCCTGGGAGTAGTTTTCAGTTTTGGAATTATTTTTTCCTCCCTCTCCTGTTGCCCAAACACAGTGACTCCTTTTGGGAGCAGTTGAGACTTTGTGTTCAATGGTGAGATTGCACCCATTATTGATGTTCAAAAAGTGTTCAATGGGCTCCTGGTGGCAGGGCTGGTTGATATAACCTCATTGGAAAGTGGTGTGGCAGAATCTACCAAAGCTGCACATACTGGATGCCCCCGGAATTCCACTCTTACCCAAGGAAAACAAGTGCTTACGTTCACCCAAAGACATGAACCAAAGTGTTCACATCACCCACAGATGTAGAGGAGAATGTTCACAACAGCTTTCTTCCTAAGAACTGGGACATACACAAACATCCATAAAAGGTAGAACAGACAAAGGGTGGTATATGCACACAAAGGAAAATTACACTGTAGTGAAGATACCAGAGCCCAACTAGCCAGGGCAATGTGGACAGATCAGACACATAACCTTGAGAGAAAGAGGTCAGACAGAAAGATGTATACTGCATGGCTCCATTTACGTGAAATCCAGGGACAGGCAAAACCATTCTGGAGGATAGAAATCAGGATGGGGGCTCTCTTGGGTGGGGTGATGACAGGAAGAGGTTAAGAGCCTTCAGGCGTGGGAAATGTAATTTTTTATCTCAGTGGTGGTTACACAGATATATACCCAGGTGAAAAATTCATCAAGGTATACCTTTCAGACGTGTGCATGTCATTGTATGTGTGCTCTGCCTAGAAAGAAAGATAGTTCAAGTGGTAACCAGGTTTCCTGCATGTTCTGACTCTTTCTGGAACTTTTAGAAATGTTTCCTCTACAATGAAGAATTGATCATTCCATAAAAAACAGTATAGTGTCACTTTACCTCCTGGATTTTAGAGTCTTTTCAGGAAGAAATAATCTGAGGGGAGTGACATTCTAGTAGCAGAACTTTCTCCCTCTGACGAGATGAGCCCTGCCCCCTCCCTCTGTGTCAAGGTTTGTGCAGCAAATAGTTTCAACTTTCAGATGTCATCCTCCAAGCAAAAAGTTCTCATTATGGTCTAATTACCTTGGCTGTTGGAAACAGGAAACGAATAGCTGAGCTATTGAATTTGGGGAAAAAAAGAAGAGAACCACTTCCTACCAATATTTTTAGTTTCAAAAAGATCACTACTTAGTCTCCTCAGGGCTATTAGGTACATTAAAAATCTGCATAATTATATATTTTAACAGGAAACCAAAGAAAGGAGCAAGAAAGTGCAGTTTCAATCTTTTGGCTAAATAAAAATAAATGTGTGGGTGTAAGCTATATATAAATACATCTTATATTTTAAAATGCCTAATCACATATTTGCTTAAGGAATTTCTGCACATCATGGTAAAAATAATATACGTCACATATTTTCCTCCAAAAGATATAAACATACAAATAAATAGAAAACACTCCATTTAAAAAAAAATTGTGTAAAGAATTCTGGTCAGTAGGGCTCCTTTTTCTTCACGAATTTTTATGGTTTGTGTGAACAATCTAGGCAAAGGAACATTGTGAAAGAGATTGTAGTGACAGAAAATTCCCAGAAATAGGGGTGCTTGTCTTTCTGCTGAGGGCTTTATATCACAACCATTGACCCACCACCCCCACTTCTGCTGCAGAGAGAATTTCTTCCATGGGGAACAGTGAAAAGTGAATCCCACTGATTTCTCATTGTTCTTGTAAAATATATGTTACGCCTACAAGCCCAGAGAATGGGCCCCCATCAGAAGTATTTCCCTGTCGGTCTGCTGCCAACCTCTGTGATACTGGATACTACATGAAAACTAAGAAAGCAAGGAAGATCGACGTGAAAACGCTGGGAAACAAAATCTGTATATTTTATTTCAAAGGGAAAGTCTTCATGAATGTCTCTCCCTGACCCTTTGGAGACGCGTTGAACATAGGCATACTTTTAATCAAGTAAATTAAACTTGCTTTAAAATGAGATGAAGCAGCTGACTTGCATCTTGCTAGAGAGCTCAGCTTAGATGAGTAGAAGCACACCAGGTCTCTGGAAACAGAACACTGGGCTGGAAATAATTAATAGTACTCCCACCATTTTGAGGAAATAATCTGCAAACCAATAGAACCCTCTATCAACAGTTAAGAAGTAAAGGAACACACTTTTAAAGGGTCAATGAGGTGTAGACTCCCAATCACTTTTGTGCAAAGGATAGAGTCTTAAGAGTGGCTTTACCTGGTTTTCTGTCCCTCTCAAAACACAGCAGAAAGACAAGCACCCCTATTTCTGAGTCTTTAGCAAAAGTTAATGGTTTTTATTAAAATTTATTTAATAAAAAAAAATTTATTTAAAATGATCATTGCTATTTGCAGTAGCTCAGTGGTCATGCAGTTCCCACCTTTCTGTAAAAAAGTGTGCATTCCTCAAGTTTGTTTCCTCAGTTCCTCATCTAAAGTGCTGATGAGTTGCTTAGATTTATTCTTCATATTCACATGTAAATAATTGAGCTAATGACACAAGAATAAGAACACAGACATTATTGTTGTTTTTCGCTGGGGTGAAAAAAAGCTATGTTCATACAACTATCTTAGATACTCAGAGTCAAAGATAGGAATTTCACTGAATGTGGGAAATCGCCTGCTCTGTAGGCAAGTAACTGTCATTAGGACATCCCTTTTTAACTTAGTGTGGCCTGAACCAGCAGCCGCAGCATCTCCTGGGAGCTTGTTAGGAAAGTGCTGCGTCAGGCCTGACTCCATTACTGACTCAGAATCTGCATCTCAGGGCACTACTGTACACAGGAGGGTTTGGGAAGACTAGTTCCAGTAACATGGGGTGACTACTATATACTCCATCTGGGCATTGTAAGTGAGGGGCCCAAAGATGAGTGTCCCCTCCAGCAAAGACCTTATATTTCATTACGATAAGGCTAAAAGATGTGAACAAAGATGGAATATTATCTTCAAAAAGTTACACTGGTGTTTGGACGGGATTTGCCTTAGGATGGCCCCTGGCTCTCCACACTGAGGAGCCTTCTGTTCTCTCAACAAGGAGGGGTGAGGCCGTGGTGCCACATCCTGACCCCTACATGCCAGCCTTAACTTACGCCTCCAAAATGTCCCAAGTTAGATTCCTTCCTGTGACGGCTGGATCTGCCATGGTGTGAAGATAAAAAAAGCAACACAGGTTTTCTTACAGAAAGTCAATGTTTTGAAGCAAATGTGGAAACACTGGGTTTCATTGGTTACCAGGGGAAGCCCTCCACAGCTGCACACCCTGATTGATGCCATGCCAAGTGTCTGCCTGCTCTCTCAGACACACAGCCAGCATTCTTATCTGTTAAATGCTTCAGGAGGGTGAGAGCGGTCTGGGGGCAGGAGATTTGGTTCCCAGCCTCCCATCCCTCAACCCTTAGCCCTTTCTCCTCTGTCCCATGGAATGCTGCCTCGCAGGTCTGTGGTCCTCACCATTGTGGCCCTTCCATGTAGATGCAGGGTTCCCTCTGCCATGTGGCTACAGCTAACCGCAAAGCCGGATGAAACTGGGCCACACGGAGCTTTGGGCGGGCCGGCCCTCCACAGGCAGGGGTGTGACTGGGTCCTGGGAGCCCCCTCTCCACTGTGGGCCCAGGGAGGCCCCCCTGGATAACGTGTTCCAGGTGTTCAATCTCAAAACAAAGAAGCTTTTCTCTGTTGCCTGAGAATGAAGTGTCCTCGCTAGTTGCATAAAGTTTTTCCGAGATGGTAATATTTGGTTACAGTAAGATCTGTTATTTCACAGGAAACCCAGCAGAGGTGCCCGTAATTTGATTCATGTAGTAACTGGGAAAACTCAAAGCAGGGAGCTGGGGGGAAGATCCCAGCTCATTAATGCAGCATTCAGTGGGGTCAGTGTTCAGTCCTCTGAGCAGAACCTCACATGATAGGCTGCCAGTTTCCCAGCCACCTCTGAGGTCAGGGTCGTCATGGAAGTTTTGCTAGCATTTCTCTAAGTATAACACCCCAAAGTGTGTTATATTATTCCTTGTGATTTAGTCTTTCTAGTAATTGCTAATGTGTAGCTCTAAAGCCCGAACAAATAGCATTATGTAACAGAACTAAGTCAACATTTAAGAGTGTCAAAAGTCACTTGCTACAAATTTGTCGAGGGTGCTATAGTATTTGGTACCTGTGGAACATAATTTTATAAAGTACCCAAGATGAGTTGAAATAATACCTCAGGTTTTCCTAAACATATTGTATTAATTCATGCCTTTCCAGGAATTTTTATTTAAAGTACTACTACATTAATTCATAATGTAGACTTACATATATGAAGGGCTTAAAATATTAGAATTTACTGGAACATATTTTATCTAAAATCAAGAGCATTAAGAAACACGTACATGTAATGTGAAAGTTATTAAGGTGTTTATTGGTGCTCAGATCTGCTGATGCATTTACTTAAGCCTCTTAAAGAGTCCAGGGCCAGGCAGCAAAATGCTGAAGGATTGAGAATCTTTCTGGAGCAGCTCTACAAGCCCTGATTCACTCTTGCTCCCAATTCCAAGAGGTGCCCATGGCTAATTTCTCAGATGCAGAACTGGGACAACATCTGGAGACGTTTAAAATATCTGGGTGATGGGTATTGTGGTAAAATCACAGTTCTAATGATTATGTCTTTGTTTCTCATTCTCTTGAGTCCATTTGTTGGGGGACCAGGACTGATGAGCAGTGGGCCTTCCTGGTGACCCGCAGTCAGCAATTTGGGGGCTGGGAGAGGACATTGGGGTTAAGGGTGGCATACATAAGGGTTTGGGAAGAGGATGGAAACCACAAATGTGGGCACTTTGAGTTATTGACAACTTTCAGTTCCATGTTCCCAGTCTCCCACCTCCACCCTGGTCCCCCAGGTGAACGCTCTCCATGCTGGACGCCTATACATACAGCACTGGTCCAGCCAAAGCACATTTGTCAGGTCACAAAGTTGTCGTCTGGACACCTGGCTGATGACAGCTGAGATGTGCTTTGGCCCATTCGTGTTGGACCCGGCTTCCCAGATACATATTGTAGCAGGTGTTGTCTGAATGGTATAAATAAAGTAGAAGTACTCAGTAAAATCATCACATGCCACCCTCTCTCCACCCCTTTTTCCTAGGTTTTAATATCTTTTGCCTTTCCTCTCCTAGAGTTGTTTCAAACTAAACTCAAGTTGGTCTGTCCCACTTATACTTTTGGTAAAGTCCCAGACATTTCTTTCTCTACTTTGATTTGTAATGTGGGCTGAATACGCCAATCATTTATATTTGTACTGTGTAATTATCTATCAATATTATTAACTTATTAAAATTAATAAACATTTAAAAATAATTAGTAAAATATTTAGATACTTTACATTTTAATTTTTTCCAACTTTATTAAAATTGTGAAAACCATTAAAAGTATAAATAAACACTTAATGGGAATATTTATAATACTATATTTTAATAACTATTAAATATGTTTACTTCCTTCATCTTTAAAATGATAGGCTGTCTCAGTTTCCTTCTGCCCCTAAAGTGTTATGTTCTAAGTTTTGGTTATGGGTCTCTTTTTAGTCAGCACACTCCAAAATAAGTATAATCAGATCCATTTTTTTTCCAACTTAAATTATGAAAAATTTTAACACACAGAAAAGGTGAAAGAGCAATACAATGAATAACTGTGCACTCCCCACCTAGATCCTGTGACTGTGAGCATTTGCCATATCTGGTTTATCTCTGTATCCTGCATGCCCTTGTAAACCATTTGAAATTAAGTTGCAGGCATCATGATCCTTTACTCCTGAAGACCTCAGCATGCGTTTCCTAGAGACTAAGGACTTTCCCCTGCATGACACAACACAGCAGTCACCCCTGAGAGAATGAACAATACTGAGATATCATAATTCTAGCACCTGTGATACTGTAATATCATCTAAGAAGACACACTGTGTCTTCCTAGTCTCTTTTCATCTGCAACAACCATCCTCCCTCTTTGTGCCTTGGCTTCCTCATCTGGGAAGAGTGGCAGAATCTTCCTGTAGCTTTGTTGAGAGGACTCACTACATTTTAATATCAGCAAAGTGCTTAGGACAGTGCCTGGCACACAGTAAGCATGGGTGAATATGGGGTTTGGAAAAACATGTATTAGCCAGAGGAGATCAATTATCAGAAGATATAGGTGCCTTTCCAACCACCTCTGTGAAGAGACCTCAATACATACACAGCGGGGTTCATTGAAGGCTCTGTGTTGAACGGATACCACATGCTGGTTCTGTATATCTAGCAAAGGGACAGTGTGGGTAGCTCTGGGGATGCTGAGGTCATTTTGTGGGACACCTTGCTCCCTTCATCACATACAGACTGCACAGCCACATGCATGTTGCATGGGCAGCACTGTTGCCAGTTGCCAATACTTATCATACCCAAGTTACACCACCGAGAAACATGCAGGTAAATATGATACTGAAAGCCTGCTGAATACAATTAATTGTGTTTCATTACCCCTATCCACCTGTGCTAGGTTTACTGTACTTTTTCTTGAATGGCAAATAAGAATGTTTTTATTTTAAATGACAGCCGGGGGAAGAATCAAGTTGCTAATTTCCCTGAGATGCATGAGCGTGTAATGACAGATAGAGGCTCGAGACCAAGAGTCATTTTCCTTAAAAGGTACAACTTGAAAGTCGTTCTTTAAATGACTTAGATCTGACCTAATGAGCTAGTTCCAAGGTCCTATTAAAAACAAAAAGTAAGAGGGTGGAGGAGGAAGGAGAAACGGTGAGATCCAAGTGGGTAGAGGTCTGGAATACATTGCCCCGTGGGACTGAGAGACTCTCTGCGGTAGCTTTTGAAATGCCCTTTAACACTGATCCAAGTCATCAGAAATCACTGGGAAATGTTCGGACTTCCCTTTCAAAGGCAGTGGCCTACTCGTTCTGGGGCTTTTGCCTGAGGAGAAGGAGGTGGAGTCTCTTGTTTGCTCTGGACTTCTCATCAAAAGCCCAGCAGGCCTCAGTTGGTTTGTCCATCTGTTTTGTTACTGACCTGATTTGTAACTTCAGGCAAATGAGTCTCAGATTTTTCACGTACTAAATAAAGGATGAGGGTGAAGTGTCTCCTGCTTTCCTCTCCTCCTAAGGTCTTTTTGAGCTCTAAAATTCTATAAACAGAATAATATCTGAATTCTGTTTTATATTTCTTTTGATGTTTTATTGTTTTCCACTGTAATCATTTCAGAAAATATATAACATTTTTTCTTACATCTTTATTGGAGTATAATTGCTTTACAATGTTGTGAACTTTCTGCTGTACAACAAAGTGATTCAGCTATATGTATACATATATCTTCATTTCCCTTCCCTCTTGAGCCTCCCTCCCACCCTCCCTATCCCACCCCTCTAGGTCATCACAAAGCACTGAGCTGATCTCCCTGTGCTATGGAGCAGTTTCCCACTAGCTATCTATTTTACATTTGGTAGTATATATAGGTCAATGCTACTCTCTCACTTTGTCCCAGTATAACATTTTAAATATTTTAATGATCATGAAAATCAGTGAGTGTTATCTGGAAGGGGCTCACTTAGGTTCCCAAGGTTGTAATAAAACTGGTATTGCTTGTGCGGTTGCTACTGGTGGCACTGGGAATTGATCCTGTAATTTTGAGAAAGTAACTTAGTGATATGTATCAGAATTATAAAATATTACATGCTGTCTGACTAATATCCCAGGTTTGGTTCATAATTCAGTTTAGTTTAAGGCATGCATTAGGAGTTATTTACTTTTTAAAATATCCAGCAACAAGGAACATAAAAACAAAAACAAAGAAAGTCAGGGCCATGTCACTGACTGTTCATGAGTGAGCCTGTTTTTCCAATACTTGGTCCACCCAAAGGGGGCACAAGGGGTAACAAGCATGCCAGCTTTGGATCAGACAGGACTGAGTCTCAGTCCCAGCTTGGACTTTTCTCAGCTGGATGGCCTGTTTGGCCCAAGCCTCAGTTTCCACATCTGTGCAATGGGAGAATAGCACCTGCCTGTGCAGTGCAGGGATGGGGTTGGTAATCATGTACCTGGTGAGTGTGGACTCAATAAATAACAGCTTTTCTTTTATTTAAAATTTTAAAAAATTGTATTTTTGTAACATTTATCACACACAGTTACAAACTGTTTTTCTTATGATGAGAGCTTTTAAGATTGACTCTCTTATCCATTTTCAAACATGCAATACAGTATTTTTAACTATAGTCACTGTGCTGTACATTATATCCCCAGGTCTTATTTATTTTATTACTGGAAGTTTGTACCTTTTGACCACCTTCATCCATTTTGCCCACCCCACCCTCTGCCTCTGGCAACCACCAATCTTTTCTCTGTATCTATGAGTACAGGTTTTTTGTTTGTTTGTTTTTAGATTCCACACATCAGTGAGATCATAAGTCTTTGTCTTTCTCTCTCTGACTTGCTTCATTTAGCATAATTCCCTCAAGGTCTATCCATGTTGTTGCAAATAGCAGGATTTCTTTCTTTTTTATGGCTGAATAATTTTCCACTGTATATATTATGTATTTACACACACCACAGTTTTTGTTTTAGAGCAATTGAAGATGTTTATTTTCCCCTTTATTCTCATTTGAAAAATATATTAATATGCACAACAGATGGTATGAAACATTGTTTAGTTATAAAGTATCATAATGATAACCACTCACAAAGCAGGACCAGTCGCTTGATGGGTTCCTGCCCTGCCCAATGCCCTCCCCCCGACACTGCCCACGTGCACAAGGACACCCATTCTCTTCATATTTTCAAAATAAGTTTAAAATCCCAAATGTACACATGCTTTAACCACATCAGAAGACATTGTAAAGCATTCCGAACTGTCAATTCTTGGGGGGATAGAAAGAAAGAAGCTATTTCTGGGTAAGGTTACTTCAGGAAAGTGAGTGACTTCTCAGTTGAAAATATGTCATTTTGTTGTTTATGCATTGGATTAAGATACCTTAGGTAAATAAGAAGTTATTCTGATTAGGGTCTTGAACTGAACCTAACTATGAACCAAAAGCCAGAGCAGTCTTATAATTCCTGATGTCCTGCTGTCTTTCTGAAATACATCATCGAGGGCTTTGGTGTGTCCAGGCTTCTGCTCCTTGAGAGGGTTGTGATGCACAAGGTCATGATCAGCTGTCTTTTGGTCCTTCATACCTCTCTCTCTCTCCTATTCTGATGATGCCAGAAGGCCTCTGAGCTGCTGGAGTCTGGCACCTGTGACCTGAGCTCCTTCAAGGGCAAGTCTTGGTCAGTAGATGGAATCCTCTGAAGTGACTCCCTATGACCTTGGGAAAGTAGTCCTAAATGATCTGGGGACAATGGCTAAGTGTGGTTTGGGTCTTGTCGATTCGAAGGCTGTTTGGCCCTTCAGTAAGTCAAATTCCACAGACGTGACACCAGAGGAGCACGCCGTTCAGAGTGCGAACCACATACTACACAGTTATCAACTGAGGCCACAAGGCCATGCTTCAAAAACACTGCTCTTCCACAAGTAGCCAGCATCGTCCTGGGAGAAGTGGGCTCTTCCGTGGACAACGCTCTGCTCCAGAGATCCAGCCCTGTCTACAGCATGACCAAAGAGCTCAGGGCAGGTGGTGCAGGATTTTGATTTTCCTCTGGGATGAAAAATCTTTGTTTTTAAGGGTGAAAACAGTTCTAAAATCATTCAGATCTGGTGAAAAAATAATCACTGTAGGTAATGCCATTTTTTATTTTAAAATCATTTTGCTATCCTAAGAAAAGTAATGAGACCACTTTTTTGAGGGAGGCTTATTAAATAGCATTTCCAAGAATGTTCTAAAACTCCATCATGGAAGTGGGTGTCCAGCCTCTCAAAGAGGCAGCTCCCAACTGAACATGCAAGTTTGGATTCCGTTCTTTGGGGATCTATTTTATTCGCCATGCCTTATGCTTTTCCAACACAGCTGTGTTCTGCAAGAGACAGACCTCAGCTTGATGTCCACTCTATTTCACAGCATTTCCCCACAGATCAAGCCACGTGCATGTTGTTTCCAGGTTCAAGAAGCATTTATCTAAACAATAAATTCTATAAATTACTAAATTTCCTCAGCCAGAGATCATAGCACTGGAATTATTTGAGTTATTTTCTGCTTTCCTTGAAAATATTGTCCCAGGGCTATTGTGGGTCAATGATGTTTACAAATTATACTTACATCAAGATTACTTTGAATTCAACTAAAAAATTTTTTTTACTTCTGACTTTATACCAGAACCTTCTGTTACTATTTCCATATTACCAACCTCTTTCTTGTTAGTTTCTCATAATCTACATAAACGAGATCACGTTCCAATTCAGTGACTTGAGCTTATTTTTATGAACAGAACTCTTGATGCTGGAATAGTCAGAGTAAAGCCAATAGTCCAGCTGTTAAATACAAAAAGTTTCATATTTCTTTTTGTTATATGGTGAAATATTTCCTTTCCAGGAAGACAACTGGAGCTAAGCAACTTCTCTGTGAGTTGTAAGATACCAATGTTCTCCTCGGAGGGAATATCTAAACTTCTAACTCGTGTTGCTGGTTTCAGATCGGGTGTGTACGTAGTTTGGGGAATGCATACAAGCTTCCATCTTGGCTGTATTTATGTACAGTGTTTATGTTGACTGAGTAAAGTGGTAAGTTTGCCAGACACCATCTTCCATGCCACAGGCAAGGCTGCCATTGCTCCTGAAAGCACAATGAGGATGGTACTGAGGGAAATATGCCCAAATCATAAATAAAGTTAGAAACAAGGAATTGAGCCAAAACATGGGAAATATGTGCACACAGTTTGAGATGACCTGGTCCAGAATTAAACAAACCCAGCAGGAGAAAAGCTTTGCAGCTCACAGAGGGTTTAAAGGCTTCCTTCTCTGATTGTTATCTGCTGCTCATTACCTGGTTTTGAAGGTAAAAGCAATGTGTGCTCACGCCTCTAAGGATAACATTAATCCTCTACACAGAAAACCTAGCACCAAATCCAACGCAGGCTCTCTGACCGGAGAATTTCACTTTTTGCTTTATCTCTGCCGTCCATCTGGCCTGTCAGGCCTGTCGCATACCTGCAGCCTATAGCCTGGAAATCAGGGACTTTGATGTTCTAAAGGACACTTTATCTTGGGTAATTTTCGCCAATTCTTACGTTATTGTGTAGGATGCTCAGAGATTCAGAGAATGAGCAATGGCTTTGTCTACTAAGATCAGAGTAATTTGCAAGCTTTATTGAGGGACAAGATCTAATAAAGGGACTTTTGAGCTGGAGCCTGTCAACACCACCAGGAACTGGCATGACATCAAGCTCTCCAATTATTGATAGCTTAAGCATCAGTGGGCAGAGAGAAAGGCTGTGGGCATGTGGAATTCCTCCTCGCCAGGGCAGGAAAGCTTTCAGCTTATTACTGGCTTAATACTAGATTTATTTGTTTAATTAAAAAGGGAGTTCATACACATGGGGGGAAAAAATGTCAAACTATACAATGAAAGGCAAGTCTACCTACATCCTAAATTCCCATTTGAGTTCTCTCCAGATGTGAGTGTAAATATTCTAGGAATTCACAAAGCGTGGTCCTCCCCAACCTTCTATACCAAAGGGAGTGCCCACTCACTCACATCTGCCTCCTGCTCTTTTCACTTCTCCGTGTATTTTGCAGGTTATTCCTCCACTGCACTAATGGCAGGATACCAGCTCGGTGCTTGTACATATACTTTTAATCCTCTCAACAATCTTATGAGGTGGGTACAATTACTTAAGCCGATTTTACATATGTGGAAACGAAGGCATGACTTGCCCAAGGCCACCAGTCTGAAGGGCCAACCCAGCATTCTGACCCCAGAACCTGTGTGTGACTACTGCCTATGTTGTTGCCTGGAGCCACCTCTTTCCTTAAAAACAGGTATTATTACATAATACTTGACAGATACAATAGAATATATGAGGAATATGCGGTATTAAGCACAGTAATAAAACCTAGACCCTTGAACCCACAAACACAGCTTAGAACCAGATCCTATCTAAATCTTGCATAGTTTCTTAATTTATAAAAATCATTTTACTCCATACGTAATAATCTCTAAATAATATCTCATTTAGTTTTACTTTTTCTTTCCTTTATAAAGATAGAGTTGTATTTCCTCATTCATTTATACAACTGTAATATTCCATTGTCAGGATGTACCATAATTTACTTAACCAGTCTCCTAGTTGATGACCATTTAGGTTGTTTGGATCAAACATTGTAGCCAAGAATCTTCTTCTGTGTGTGCCTGTGCTTGCACACCTCTATGAGTGTAATGATGGATAAAATCCTACATCAACTGAGTCAAAGTGCAGATAGTGTGAAGTTTACCTCCCAAGAAGTTACACCTATCACAGCTGGTGAAGGACAGTCCTACTTCACCACAGCGTGCACAACTAAACTCTTTTATAATTGCCAATTTGAAAGGTAAAAGTTTTATACTTTTAGATCAAATGAAGTTTATTTAATTATGATTAAGGTTAGGCAGTCATTTATTGGATATTCCTTTTTACATGGAAAAAGGTTCAATTTCTTATTGAATCTCAACAGATCATGGCATATTATGGAAATCAGCCCTTTTTCTATCTTATCTGTGACAAATATTTCCCTCTAGGTTGTCATTTTTTTTGATTCTGTTTATGATAATTTTTCCTAAACAGAATTGTGTGGTCAGATTCATAACTCTTATTATGTCAGGATATTATGTCTTGTGTAGAAAGGGCTTTCAAAAACACTCAAGGATATTTGTTTATTTATTATATATAACAATTGCTTTATTTTTTATTTTTATGTTACACTATATATTTTTTTAGTTTTTTTTTTATATTGTGGTAAGAACACTTAACATGAGATCTACGCTCTTAACAGATTTTTAGGTGCACAATATCATATTGTTTTCTACAGGCACAATGTTGTAGAGTGGGTCTCTAGAACTTATTCATCTTGCATAACTGAAATTTTAAACATGTTCATTAGCAACATAGTATTCCATTATATGTATATACCACATTTTCTTTATCTATTCATCCAAGGGTATTTCTTTAAAATGTTCCTGAGTTTTATTCTAATATTTTGGTAGTTTTATCTTTTGTATGTGTTTAAATTTTTCATCCATCAAGAAGATTTTGGTTAAATAAAATGAGGTAAAAATCTCCATATCATCCTTTGCAGATTGCTACCCTGATGCCCAAACTCCATTTTTGAATCATTGACCTTTTTAACCTTCTGATTTGAAATGTAATTTTGATCATATACCAAATTCCCATATGCATTTGGCCTGTTTCTGTACTCATTACACAGTCCCCTTGATCTTTTGATCTATTTGTACACAAAAACCAAACTACAGCTTTGTAATATTTTAACATGTGGTGGGCCGATCCTCTCATTGCTCTTGAGTTTTAACAGTTTTTCTGGAACTGATCAAATGTCTATTTTTTTTTCTGTGTGAATTTAGCACTACCTTGTGTAATTTTTAAAAAAGGAGATCCTTTTAGTATTTTTATTGCAATCACATTAATTTAGGGAAATTACCATCTTTACAACATTTTTTCTACCCAATAATAAGGCAGTTTATCCCATTTTAAAGTCTTATGTCCATTGGTATCATTTAAAGATTCTTAATATAGGACCTGTACATTCTTATTGGGACAGAATATCTGGGACGGAATATCTGTCCCAGATATTCTCTCTCTCTGTTTATTATAACTCTTTACTTACGTTATATTTTCTAATGAGTTGTTGCTTGCACATAAAAAAGCTACTGATTTTTGTATAATTTTGTCACCAGCCATCTTATAAAATTCTCTTAATAGTTTTTCAGTTGATTCTTGTGTGTGTGTGTGTGTGTGTGTGTGTGTGTGTGTGTGTGCTTGAGGCATACTATTCTGTCATCTGCAAATAATGAAAAATTTACTTTCTTCCCAATTTTTATGCATTTTGTTTCTCTTATCTAATTACATTGGCTAGTAATTCTAGTACAATTTTACATAATCATAGGAATTGTGAGCACCCTTGTCTCTTTCCTGTCATCAATGGAAAAACTTTTAATGTTTTCTCATTAAGCAAAATGTTGTTGTGCATGTGTGTGTGTAAAATCAAGGTGAGTGCCTGTTTCTATCTTATAAAAATGTTAAATTATGAATTATGTTGAAATTAATAAATGCCTTTTCTGAAACTATGGATAAATTAATTTACTTTTTCTTCTTTGACCTATTCTGTGCTATATTAATAGATTATCTAAGTTGGAACAGTCTCACATCTTGTAATGAGCTCCAGTTGGCTGTGTTGCATTTTTCTTCTAAAGCACAGCTGGATTATTCAGACCTTTTGGAGCTTTTCTTAGTGAGATTAATCTCACTAACAAAATCTAATATCTTTCCTTTAGGAGGCCTTGTCAAATTTTGTGATCACTATATAATTTTTTTGCCTCATAAAAATAATTTGCTAATTACAACACAGTATCTTGGTTTGGATACTGGAATAGAAAAAGGCCATTAGTGAAAAAACTGGTGAAATCCAAACAAAGTCTGTAGTTTAGTTAATAGTTTTATGCCAGTGTTAATTTATTAGTTTTGACAAATGTATTCAGGTTATATAAGACATTAACATTAGGTGAAGCTAGGAGAAGGATGTGTGGGAACTCTGAACTATCTTTGCAACTCTTCCGTAAATCTAAAAATTAATCTAAAATCAAAATAAAAATTCTGAAATAATAAGTAATTTGGAAACCTTCATTCTTTTTTACAATCTAGTACAGTTTAAAGAGCACCGAAGGTATTTGTACTTTGGATATTTGGTAGAATTTATCTATGATACCAACTGGACTGGGTGTTTTCGGGAAAGCACCTTTTTGATAACTTTAAACATTTCTACCATGCAAATCATTTTTTGTTTCTATTTCTATCTCTTTTGATTTCTAGTTTTACCAATTTATATTTTTTAAGAAAATCATATAGATTTCCACTTTATTTTTGTAGAACTGAGCAGGGTAATCATTATTTAAAATTTTTCCTTTGTCACTAAGAATTTTCTCATTTCCATATTTTTCTTTCTTTTTGTGTTTTTTTCCTTCATTTGGTTAATTGTTTATTTTACTGGGGCAGGGGAGGGAAGAGCTCTTGGACTTTTCTGGAAGTTCTACTGTGTTATACTTTTTCATCTTTTATTTTTACTATTTCTCTCACTGTAATATCCTCAAATGTATTTTATTACTGTCTCCCTAATTTCTGAGTGCAAATACTATTAATTTAAGTACTTAAGGCTATGAAATTTCCTCAGAGTATTGCTTTAGCTATATCATATAGTTTTTGTAACATATATTCATTATTTTTTTTTCTAATATTCTGCAGTCCTGTTTTCTATTTCATTTTGGACCAGAAATTTGTTGCTTTTAAAAAAAGCACTTGTAAGACTGATTACATTTATTTGTGAAAAATATTTATCTGTCCTTATAGATGAGTAACACTGTTAACTTTTTCTCTATGAATATTGTTTGGCCTTGAATGTTCATGATAAATCAAAAGCAGATAGAACAAAACTCTTCATTTCTGCCATGTCTCCCCACACTTTCAGGATTTCAATTCCCGTTTTGTTTTTTAACTAATTTAACTTTACTTTCACAATTTACCAGGATTGAGATTTCAGTTAAATGAAAGAAAATACACAATTGGATCATGTCATTTCGAGAAGTTGTATAGGTTTAGAAGTTTAGGTTCAATGAGGAGTTAGAAAAAAAATTGCAATGTTAGAGACATATAAGATATAAAAGACATAAATATGCTCCAAAGTCTGTGTATTTCATATCTTAGGGAGCCAAGTGACTCCAGTCTCCACTGCTAAGCTAGGATGTTCTTGGAGTCCCTGGCAGACATAATATCTTTGGTACAATGCAGCACAACATTACTTATATCATTAACATCACTTTCAGCTCTATTTCTCAGCTAGGAAAATTGAAAATCTAGCCAACAACCTCAGAACAGATAACTTTATCTCGACCAGATGGGCAATACTCCCCACTCTACTCCTTGGCCTTCAGAGTGGTCACACTCCATCCCTTATCTTTCCCACGTGCCACTGCAGAGGTCAAGAGCATCTCCAACAGTTTCACAATCTGAGGTGTGTCTCCAAGAGAAGGCATTACTTCAAATCATTCAGAATCGTGGCATGTAAAACACAACGTGGGTTTTATTAGTATTCGCACACAACCTATAAATCTGTGACTTTAGCCCTGAGTGCTTCCGTAAGTAATGAATTTTGACTTGCTCCCCCAAATCTTCCCACAATGACTCAATCTGATGAAAATGATATAATTCTCAAGGGATTCATTTGGTTCCATTGCCTGCACCATTTACCATTTTCCACCCTGTCCCAATGTGGTGGGTCTTTTCTGGTTGTTTCATTTGGCTGATTACTGTCCACATCTTCTGTGCCAGCCCTTGGGTGTGCATTCTTGCTCAAGACACGTCACCAAATCCAAATATGTAGTGAGCTTCCCCTTCCTCCTGGGTATTTATTTATTTAGGTATAAAGAAAAATGACAAATGTGTTTTGTATTACATGCTATCAGCTACAGCAGGCTACAGTTCCAATGGGGCTGAGGGGTGTTTTCCATTAAGGTTCTAAGTTGTCCCTGTGAACCAGGCCTTCCTTCTGCCGCCAGCTGGTGGGAGTGGCCTGGGTCCCCTGCGTTGGTCAGCTCAAAGTAGGGGATAGAGTACATTACCTGCTATTTCTCCCTTGTACTTTGCCTTTTATGTCTTTTTGTTTCTCTTTCCACAGCTTCTTTTATTTAGAACAAAAACAGCTGTATATGGATTTCAGGGCAGCTTGCTCATGTCCCTTATAAATTCCACCAGTACTTGACTTCAGTGCCATGTAGTAATAGTAATTATTATTTTATAATTTAGAGCCAGAAAGCAACCAGGCATTCTAATGCTTAATAGCTTATAATTAAAATCAGTTGTATGTGGGGTGTGTGGGTGGTGTGTGTGTGTATGAGAGAGAGAGAAAGAGAATGAGGACGTATTGGTATTGTCACTGATTAGGTCAACCATCAGCTCAGGAAACAATACAGCATTTCCCAATTCGAATGATCTCAAGGTATCATCCATCAAATAATAACCATGACAATGATACTAGCTAAATTTTGTTGAATCTTCACCCTATGTCAAGGCATTCTTTGCTAAAGGATTTACATGTGGCTTTACATGAGGACTAAAGGCTTTAGTCCTCACAACAACTCTATAATATAGGCATTTTTATTCCCATTTTACACATGAGGAAACTGAGGGCTCTCAGCAACTAATTCACCTAAATTGGAAATGAGATAAAAGCCCAGATCATATAACCAGTGATTGTGGGAGTGCCATAAGGAAGACATAGCCATGATTACTAAGGCCTTCCTATAGCTTTTTAAGAGTCTCTTCCCCCCAAAGTGGCAATATATCCTTTCTCAGAGTCAGGCAGAGAGTCTGAGGATTCAGAATGGAGTGAAACAATGTCTGGAGCAGAAAATACAGTCCTCTTATTATCTACCTGCAATTCTTCTCTCTCATGAAGGCCCTCCTTCCAACCTGATCTGCTTTTAGCAAATCAAACTGATATAATTAGAGGATTTTAGGCTATTTTTTCTTGTTATGAATGCTAATTTTTATGACCTGTTATTCTTTATTTTGTCTCATTGAAACTACATTATTTTGTTTCCCATATTTATGAAGTGGAATCTAAGCTTTAGAGTGTGACATTATTATTATTATTATTATTATTTTGCAGTATGTGGGTCTCTCACTGTTGTGGCCTCTCCCGTTGCAGAGCACAGGCTCCGGACGCGCAGGCTCAGCGGCCATGGCTCACGGGCCCAGCAGCTCCGCGGCATGTGGGATCTTCCCGGACCGGGGCACGAACCCGTGTCCCCTGCATCGGCAGGCGGACTCTCAACCACTGCGCCACCAGGGAAGCCCTATTTTTAAAAGTAAAATCTCATTTCACAGACAATTTATGTTTTCAACTGTTTAGTTTACTTGAAGGTCATTTTTTATTTACTGAATAAATAGATCAAAGCTAAAAAATGCTCCTTAGAAAGATTCAACCAGAGGTTGCCACCAGTTTTCTTGGATGTAGGCCCTTGAAAAACGGTAAATATGGTAAACTTTTTTACCTTATATTAACTTTACAATTAATGCCAGGGAGGTAAACATCTCAAACTCATCCAATCAAATTTTCGTTAGGCACTAAACCTACCTAATCGGCCTCACTCTGAGCCTGGCAGTGTTTAGGAGCAAGTTCAGGGACTCCCATTTGTGAAATCCTTGCCATAACTACTTTGATCTTAAAGTGTCATTATGGAAAATGATCTTTTATAACAGAAATATTTCAGAGCATGCCAAGGAGATGGGATTTTTTTCTTTAATACGTAATTAAGAAACATGGGCTCTGCTTCTTTAGTAATAAAAACAAGAAAGACATTTGTAAACTTTCACACAAGAAGTTATATGTTCAGCATAATATTTCCTGTGGTTGAAAAATCTCAGGAGACAGTGACCTGGAGCAACAAGGAAGTGCAAACGATTACTTTAATGAGAGGCAAGGCTCGCTGCTCACAGGAGGGGATGAAAGCTTCCATCAGCCACTCTCACATGAGCCCCAGTGGCAGCTGTGTGACAACCGTGCTGCTGCTCTCAGGTGAAATCCTGAAGTATAATTGCCTGGGCTGCCCTATAATTTAGGGTGCTGTGTGTGATATAAGAGGATCATTAAATCAAGACATTAACCATGTCAGAAAATAAATGTGGACTTGGCTGGTGGCGCAGTGGTTAAGAATCCACCTGCCAACGCAGGGGACACAGGTTTAATCCCTGGTCCAGGAAGATCCCACATCCCACGGAGCAACTAAGCCCACGAGCCACAACTACTGAAACCCACACTCCTAGAGCCCATGCTCCACAACAAGAGAAGACACCGCAATGAGAGGCCTGTGCACCACAACGAAGAATAACCCCTGCTCGCCGCAATTAGAGAAAGCCGTGTGCAGCAATGAAGACCCAATGCAGCCAAAAAATAGATAAATGAATTAAAAAAAATTAAAAAAAGAAAAGAAATGTGCTCCTTTGTTGCATGGGTTCTATTGTCTTAAAGTCATTGGGGCAAATCATTCACATGAATACGACTCCCACAGGGGATCTGCACAGGCAGAGTCTGGGGATCTGTACAGAAGGAGTGGGTTTCATACACACTCACACACACTCACACACAAGCTACACTCCACACCTTATGAGGACAGTTTTCAACCTCAGTTGAGGTCAATGCATTTTAACAGCGGGTCCATCTGACCACTAACTGGAGTGGACGAGGGGATGACCTCATTTCTATTGAAATGTGGGGGCACTCTTCTCCAGGAGGGTCTCCAAAGGGCCACCTTGGAGCCAGTGATCACTACTTTTTGGTGGTTTTGAGTTAGTGCTGCAAACTTTACCTTGTGATTCCAGAATTTAATTTCAGATGACAGATATTAATCTTTGGATTTGTTTTGCATTTTTTTTCTGTGTGTGTTTTAAACTAATATTTATTTATTTTTCCATGAACAACATTCCAGGCAGTGGGCCATGTCCTTTCACATATATCTTCTTATTTTAGGTAAGTAAAATGATCTTTGATTTATAGAAAAATTGATATAAAGAGGGGGTACAAAGTTCATGTTAATATTGGCCAACAGAACAATTGGACATCCACAAGCAACAAACAAAACAAAACAAAAACCTAAAAAACTAAGAACAATTCTTGAACTAAGCCTATTACCTTATAAAAAATTAACTCAAAATAGACCATGTAGAACTATAAAACTCATAGGGGGAAACAGGAGAACATCTTCATGACCTTGGGTCAGGCAAAAATTCTCATATATGACATCAACTGCATGACTGATCAATAAAAGAAAAACTTCATAAACTGGAGTTCATCAAAATTAAAATCTCTTGCTCTGCAAAAGGCTCTATTAAAATGAAAAGACAAGCCACAGACTGGGAGAAAATATTTGCAAATCATTTATTAGATAAAGGGTTTAGATCCAGAATATATAAAAGATCCAGAATACATAAAAAAAATTCTCCAAACCAACTGTAGAAAAATAAACAACATGATTTTTAAAATAGGCAAAATATCTGAACATTTCACCAAAGATGTAAGGATAAAAACTAGGCACATAAAAGATGCTCAACGTCATTAGAGAAATGCAAATTAGAACCATCATAAAATATCACTCCACACCTAGGAGAATGGCTCAAATTTAAAAAAAACCTGACAGCACCAACTGCTGGTGAGGGTGCAGAGCAACAGTCACTCTCATATGTTGCTGATGAGAATGCAAAATGGTGCCGTTGTGGCTACTTTGGAAAACAATGTGTCAGTATCTTATAAATGCAATCACATACTTACCATATGATCCAATAATCTCAGTCCTAGATATTTGTTCTAGAGAAATAGAAATACGTTCAAAAAAATGTTCAGAAACCTGTTCATGAACACATATAGACACAATATTCATAATTGCCCCAAAGTTAAATAACCCCATTGTCTGGATGGATGAATCGATAAGCAAACTACAGAAATGTACACCATGGAATAAGCTGTAAGAATGGTACACTCAGCCTTAAGAAGGAGTGAACTATTGATACACACAGTGACATGGATGAGTTTCAATGGCATTATGCTGAGAGAAAGAAATCAGTCTCAAAATGTTACCTACTGTATGAGTCCTTTGTATCAGGGGGCAGCATGAGGGAGTTGTTTGCGGTGAGGGACGACATGGTTACAGGAGGTGAGCAGCAAGTGAGTGAGCGAAGCTCCATCTGTATTTACAGCCACTCCCCATCACTTGCATTACCACCTGAGCTCCTCACCCTGTCAGATCAGCGACGACATTAGATTCTTATAGGAGCACAAACTCTGCTGTGAACTGTGCACGCGAGGGATCTAGGTTGTGCGCTCCTTATGAGAATCTAACGCCTGATGATCTGAGTGGAGCTGAGGCGGTGATGCTAGTGCTGGGGAGTGGCTGCAAATACAGATTATCATTAGCAGAGAGGTTTGACTGCACAGAGACCATAATAAATCAATTGCTTGCTGACTCATATCAAAACCCTATCAGTGAGTGGCAAATGAAAACAAGCGCAGGGCTCCCACTGATTCTGCATTATGGTGAGTTGTATAATTATTTCATTGTATATTACAATGTAATAATAATAGAAATAAAGTGCACAATAAATGTAATGCGCTTGAATCATCCCAAAACCATCCCCCCTGCCCCGCCCTGGTCTGTGGAAAAATTGTCTTCCACGAAACCGTTCCCTGGTGCCAAAAAGGTTGGGGACCACTGCTTTATATGGCATCCTGGAAAAGGCAAGGCTATTGAGATGGAAAACAGATCAGTGGTTTCTGGGGGTTGGGTTGGGGGAAGAGTTTGACTATAAAGGGGCAGCATGAGGGAATTGTTTGGGGTGAGGGAGCTCTCTGGACCCTAACTGTTGTGGTGGATATACAAATCTACATGTGGGAAAACTCATAGAACTGTACACCAAATAAAAGTCAACTTTACTGTATGTAAATTCAAATATTAACAATAAAAGAAAATGAACAATTGGCTAACATTCATTGAGCGCTAACTATGTGCCAAGCCCTATTCTAAGTATGGTTGGTCCAAGGTCATGTAACTCATTCATTTCAAACTTGGTCTCTCTGATTCCAGCTTTCCACCACACCTCACCTACCTGCCTTTTCAGATAAACTGGAATAAATACCAAACCCCAGAACAACTTTATGTTATCACTGGTGATTGCTCTTAAAATGACTTTTCCTCTTGCTTTTTTAGTATCTTCTTCAGTTTCACAAATCGCTGCGTGGGATTTTGTCTCCTACTAAAAGACCTGGCTTTCCCTGTTCAGACGGGTCTGCAAATAGCACTGAGGTGGACTCAGGTGTGTGCCAGGAGGCTGAGCAGACCGTGGCCATCCCCAGTAGTCAACTCTCTGGATATATAGAAAGTGTTAAAATCTGATTCTTGATAGCTGTGTAGTATGGAAAAAGACCATCCTGGTTCACTGGACGGTGCTCCTGATCAGGACCACCCAGGGTGCCCTGGCACTAGTCATCACACAACTTAGGGCTTAGTTAAGACAAGCATTGCCCTGACATACATAAAAGTTAAAAGCATTCTGCACAAAATCTATAATTCTTCCTGCACACAGTGCAGGAAGAGGGCTTTATCTGGCCAGCATCAGATGTCGGTTTCAGAGCCTTAATGTGATTCAGGGAAGGTTGGGGTTGATTTGTGGCTCTGCCCCAACTCTGTGGAGTACAACCAGATGAGGCTTGCTGGGGGCTGCCTGGACCATCCAATCCTGAGGGTGGCAGTTGTCTGTGTGCCCGTTCACCTACATTTACCCCCTGCTGTTTGTTCACTGACCTTGCTGGTGTAACCCCATGCTCTCCTGGGTGTTCTGCAAGTCTCCTGGATCTGCCGTGAAGGTTGTGGGACCTATGTTGCAGACTGGCTGGAAGCTTCTTCTCTGGGTGGAAGAAGACTGAGTGACTGAGATACATGACACATATAAAACAGGTTTTGTAAATGGAGTGGAATTTCAAAGCCCGAATTCCAGAAATAACCACCGAAAGACAGATACATGCTTGAAGGGTCTTAAGACATGGGGAATGTTTCTCAAACAAAGACTGTGAAGGCAGGACAACTAAGTGGGTTGGGGACCAAGAGGGCCCTGCTTTAATTTCTTTTCTCAGGGAAAGAATGAGGTAGATGGGATTACCACAATCATACAAAGCAGAAGATGATGTCATTAGGTGAACAGAGAGCCTTTTGGGTGGACGGGGTGGGCTCACCCGCACTCCCAGCCACCTCTGGAGCTTCCAGCCCCCCAACGCAGGGAGGTGTGCAGCTTTGCAGGGAACAAGAGCAGGGCTGCAAGCTGAGGCAATCTCGCACTGTGTGACTTTGTATAGCCCATGAACCTCTGGGAGTCTTGGTTCCCATGTCTGTAAATGGAAGGGGAGGGTAATAAGAATGATGCCTGCCCTGCTGTGAAAATTCTATAAACAGGCACAGGCTATGTGCATGCTAAGGGTCCATGTACACACTAGCAGGCTATGTGCATGTGAACATGTGACACTAATGCAAAGAAGGTGGGCCAGCAGACTGACCTGGTACTGCCCTAGGTTCCTTCTCACGGTGGCTCTGTAAGGTAGCTTGCTTGTCCTGGGCCAAAGTGCATCTAAGCTGACATAAAAACATGTAGCGAACAATATACAGTTAGCCATAAAGTATGCAATACTCTTTGTTGTAACTTCCACATAGCCGTTCTATTTTCATAGAACTTTTCCCCTGCTTTTTGCCAAACTCTTGTATCCATAACGAATGAGTGTAGTTCTTAAATAACTGTTAGTTGCTATTTCCATTTATGTTACTAAGTATCACTAAGACAAAAATGAAACAAAAAAGAATTTTTTTGGAACTTCATTTGTCTTGTTCCTAAATGATTTGAGCGAACTCTTTGCTATATCAAATACTCATTTTCAAATGCTAGAAGAATAAATACTTCCTTGTTTTTTTCCTGCTATTCACAATATAATGGCTTCAAACAGGACATATTTTAAAGTTTAATCTACATTCTTAACCATTTCTTCATTATTTTCTTAAGTACAGACCATCAAAATAATAAATCAAGGCCTGATTTGTAACTTTTGCCAATTTCCATAGTATAAATACTCCCGCCCTGGCCAATTTCAAGCTACCAGTGTGACACCACTGAACAAAGAGTTGGGGAGAGATGTGCAATGGCACATATGGTATACTTCTACCATCCAGATACAAAAACCGTAAGTAACCTCAGGAACATAAATATTAGGAAAAAGTAGTAAAATAATCAGAAAGAGATGGATTTTGAATATTTATTACCTTTGTTTAAAAATATAATTTAGTTAAATATTAGTTTATATAAATTAATTTTAAATAATGGCTTGCAAATTTCCTGAATATTTAACAGTGGGCTCCCATATGCTGATGCCAGCCAGCTCCCTAGGACCACTGCACAATGAAGCCCACCACCCAGAGTCCCCATCCCACCCCAATATTCACAGACCGTACTCCAGGCCTGCTGCACAGTGCTTGGCCTCAGAGTTCCCTTCATCGTTATTCCACCAATTTCCTTTACCTTCCTCTTCATTGCATCTCATTTCCTGGAACCACATCGTCCTCTTTTTTGCTTTACCCTCTCATTTTTGTGCAACATGTCCTCCCATAGCTTCCTGAATAAAAAGGAAGTGGAATTTTTCTGTTAGATCATCTGGGCACACATTGAATGAAATGTCACTTGTCTCGGGTGTTAACCATTTAGTTGAGATATGCTTCATTTTCATAATTAGTTAGAAATCATCACTCACTCTTTCTTGTATTTCTGATCAATTTTTAACAAACATTGGCAATCTACTGCAGTGTACTATTTCTACCCTTTTTTTTTTATAGTCATGAACATTCTTCTGCTACTTAAAGTCTTTCACGTGGAATATTATGCTTTTCAAGTCTTGAGCTTTGATATTTTTACCCTGCAAATTCCATCATCAAATAGCAGTCATCCACGGCTGGTTCATGTTCTTTCCTGTCCCTGTCTCAGATGCTACACCATGCTTCACTCACCATAATTTGTCATTGGTGTGATAACATCTTTAAAGACATTGCTAATGTCTGACGTTGCACGTGACTTGTGTGCTGGTTTCTAAAATGTGGTTTAGCTGAGACAAGGTATTATTTATTTGCCCTGTATTCTTGATTTGTGGTCTAATTTCTTCCTTTAGAATGAAGGCAAGTGAGTTAATGACAGTTTAAAGACTTCTTACTATAAAGTTCTAGAATGATGCTTTGTGAATAATCTTTGGATGACTTTACCCAGGGAAATCTGCAAAAATGAGGGTAGGGGGAAGCAGGAGAAAAGAAAGAAAGAGCAGGTTGATGGTGGAGAAAAGATCATCAGAAGCCAACTGCTTGATTTGATATCTGTAATGAAAAGATCCACTCAAACCAGTATGTTTTGAAACAAGATAAAGGAATTCTTATGGATTTCCAAAAATTGTGGAAAAAAAATCCTCTACATTTCAGAAAATCCAGTCTGGGTCTATGATCTGTTCATTATTGAGTTAAATCCTAATGATCGTGGATCAATGAGCATTTAAAATGTCAGCATCACTGAACATCATTCGTAGGGAATATCCCAGAAGTGTTAAAATTGCCTGGGAAATTTGTACCCATTTCCTGTGCTCCCTGGGAAAGAAGCCAGGTAGGGAAGGATGAATTTCTTGAGGGCATTTGCCTCTGTGCCTGGTGAGGCTAGTGGAGCTGCCTATAGAGTCCTGAAAATTGGCAGTTCCCTGTCCCCTTATCCCTTACTCTTCACTATTCTCCTCCCATTGAACCGACCATCTGGCACTCCCTGTGAGTGCCACTGGGGCAGCCCAACTAGTGGCCTAACTCCCTCCTGATCTGCATTTCCAAGGGTGTTTCGGGTTTCTTCATCTGCCCCAGGTTGGTAACACCTGGATTGTACTTTTCCAGTCCTTTGGGACTCTCATGGCTCTGCATTCATCATAACTGCTCCATGTCCTTTTCTAAGGCATCCTGGGCTTCAGCCAAGATCTTTGTGGATGGAGCTGTGTCTGAATCAGTCTGGGACTTGAGGATTCTGGGCTCTTGTTGAGGATGGTTGCTTCTCCAAGGAGAAGGTCCCACAATTCCCACTCCCCTTCCCATTCTCCTCTGGTGGCATTCCAAACACTTAAGGCCATAACCTGTTTTTACCGCCACTCTTGAAACCAATCAGGGGACCCAGAGGGTGTGGGCTGCCCAGGTGGGAGATGGGGATGCCAGAGAGAGATGGCCATGCCAGAGGGAGATGAGGATCCCCAGGGTGGTCAACACCAGATGGGGCTGGAAGGTGAGGACAGATGAGCACAGGCCAGGCTAGCACAGGAACAGGACAGGTGAGGGGAACAGTGGCACAGGTGTCATGCATATGCTGAGACAGCTGCTGTGACCATGGCCTCTTTCAAATGCCTGGGAAGTAACCTCGTCCAGCATTGGGGTGGACAGCTGGGCACCTGTCCTCAAGAGTGCCTGTGGTCAGGGTACGGGGGGAGGTGTTGGGACTCCTGCTCCTCTCCCGAATTGGGCAGGACGTTGCTGGTCCTTGTTCCCAAAGGCTGAGCTGACCTTTCCCAGCAAGGGCTCCACAGGTGGGGAGGTGCTCTGTGCATTCCCAGGAAGGGTCCCAAGAACCACTGGGACCTGTTTCCTTCCATGTGTGCCCACGCTTCCTCCCCTGGGAGAAAAGCCTTCTCCTCCTCTCCTGGGCTCCAGGGGCAGGTCATGTTCTCCATAGCTCAGGTAACAAATTTACTGTTCTGAGGAGTCTAGAGTGGCTTTGAGACATGATGTGAATCTCTGATTTTTGTTACACTGTTGACACATGGCTGTCAAAGCTCCTCACTCACTCTTTGGAATCATGAGCTCGCACAGCTCTGCGAGGGGCCTCTTATCAAGTGGTCACCTTAGAGTCAGCACATGGATGCCCATAGCTAGCTGAACAGACTGTCACAGCTCCCTCAGCTCCTCACACTCGGCATCATCGAGCACTGGTCCCCAGCTCGTCCCAAGGTCCTACTGCTCTGGTGTCCACACACGAGTGTCCAGGAATTCCCCTAACACGTGCCTGCCTGGTGAGGGTATTGCCCTGCCAGCCACCTCTTGTACTCACTCCCTCTGCCATTGTCCTGGACAAGACACAAGAGGGGGTCCCTCCCTGACCTGGCTCATGGGCAGTCTGGAGGCTCCTTGTCTTGTCTCAGTGGCCCCAGGAGACAATCCCCAAAAAGACCACAGTCAGAAGTCAGGACAATTCCCAGGGTCTGGCTGCCCAGGTTTACCCATGGTCATCTGATTACATGCTCTATGTCATTACAAAGGCAAATTACCCCTATTACCAATCTGGAGCTGGAATTCACTTCTCTGTTGATGGAGACTCTGTAGTTTTACATTAATTATAAAGAGAAATCAAGGTTGCTTATGAGAGGTTTCGCCCACAAATAAATGTTTGGGAACTATGGATGCCCCCAAAATGAGGGATGAGGGTGGTGGATTCTCAACCATCAGTGATTTGACTTGATTTGCTATTAATCCATTTTCTTCACCTCTTTTGAATTTCATCTTTATCTAAATAGGATAAAGTGTGAGGACAAGTTAACGAATAGAATCAAGAAGCAATAGGAATATTTCCACCAAAATGTGGAGCTTTTCCTTTGAAAGCCCCCTCCTCTTTACTTTCAAATACAAGAGGAAAGTTCCAGGGATGAAGTAGAGCCTGGGGAGATGGTTAGAGATTGTCCTGGACTTTAATGGTAATTTAAAAAAGAATTCCGATCTTGATTTTATTCTGCACTAAAAAGGACATATTTTCTACTGCCATCTACTTGTAATGACCTAACTTTTTCTAAAAAGAGGGTATAGAAGATATGAGATCCTATGCATTCCCATATAATCCAAGCCACAAGCAGAGACTCCTTGAAGAGCCCCTGATACTCAGGGAATAGTTACTTTGGGGAATTCTTGGAGAATGGGCAGAGTAAAAGCAAAGGAATTTCCATAAGGGCCAGAGACAAAAGAGGTGTGCTGCTGAGGAAATGAACCCAGAAAGCTCACTCCTGGAGTGACATCATCGAGGCAGGGTGTTGCTGGGACACTGCAGACATTTCCTCAGTGGAAACTTGCAGTATCCCAATAGGTCAGCCTGGAGATAAGTACATCAAGATCTATGAATTATAAGATTTAAATTCTGCAGCTTTTTTGATATTTGACATGGGCCATTTGGGGATATAACTTCTAAATCCAGCAACTAGTAGAATGGGCATCATAAGAAAATCTACAAACAACAAATGCTGGAGAGGGTGTGGAGAAAAGGGAACCCTCTTGCACTGTTGGTGGGAATGTAAATTGATACAGCCACTATGGAGAACAGTATGGAGGTTCTTTAAAAAACTAAAAATAAAATTATCATATGACCCAGAATCCCACTACTGGGCATATACCCAGAGAAAACCATAATTCAAAAAGACACATGCACCCCAATGTTCATTGCAGCACCATTTACAATAGCCAGGACATGGAAGCAACCTAAATGCCCATCGACAGACGAATGGATAAAGAAGATGTCGTACATATATACAATGGAATATTACTCAGCCATAAAAAGGAATGAAATTGGGTCATTTGTAGAGACGTGGATGGATCTAGAGACTGTCATACAGAGTGAAGTAAGTCAGAAAGAGAAAAACAAATATCGTATATTAATGCATATATGTGGAATCTAGAAAAATGTTATAGATGAACTGGTTTGCAAGGCAGAAATAGAGACCCAGATGTAGAGAACAAATGTATGGACACCAAGGGGGGAAAGTTGGGAGCTGGGGGGATAGTGGTGGTGGGATGAATTGGGAGATTGGGATGGACATACATACACTAATATGTATAAAATGGATAACTAATAAGAACCTGCTGTATAAAAAAATAAATAAAATAAAATTAAAAAATAAATAAATCCAGCAACTAAAAAAAAAAAGGTGAGGTGATAAAAGATTACCTATAATGATAGTATTGCTATATAGCAATAGTTTCCTCTGTGAGAAAATATAATTACTGGAGTCTCATATGATCTTTTCTTTTTAAAACAAATACTTCTCTATGTAGTTGTGATTTTTATGCTCTGGGACAAAAGTAGAGATAAAGAAATACTGCAGGCACCTCAATTTATAACAATCTGGGAAGTTCAAGTCAGCAAGCGGGGCTTTCCTGGTGGCATAATGGTTGGGAGTCTGCCTGCCAATGTAGGGGACGTGGATTCGAGCCCTGGTCCGGGAAGATCCCACATGCCTCGGAGCCCCTGGGCCCGTGTGCCATAGCTGCTGAGCCTGTGCTCTGGAGCCCATGAGCTGCAACTACTGAGCCTATGTGCTACAACTACTGAAGCCTGCATGCCTAGAGCCCGTGCTCCACAGCAAGAGAAGCCACCGCAATAAGAAGCCCATGCACTGCAATGAAGAGGAGCCCCCACTCACCACAACTAGAGAAAGCCTGCGTGCAACAAAGAAGACCCAACAAAGCCAAAAATAAATAAATAAAATAAATATATATATATATATATAAAGTCAGCAAGTGCTCACAGGGTTGACATGGCAGCTCTGGGACTGATTTCCTTTCCCTAATTGCTGGCTTTTGCAGTCTCCCGGTATTGAAGGCAGGATATTGGGACTGTTCTGTGGCACAGCTATTGTGTTCAGGGGACAGAAGTCCTGTGGTGAAGATACTGCGGTTGATTCCCCAGCACAGTGAGGGGTGGGCACCATGCACGCAGACAAGCCAGGATGCCTCTGGCCGCAGAGTCATTTTCAGCCATGACTGTGGAATCCAGAATGTGTTCCATGATGGCTCCAAGACTCCCAAGCACCTTGAACTTTCAAGAGGAGCCATCCCAAGTCAGAAAGCAGCTCCCTCTTGCTCAAGTGGTGCTATCCTCACCTGGTCCCAGAGAATCCTCTGCAGGTGGTAAGCCAGCCAGGCAAGATGGGGGAGGCTTATTTCTCCCTAACCCTCCCATAAGAACAACTGAAAATCTTTGCTATAAAACACAAACAAACATAAGAAGCCTCTGAATAGTAGAAAGAAGAGGACTGGCTAGGGATCTCAGCACTTGAGGAATAACACAGCAGTGAGATCCCGGATTTTCTTTCTGTCTTTCATATACCCTGGATTGGGCACTGGAGAAGCTCACAACCCAGAAACACCAATAGGTCCAGATTTTTTAAATATCCAAGAAAAGTCTGCTGTCTCTAGCCAAAGGACCAAGAAAAGGGCTGCTTAGCAGAAATCATTTTGACAATACCTCACAAATGCAGCTCCCTGCAGCCACCAATTGCCAGTGTAGGCTGAAAAGTGAGCCTGGACTTCCACCCCCTGTCTAGCAGTAGCAGGGAACACTCTGATTCCCATGCCAGAGTGGTGTCTGGGAAGCTGAGTGGGGAGGCTGGACTTCCATTCACCACACAGAAGTGGCAGATTGGACTCCTCCTTTCTCAACTAGAGATTTGGGAGGATTACAGAGTGAAGAGGACTAGAGAAAGGGACTCTTTAACCTGTATACGAAGTGACTCCAAGTGACCCACACATGAAACTAACCAGAATTAACATGACAAAAAGTTTGAGAACTACAGTAGAGAATACCACCCAGGGTTTCAGATTAGCCTGGAGGTAACACATAAAAGAAGCAGATTGGACCTGCATGCTAAGTCTACACAGATGACTCCCTGCTAAAATGGAAGATTTTAATAAGACTCAGAGTCTCATACATAATTCCCAAATGTCCAGGATATAATTTTTTAAAAATCATTCATTATACCAAGAACCAGGAACATCACAACATGAAAAATAATCAACTGAGATGATTCAGTTGTTGGAATTTTCTGACAAGAATTTTAGAGCAGCCATCATGAAAATGTTCTAATAAGCAATTAGGAGCACATTTGAAACAAATTAAAAAATAGAAAATATAAAAAGAACTAAGTGGAAACTGTGGAACTGAAAAATATAATAACCAAAATTTAAAAATTCTAAATGCTCTTGATAACAAAGAAGAGATAATAGAGGAAAGAATCTGTAAACTTGAAGTCAGATGAGTAGAAATTACCCAGTCTGAACAAAAGACAGAAAATAGGCTGAAAAAAAATAAACAGAGCATCAAGGACCTGTGGGGCAATAACAAAATATTTAACATTCATGTCATCAGAATCCCAAGAAAAAGAATGGGGCTGGAAAAATATTTGAAGAAATAATGCCTGAAATTTCTCCAAATTTGGAAAGAGGCATAAACCTATATTCACGAGGCTGAATAAATCCCAAACAGGATTATTCCAAGAAATTCATGCTCAGACACATCATAATCAAACTTTTGAAAACTAAGGACATAGGAAAAACATAGAGAGAAATGACACATTACATACAGGGGAACAACTATTTGAATGACTGTTGATTTCTTATCAAATATCACCAAGTCTAGAAAGAAGTGGCATATTTTTCAAGTGCCGAAAGAAAAGAATTGTCAACCCAGAATTCTATTTCAAGCAAAAATATCCTTCAGGAATGAAGAGATAATAAAGACATTCTAAGATAAAGGAAAATCAGGAGAATTTGTCACTAACAGACCTATCCTAGAAGAATGACTAAATAAATTTCTTCAAACAGAAAAAAGATGATAATAGAAGGAAACTTCAAACACCAGAAATAATGAAATGGGTAAAATGGAGTTAAATAAAATAGACTCTACTTCTCCTCTTGAGTTTTAAAATTTAAGTTTGGTGGATGAAACAAAAATTATAACATCATTCAGTGTGGTGCTCACTGGTACATAGAGGACATATTTAAGGCAATTATATTATAAAGTGTGGGAAGGATGCTGAAGGGACTCAAATGGTAAGATTTCTACATTTCACTCAAAGTGGTAAAATAGTGATACCAGTAGACTGTGGTAAGCTTTGTATGCATATTTTAATACCTAAAGCTACCACAAAGTAAACTACACAAAGAAATGTACTTAAAATACTTCAGATAAATAAAAATAGCATTCTAGAAAATGTCTAAGTAACTCACAAGAAAGAAAGAAAGAAAAGGGAAACAGTGGAATGAGAAACAGAAGACAATAAAATGGACCTAAGTGCCCTAATACATCAATAATTATATTAAATGTAAATGATCTAAATTCACCAGAGATTGGCAGAATAGATTAATGATCATGACCCGATCAATATGCTATCTATAAGAAACTTACTTCAGTTATAATAATATAGGTAGGTTGAAAGTAAACCATAGGTAAGGAAATGGGCATTGCCTGGGTGGGCACAGGATGAGCTGATGTCTGATGCTAAGTCAACAAATCAGGATGTCATCAAGTTCAGAATCAAATTCAGAGGGACAGTTCTGAGCTCCCACTGTGAAGCAGGTGTTTGACAAATATTGTCCTCAATGATCGCCACTGCCTTACAATATCATGCTTTAAACTCATTTCATTGATGAGGAAACTGTTGCTTTAAGTCTTGACCTAAGACCAGACAGCTAATAAATAGAGACCACGGGCACTCATCAAGCACAGGTAGATTTTTCTTTTTTCTATTTTAGACTTAAAGCAGAGATGGAGGACAACAAGAGTAGGACCAAGTAAAGCAGACCTGGAAGGCAAAGCAAGGGGACTTGAAAGTTAGAACAATGGATTCTGGCAAGGTTATCAGATTTCTAGGAAAACCCTATCCTAGAACTCAGAACCTGAGCCCTAACCCATAGCTCTTGCATCCCTTACTCCATGCTCACATTGAGGAGATATCCCATATATTTGATGGCACTTAGGCTTTTTGTTAAAAAATAGGTGTGGTCCTGATATTGAACTTATTATTAGTTCTTCAAAATGAGTCTTTAACTTTTTGGATACGCATACTTCATTATTTACAGACAAAATTGTATGATGCCTGGGATTTGCTTTGAAATAATCTAGTATGTCGGGGAAGTGGGGAGGAGAGTCAGCGTGTAGAAGTAACAAGCTTATCTGTAACTTATACTTATTGAAGCTGTTGATTGGTACATGTGGGTGCATTCATCTAGTCTCTCTACTTTTGAGTGTATTTGAAAATTTCCATAATAATTTTTTTTTAAATGAACCCCAAAGATAAGCTAGAAAAGACAGAGAAGTTAGGTTCCTGAGGGAACAAGGGAGGCCAGGCCACGTTGCCACAGGATTGGTTCAGGGGTCAGGGGAGAGATGCTGTTGATGGGTTGACTAGGTGTAAATGAGTTTTGAGTGTTTCTGGGCATGAACCAGCAGAGTTGCCAGTTCTTAGTCCAGGATGCCTAGAATCCCAGGCCAAGGAGAGCTGTATCTGCCAAGAGGCCATCCGTTTTGAGGAGCTGGAGATCTGAGATGTCCCCAGATCAAGGGGACATCAAATGGGATAAGACAGAAGCCTGTTCCACACAGCCTGCATCCTCTTCGGGTTTTGTCATCCACCCCCTCATCCTGCCTGTATCCACCTGGCACTTAAATATTCAAGCCCTTTATCTTTTCACATTCTGTTCCTGTTTCACCCTTTTCCCAAAGCCATGTCTGTGTTAGAATACCCGCTCCCTGCCAGCTCACTAAAGCACTCTGCTTCCCAGCTCTTAAAACATTTCTGAGATATGTTTCCACTAAGAAATTCCCCCAGTATTTAGATAAAGGGTGTTGATTTCCTACCACAATTCCTTCCTCACACATTCCTCCACCAAACACACTGACCCATTTGCTTTTCATTAATGTAAAAACATAAACCTCCAGTTTATTAATTGATGTCTGTTTCTAATATTTCAATCTGGCACAGTATAGTCTGTGCTGATGTGTCAGCTGCCAGGAGGTGGAAAACATACCAGTTTTCTTAACTCACTCTGTGTGAGCAACTCAAGGAAAGGCATAGTCAGGCACCTGACAGGTGCTTTGGGAGATCTTTGTGAAAGGAATGATAAACATGGTGAGGTGTAGATGTGTCCCTTGGTGCTCCCTTTCTCTCAGGCCTCCAGTACATTGACATAGCCCCCTCAAATATAGGACCCCCCCAAAGTCCTAGATTCTAAATGCTTTCTTCCCCCAAAGCAGTCCCATCTCCCCAGGGCTCTCCTCCTCGATGGAATAGCCAACCACTTGGGTGGTGATGACTTAATGGATTACTCCATCCTGGTTAACATTTGCATTTTAATAACTTGGTTCAAAGGGTAAATATTGTAGGCATTTGGGGTACCTTTGGAGGCCAATGGAGGAGATATTTGGGAGAGTAGGTGGTTTCCAGAACCCTTCATATCAGTCCATGTGGGTTGCTGCAAGAAGCTGGCACAGAGTTGAAGGTATAAATCACCCAATAAGTTGTGACAAAGCCAAACACTGGCAAGTCATCCTCCACTAGTTGGTGAAGGCTTTATGAAAATAAGATTTGATCTACTCATAAAGGAGATGGGAGCCTCTTTAAAAAACTGAAGTCCCAAGTTGAGCACCGTCTCTAATCACAACTTGATTTGCCTCTACTGTGCTGGTTTCAAGGGGACCTTTCACCTCAGGGTTCCACAGTTTGGGAGGGATTTCATTGTGGGCTCTGTTGGGGAGGGGATACACTGTTGGAAAGAGGACAAGACAGAAGCCTTCCAGCTCCACAATCCTGGGCTCCTTTTAAAGTATGCACTGGAAATTTTTACTGAATTTCCACACGCTGTATCATTGTGAACTAATTTGAGAAGGTAAACTTCTTATCCTGTACAGTAAGAGTCAAATATCTCCTTCAAGGCAGCCATGGATCCTGGGAGGATCCCTCCCTCTCTTCCTCTCCAGTTTCGGGCTCCTGACGTCAGTGAGGGTTTTCCTGGCCTAGAGGCCTTGGCCTTGGGCCTAGAAAGCATCACTGTGGACAGCTCAGACTTGAGGCTGATGGCCCAGATAATTGGACAATCTGGGCCCAAATGCCAGTTTCCAAAACCAAAGAAATTTCTGTGCTGTTTGACCTATCATTTCAGCCAGACAGAAAAGTTTTGACATTTCTCCCCCACTCCCTCTTTTTAAACAATGTAGAATGCTATTCCATATCTAATTATACCCAAGAAATGTGACAACTGTAATTTTAGGAATCCAATTCCCACGACAATTTTGTAAAATGGACAGACTATTCATCAATAAATTATGTATAATTAAGCATTCTAAAATGATTTTTTTTCTTTTTTCCTCATTTAAAAAATTTCTAGCTCATCAGTAACAGTTTCATATTACATAATGACTTTCAGATATATCTATTATATACATACATTTATATGTTATATATATAAATTAAAACATATATATATCAATATATATTAATGCTTTAATTTATATACAATAAAATTAACTTTTCTTTGTGAACAGTTTTCTGAGTCTTTACATATGCAGAGATTCTTATAACCACCATCACAGACAGAATACAGAACAATTTCAACACCCCAAAGAAATCCCTTGTGTTGCCCCTTTGTAGTCAAATCCTTATTCTGCCCTTAGCTGGTGGCAACCACTGATCTGTTCACCATCACTGCAGTTTTGCTTTTTCCAGAATGTCACATAAATGGAATCACACGGTAGGTACTTTTTGAGAGTGACTTCTTTCACTAACCATAATGGCTGCAAGATTCATCCAAGTTGTTACGTGTAAACACAGTTTGTTATAACAAGCTGCCGATCTATTTTCCAGAGTAGTTGTACCATCCTGCATTCCCACCAACAATATATGTTTGAAAGCTGTTTTCTACCCTTGTCAACACTGGGTGTTGTTCATGTTTTTGGTCTTTCATTTGTTTATTTTTTTGCCATTCTAATAAGTGTGTTGTGGCATTTCCCTAATAGTTAATGATATTGAGCATCTGTTCATGTGTTTATTTGTTATCCATCTGTCTCCTTTGGTGAAGTGCTTTGCTCATTTTATTATTATTCTTATCATTGAGAGTTCTTTATAGATTCTGGGTACAAGTCCTTTGATATGTGATTTGCAAATATGTTCTCCCAGTCTACGGCTTGCTCTTTTATTCTTTTAACAATATCCTTTGCAGAGCAAGCGTTTTTCATTTCGATTAGGTTCAATTTATCAATTTTTTTAATGGAAAACATTTATTTTTGGTGTCATGTCTAAGAACTTTTTGGCTAATCTAAGGTCATAAAGATTTTTCTCCTAAGAGTTTTATAGTTTCATGTTTTACATTTAAGTCTATGATCCTATTTGAGTTAACTTTTTAATATGGTGTGAGGTGTATGTAGATTGAGGTTCTTTTTTTTTTTGCACATGGTGTTCAGTTGTTCCAGAATCATTTTTTGAAAAATCTGTTATTTCTTGACTGAGCTGCCTTTGCAAATTTGTCAAAATTCAGTTGACCATATTTGTTTGGCCTCTTTCTGGATTTTCTTTGTGTTTCATTGATGGGTGTCTCTATTCTTTCGCCAATATTACATTGTATTGATTAATGGAGTTTTATCATCTATTTTAAACTCAGGTAACATAAGTCCTCGAACTTTGTTCTTTTTTTTCAAAATTGTTTTGGCTATTCTAGTTCCTTAACTTTAGCATATACACTTTAGATTCAACTTGTCTATATGTACAAAGAATCTTGTTAAGACTAAATCTATAAATCAATTTAGGGAGATTGACATTTTAAGTAAGTCTTCCTATCATCTGTGAACAGAGTATGTCATTCTATTTGTTTAGGTCTTCTTTTTTTTTTTTTTCTAAGGTCTTCTTTAGATCTTTTGTATTTTTCAGCATACAGATCCTACACACAATTTGTTATATTTACATGTAAGAATTTCATTGATGCTCTTGTAAATGTTACTATTTTTAAAAAATCAGTTTCCAATTGTCCACTATTATTATACAGAAATGTAATTGATTTTGTATATTACTCTTGTGTGCTATAACCTTGATAAACTCAATTATCAGTTCTAAGAGATTTTTTTAAAGCTTAGGTGTTTGGAATTTTCTACATAAAATAATAATGTCATCTCTGAATAAAGATAGTCTTTTTTCCTTTCAAATCTGAATATCTTTTATTTTTTTCTTGTCTTATTATATTTGCAAGAGTTCCAGTATGATATTGAATAGGAGTAGTAAAAGTAGACATCTTTGTCTAGCTCCCGTCTTAGAGGGAAAGCATTCAATCTTTTACTATTAAGAATTATGTTAGCTGTAGTTGTTTTACATATGCTCTTTATCAGATTGAAGAAGTACATTTCTATCTTAGTTTACCTAAATTTTTAAAATAAATTTATTTATTTATTTTTGGCTGCGTTGGGTCTTTGTTGTTGCGCGCAGGCTTTCTCTAGTTGTGGCCTAGTTGTGGCAAGTGGGGGGCTACTCTTCGTTGCGGCGCACCGACTTCTCCTTGCGGTGGCTTCTCTTGTTGAGGAGCACAGGCTCTAGGCCCACAGCCTTCTTTAGTAGCACGTGGGCTAGTAGTTGTAGCTCGTGGGCTCTAGAGCAGGCTCAGTAGTTGTTGTGCGTGGGCTTAGTTGCTCCGCAGCATGTGGGATCTTCCCGGATCAGGGCTCGAACCTGTGTCCCCTGCATTGGCAGGCAGATTCTTAACCACTATGCCACCAGGGAAGCCCCCTAGATTAGTTTTTAAAATTATGCTTTGATCTTTTTTCTATGGGTATTGATATAATCACATATAATCGTGTGATTTTTCTTGTTAATTCTATTTTTTTTTTTTTTTTGCGGTACGCGGGCCTCTCACTGTTGTGGCCTCTCCCGTTGCAGAGCACAGGCTCCGGACGCGCAGGCTCAGCGGCCATGGCTCACGGGCCCAGCCGCTCCGCGGCATGTGGGATCTTCCCAGACCGGGGCACGAACCCGCGTCTCCTGCATTGGCAGACGGACTCTCAACCACTGCGCCACCAGGGAAGCCCCTTGTTAATTCTTTATGATGGCTATTTTATGTTGTCATCTTGAGGGTGTTTGGGGATGGGATTAACATTTAAATCAGTGAACTTTGGGTAAAGCAGATTGCCATCTATAATGTGGGTGGCCCTCTCCAATCAGTTAAAGGAATGAGTAGAACAAAAAGACTGGCCTCCCTGAGCAAGAGAGAATTCTGCATCAGGCTGCCTTTGGGCTTCATCTGTACCACGAGCTCTCCTGGGCCACAAACTTGCAGGCCCACATTGCAGATTTTGGACTTCCCAGACCCTACAACCATGTGAGCCAATTCCTTAGAATAAATCTCTTTATATACGTATTTATATTTTATATTTATATATAGAAGTTCACTTCTATTATATAAAATCTCTATAGTTATTATGTTTATAATCATACATTTGTATATATATACACATATATATACAAATATATATACACACAAAATATATTGACCAGGGAAGCCAGTCTTTCTGAATGAATCTCTTTACATATTACTTATAACTATAGTTAGCCAGATATGTAAAGAAAATTATTCTAAGGAATTGGCTATTGATTCTAAGGAATATAATATGTATTAATTCTATTAGTAACTACATAATTATATACATTCTATATAATATATATTATATAGAATATACATTATATTCTATATAATATATAATAATATACAGCTGACCCTTGAACAATGCGGGGTTAGGGATGCCAACTCCCTCTCAGTCAAAAATTTGCATGTAATTTTACAGTCAACCCTTCATATTCGCGGTTCGACATCCATGGATTCAATCACCATGGATCGTGTAGTACTGCAGTATGTACTTATTAAAAAAATTCGCATATAAGCGGACCCATGCACTTCAAACTTGGGCTGTTCTAGAGTCAAGTGTAATGTGTATATTATATCTCCTATGGGTTCTGTTTCTCCACAGAACTCTGCCTAATACAGATTTTGGTAATGAGGGTGATTCTAGAGGAAGAAAATCTTAAGAATAAATTTTCTGAATTGGTTCCAAGTTTTCTGGATTTGGCTTTTTAATCTGGACACTAAGCACTTTATTTTTGGTAGTAAAAAGAGCACTGATAGTCTATGGCATGATCTGGCCAATAGAGATATGTAAAATATCACCATTGGATATTCCTAATCAAACACTTATAAGAAGCAAGAATCTGAGTGGCCATATATATGATACTTTCAAACATTTTTGTCAAACTAATGAGTATAATGAGATTGCTGGCTGGTTGCTTCTAGCATTGCTGGGTAAAGTGGTGAAAAAAAAGAGTGAGCTCAGGAATCAAATTCCCAGCTCAAGTACTGAATAAATGACCTAAAAGCTTCTATGTCTGCCCTGAAAGAGACCCTTATTTCCAGTAGCCCCAGGGCTGAGATGGCTGAAAACCAAATCTCATCCAGTGAGTGACTGACTTACAATGCAAATTGAGTTTCCAAATTTGCAAGGCATCTACTGTTAAAGTAATCCCATTGGGAAGGAATGTTTTCTTGAAAGTTGGAATGGGGATGTGTGGGGAGACCCAAATGAACCTGGGGACATTGACCCCCTAAATTCTGATGAGTCTTCTTTTCCAGTAGGAAACAACCTCTCCACTCCCAGTAAAAGCTACCTTTTCACCCCATCTGAGGGGATTAACCCTACATTGGCAGAGGAAACTGTAAGAGTCCCCCGACCCCAGGCAGTTGCCATGCAAGACAATTCTGATTCTCCTCAGGACCCTCCTACCCACACACCCTTCACTCCTGCCAACACACACACACCGTCTTTGCTACAATGAGGCTCAAGTTTGGAGCAAAGCCCTTCCACCGTCTGCAGATAACTACTCTGAAACAGCTCTTGGTCTGTTACTGGGCCTTAGTGGAGACTGAATGCTTAACCACGGGCCATAAAGTTACCATGTTACCTGAGCTGTCCACCATGAACTGGGTTTTATGTGACACACCAAGCCATAATGTTGAGCATGCACAGCAGCAGTCCATCATCAAATGGAAGTGGTATATATGTGATTGGGCCAGAGCAGGCCCTGAAGGCACAAGTTTATTACATGAAGAAGTGGCCCAAATGCCTGTGTTCCTTACTCTTGCTATATTACCTTCTCCCTCCCAGTCTGTGCCTATGGCCTCATGGGGGGTTCCCTACAATCAATTAACAGCGGAAAAGAAAACTTGGGCCTGGTTTACACATAGTTCTGCATGATATGAAGGCATCACTCAGAAGTGGACAGCCACAGCTCTCCAGCTTCCTTCTGGAAATCCTCCCAGTCGGCAGAACTTCAAACAGTGCACCTGGTTGCTCATTTTGCTTGGAACTAGACATGGCTAGACCTGTGATTATATACCAATTCACTACTAATGGTCCAAACCCTTCTAGAATTAAGGGTTGGGTTACACCACCAGATAAAAAATGACGACCAACTGAGGTTGTGACTGGCTGAAGGCAAAGGGAATATGGATTGGGTGGTAGAGGAAGGTAGCTTGAATACCAGTTATAACCACATGATCAGTTACAGAAATGAGGACTGTAATTGTCATGAATATTTCATCCTTATTTTGTTATGAATGTGTATGTGTGTGTATCCCATTGGTTCTGCTCTTCTGAAAAATCCTGACTTTTATAGTCTGTTATTGTGGTGAATTACATTAACTACTTTTTAAGTGTTGAGCCACCTTTATCTCAGGATAAACTCCACTTGATCACAATGTATGATTCTTTTTAATATTCCTGTCTTCAACTGCTAACATTTTATTGAAAATTTTTGGATCTATATTCATGGGGATATTTGTTTGTGGTTTTCTTTTTTTTATACTTATCTTGGTCTGATTTTACAATAAGAGTTATATTGGCCTCCTAAAATGAATTATGAAGGGCCCTTCTTTTTTTTATTTTATGGAAGAGTTTATGAGGAATTGTCATTATTTCTCCTTTAAATGTTTGGCCAAATTCACCAGTGAAACCGTCTGTGCCTGGAGTTTACCTTTTTGGAAGATTTTTAACCTAGAAATTTAATTTCTTTGGTATAGGTATATAGGACTATTTAGGTAATCTATTTCCTCTTGATTTAATTTTGGTAGTTTGTGGCTTTTTAGAAATTGGTCCATTTCATCTAAATTGTTAAATTATATGTGCATGGGCTTCCCTGGTGGCACAGTGGTTGAGAATCTGCCTGCCAATGCAGGGGATATGGGTTTGAGCCCTGGTCTGGGAAGATCTCACATGCCACAGAGCAACTGGGCCCATGAGCCACAACTACTGAGCCTGCGCATCTGGAGCCTGTGCTCCACAGCAAGAGAGGCTGCGACAGTGAGAGGCCCGTGTACCGCGATGAAGAGTGGCCCCCGCTTGCCACAACTAGAGAAAGCCCTTGCATAGAAATGAAGACCCAACACAGCCAAAAGTAAATAAATAAATAAATTTATAAAAATTATATGTGCATATAGTTGTTCATAGCACCCCTTTATTATCCTTCTGATATCTTCAAAAGCACCCCACCCCCCACCTCCCGGCTACACATTGGTAATTTGTTTATTCCATCTTTTTTCTTGGTCAATCAGGCTAAAGGTTAATCAATTTTACTGACTTTTTCAAAGAACGATATTTACATTCATTGGTTTTCTCTATTTTTTTTCTTATATTGCATTGATTCCTGCTGTTATATTAATTGTTTCTACCCTTTTCCAGCTCCATGGAAAGACTAAACACTAGCAAATCTCAAACTAAACTGTAAAAGCTCTTTTACCTGCAGCCTTGCTGCAGGTAACAAGTTTTAATACAAGTTTTGGGATGTGCATTTTCCAGAGTTTCCCAAAGTGATCAAGTGTAATCTATGTTAGCCATGGTGGGGACAGGTGGGAATGTGGGGGAGAGAAAAGAGCTTTTGGCCTGTGTTTCAGGCTCTGAAAAGTGACGTTTAGAAAAGAGATTGAGAAAGGCTTTCTTCAGAAGAGCCTTTCTAAGCATTGTTGGACTCTGGCTTGAAAACAACACATTTAATAACATTTTTAAGTTCTTCATATTATAACAAAGGGTTGTAAACTAAGGAAGGTGCTACTCTGTGTAGGAGATTTGAGGCCCAGTGGTTTGGCCATGGAGTGATTCTCTCCTGTTCTGGTCTATTGGGCTTTCTCCATTATTTCACCCTCAAGGGCCAGAGGACACAGAGCTGCCATCCACATCTCCCTCACATTGGACATCTGCTTCAAGAATCACTCCAATTAAAAGGGCAGGAAGCTCCCTAGTGGCTGTTTACCAGGTCCCCCACAGACTGGGAAGTGAACATCTGATACCTGGCCTTGGGAGGGATAAACTCACTTTCGCCCACAGTTCCGTGTTTTACAGGTCCCTGTGTGTTTATTCACAGTGTTTCTGGTTGGATAGATTTGAGTTTAAATTGTTGACAGGAAATAATGTCTTCTGGCCTGATATCCCAAGTTCATCCAGAGCCTGGGGGTGGAAACTTGAGCTATATTTCCCAGGTTGGTTTACTGTCCCTATAAGTAAGTATAATGTCTTTATTCATAAAGCACCCACTGCCTCCAAAGAGCTGGAGCTTGAATTGACATCCTTAATAAACACCCAATGTAGCAGAAGTAGGCCTCTCAGCCCTGGAGGCTCTTAATGACCTCTGGGTGCCTTCAGCCACGGGTGACCCAGGGTGGACAAACAAGTTCTCTGGACCCACCATTAGGGCCACTGGAAGCTTCAAGCTCACAGATCCTTGTGCACATGTAATTAGCTGGTGAAGGTCTCAGGACATATTCTTAAGCTCTGCTCAAGAAATAGCTTGGGAGAATGGGCCCTAAAGAGCTTCATTAAACCCAAGGATGGAAACTGCAAAATGAAATCAATAGGTCTTTTGCGTGGTAGGAAAAGAGAGCAGTTGGGGCCCTGAGATGCTCAGTGCTGTCCTGCTTCAGGGCTTGCTGGGCGTGGCAGGGAGCTTCCTAACCTGTTGTGGAAGGAGGGCCATGCTCAACAGGCACCCCCAGCCGACCATCCCCAGGACTTGCTGCTGGGCTGCACACTGGTGCCTGAGCCACACCCACCTCCATGGCAACTACAGCCTGAGCACAGCCTGGCCCTGCTGGGAATGGCACACTCTAACCTCAGAGCCAAAATTCCATTTCCCCATCCTGTCCTCTGTGCCTGTCCTCTGTTTCCAGAGACAAGCAAAGATCAGAGAACCTTCTGGGCTGCTGAAATGCATCTGATCTATTGCTGCCAACCTCACACAAGTGGCCACTAGCCTTCACCATGATTAAATGACAGTGCTGCAAAGGTGCAAGCAGGCATGGCTCACTGCACAGGCCCTGCTGTGCTGGCTATAAGGACACCTTTCCCCTCAGTTCAAAGCTAACTGACCAGGGAATGTCTTAGTGTTTGCTGGTACTATCTAGATACTGGGTATTGGCTTCAAAGATGAGAGTTTTTTCATTTGTTTTGCTTTCTATTTGGTTGTTGTTAAATCCAGGCTGTTGCCTGCTCTGCCTTTTTCAGCATTACAGGAAATGCTGTGACCTGTTTGTAGGGATAAACACAAAAATAAACACAGGCAGAGGGGACATCAGAGGACATCTGAGACTGTTTAACTTGTGCCTATGACTAAGGGGAAGTAGGTTCTAACCTGGTCGCCTTTGATGTGTGGTAGGAAAGAGGCCTGGGCAGCAGGGCCAGTCACGCAAGGACATCCCTGGAGGCCCAGGCCACCTCCCTAATTGGGCCCATGAGACAGCGATGCTGGAAAGGGCTCCTGGGATTCCTGCTCCATGTCTGGCATTGGCCTGGGCAGGCAGCCGAGTAGCCCGCCAGGTCGGGACAGTTGTCTGTTGTTCAGCGGAGAATGAGCCTGCTGGATTGTGTGTCCTGCAGGAGATGGGTGGCTAATCTCTGCCCACAGTGACAAGGGAAACTGGACCCCTGTCAGAATCGCTGCTTCCAGGTTTTGGCTGAATGGCCCGACGGCGCTTACATCGCCTGTGCTCCCAGGGGTGGGTGCCTGAGAGTCCTAGATACATGAGAGCAGAGGAGGCTCATGCTGTGTCATTAGACCCCAGGCTTCAGGGCCTTGCTTGTCCCAGGCAGGCGGTGGACACGTATGCAAGAACCGACACCCAACACCATGCAAGGGGATGGAGGGACACACACACACTCTGGGCCCTGTTCCTCACAGGTACAAAGCCACTTGCTTGGAGGAAATTCTCACATCTGCCAATGGTGATAATTACAGAGATAATGATAAAAACAATCCATGGTGGCTGGGTTTCTTGTCAAAGAAAGTGAACCTCATTCTGGGGCACCAACACCTCTCCTATAGGTCTGAAACAATCCGGCTCCGAAGACCAGGGGGATCTTTTGTATGGTGGGACTATTCTGGAACTTTTCAGTTGTCATAGAGCCCAGATACAATAGCCAAAATGAATGAACAGAGCATAAAACACTCAACCTCATGGACAGTAATTATGTCTTCCACAGGCCTAGGAGTACTGGTTTGGGGGCATCATCTGAGGATTCCAGCAACACTCAAACCCCACCCCCACTCCCACCTCCACGGGGCCACAGTTGACATTGCCAAATTAACTCTGAGTCCTTACAGATGCTTGAGTTTTATAACTGTTGTTTCTGGACCCCAAATAGCCACTGGTTCCTTTTTATTTTGCTCCAGATACCCCAGATTTTTGTCTGCAGAATAATTTTTGTCTCCAATTCTCCATTCCCTTGGCACTGCATGCCCCTCTTAGACTGTGCCTCTCTCCTGGACCCACCCAGTCCTTCCTGGGAAAGAAGTCCTGGGCCCATGCCCTCTGCCCACCCTGAGGCCTAGAACCTCCTCCCTGCCTCCTACCATGTTCCTGTCCTGCTTGCCAATCTCCCTTCTCTCTGCTTACCCTTCAGATAGAATAACTGAAATGGTCAGCCTGACTTTTGACCCCAGGGCTTATTCCAGGACTTTTTGTTTAGCTTTCACTCACTCCCTAGCTCTATTCTCCCTGGCTTCCCTGGGTCACATATCTCCCCTTGTCTCCCCAAAGCCCTCACCTGTCCCCCACCTCTTTGGTCTAGCTTGATTCTCCCTTTAGGCATGAGGGCCAGGTATCTTCTCAGTCCCTTTTAATCTGTGTATTTGTTTCATTCTAGTTCACAAAATGAATGACCAGTGGAGAGACAGATGGGACTAGTTTGAGACCTTTCTCCTTCAGCAGAATCATATTTTAAAGGGTCCCACCCAACGTTAAATCAAACCCAGTAATGTACCTCATCCCTCACTGAATGCATTTATACTTTACCATGTCAGAGTGGAGTTGCTTTGCACATGCAGACATGTTGTTAACTGGGTAGACATTTAATGGTGATTTCTGCTTGCAGCCTTCCTCCCTTATTTTGGAGCTGATGATTCATCCATGGTCCTTGTCCTTGAGTGGCAGCAGCTGGTAAGTTCCCTGAGTTTGACCTTCACAGACATGAAGGCTCCCATGGAATCTACCTATCTGTATGCTAAAGTGTAGATAGGTACTGTACACCAGGGAATGTGCATGGAACAGTGGTGAATAAAGAGACAGAAACTGCCTCCTCTTCCTGGACCTGATGAAAACTTGCCCTCCTCCCATCCCCTCCCAAGTGCTCCAGAAAGTTAGCCCAGATGTCACCCTTTCCCTCTGCTAAGCTTACACCCTGCCAGTCACCTGGGTCCTTCTGACTGGCTTTTTTGCACTCAGGTCATTAAAACACACCACACACACACACACACACACACACACACACACACACACACACACCCCTCAAAACAAAACTGCCTTGTTCCTACATTTCCTTCCTGTTACTGTCCCTCTTTCCTTTCCTTCACAGCATTCATCTGGAATTTGTCTTTCTGTGTCTGAGTGCCTATTCCCCAAGCATATTGATGCTGCCACTACCAAGCACTGCCTTCTGATAAATGCCCAACCTCTTTCTGTGTGCTCCATTGTAATCCATTGCTCTACTTGCCAGTGTCTGCACAAATACCACACTGACTTTGTAAGATAGCTTAATGTCTGGTAGGGTGAGGTTTTCTTTGATGACAGTGTTCAAAATTGATCTTGCTATTCAAATTCCTTTATTGTTTTATATGAATTTATATGAATTTTATAGAATCTGGGAGGAGGGACAAGGTAGCAGAGCAGAAGGACCTTGAGCTCACCTTCTCCCACAAGGACACCAAAGTCACAATTAACTGCTGAACAACTGTCGATAAAAAGATTGGGACCTACAAAAGAAGATATTCTACACCCAAAGACATAAAGAAGAGGCCCAGCAAGATGGTAGGAGGGGTGCACTTGTGATATAATCAATCAATCCCATACCCCCTGTCCTGGGTTGGTGGCCCACACACTGGAGGATAATTATATCCCACAGGAGTGAGAGTTCTGAGCCCCATGTCAGGCTCTCCAGCCTGGGGGTCTGGCATTGGGAGGGGTGGCCCCCAGAACATTTGGCTTTGAAGGCCAGGGGGGCTTGATCACAGGAGCTCCACAGGACTGGGGGAAACAGAGACTTCACTCTTGGAGGGCACACACAAGGTCTTGTGTGTACTGGGACCCAGGGCAAAAGCAGTGACTTCATAAGAGCATGGACCAGACATACCTGCTGGTCTTGGAGGGTCTCCTGGGGAGGCAGGGGGTGGCTGTGGCTCACTGTGGAGACAAGGACACTGGTGGTGGACATACAAAGAAATATTCGTTGGCGTGAGCTCTCCCGGAGGTCGCCATTTTGGTACCAAGACCTGGTCCCATCCAAGAGCCAGTAGGTTCCACTGCTAGGACACTTCAGACCAAAAAAACAATGGGAGTGGGGAACTGAGCCCCACCTATCAACAGACAAGCTGCCTAAAGACTTCCTGAGCCCACAGCGACTTCCAGACATGTCCTTAAATGCAGCCCTGTCCACCAAAGGGGCAAGACCCAGCTTCACTCACCCGTGGGCAGGCACTGGCCCCTCTCACCAGGAAGCATGTACAAGCCTCTAGACCAGCCTCATCCACCAGGGAGCAGACACCAGAAGCAAGAAAACTATGATCCAGCAGCCTGCAGAACAGAGTCCGAAAACACAAATCAGAACCTACCCTGGGACCAGCTGGTTCCTGGCCCTTGGGTGATGAGAGGAGAGTGTACTGCTGGGACACATAGGACATCCCCCACAAAGGGCCACTTCTCCAAGGTCGAGAAACATAACTAACCTTCCACATACATAAAAATACAAATAGAAATTTAGACAAAATGAGACAGCAGAAGAATATATTCCAGATGAAGGAACAAGATAAAACCCCAGAACAACTAAATGACATGGAGATAGGCAATCTACCCAAGAAAGAGTTCAGAGTGATGATCTAAAGATGATCCAAGAACTTGGGAAAAGAATGGATGTACAGAGTGAGAAGTTACAAGAAGTTTTTAGAAAATATAAAGAACAACCAAAGAGAGCTGACAAATTTTAGAATCTGTTTTCAAGATGAATCAAAAGACCCAAAAGTTGTCATTGGAATTGCACTTAATGTATATGTTTATTTGGAGGGAAACTGACTAACTCTCTACAATATTGAGCCTTTCTATGTATGAACAGTGACTGTTTTTCTCTTTTATATCTTTCATAGTTTTGTAACTATCTCCGTAAATTTGACACATTTTTGTTAGGTTTATTTCTGGATGTTATATGCCTATGTCTTGCAATTGTGAAATTTGAAATGTTACTTTCTAGTTACTTATTGCACATTTAAAGCAATATTATTGATTTTTATAATTTTACTTTGTATCCTATACCTCTCTTCACTGCTTTACTAATTTTATTATTTTATCCATTGATTTTTTCTTTCTTTATGTAGATGATTATATTATCTATAATTTTGTCTACTTTTCTAGTTCTTATTCTCAGCTTATTGCATCATTTAGTAACTCCAGTACTATACTAAATAGTAGTGGTGATAATATATACTTTTTTCTATTAAATATGCTGTTTCACTATTGGATATATGTCTGCAGTAGGTTTTGATAACTACCAGTTGTCATTTTCAAGACATTTCTTTTAATGTTTAGGCACTATGGGCTTTTTTGTGAATGATTTTAAATTTTATTGAATGTTTTTTCTGTATCTTTTGAGAGATCCTTATGATTTTTCATTAGTATGTTAAACATACTAATAAGATGAATTATATCTACTTTTATTCTCATGGCAGAACAATCTTTGCATTCCTGGTATAAAAGCCTGACTTGGTCATGACAAATTATTATTTTAATGCACTTCTGGATTAGAATTGTTAATATTTTCTGTGGGATTTTCACAATTATATTCCTCAGTGAGATTAGCCTGTAATTTTCTTTTCTTCTAGAGGCTCTCCAGTTCTTATTTTACTCCAGATTATATTTGCCTCAAAAATAAATGAACAACTAGGGCATCTACCAGGCACCGGTGTGGAACCATGGACACCTACCTAAGGGGATGGGTGGGACCCCCGGTGACCAGGTAGGACATGGGGCATGGGGGGAGTGAAGGGAGAGGAGAAGTGGAGGTGGGATGGGACTGGCACTCCTGAGGGGCGGCTAGGGGAGGGGAAGGGATCCAATGCCCGAAGGGGGAAAATGGGGGACCACTGGGAGGACAGATGATCAAAAGGGAGTGTGGCCAGGTTTCCTCTGCCCCCTTGGGTAGCAGGGAGCCTGCTGAGATCCTGGGCCTGATCCTCTGCCCACCGAGGCCCCCTCCAGCCGTGCGGGTCCTCAGGGAGTGGGAGGGAGGGAGAGGGGAGCAAAAGTAAAGGCTGGACCTATGGGACCGGTACCCCTGAGGGGTGGCTGGGGGAGGAGAGGATTTCCTACACCCAGAGGGACCCACCCACAGTTAGGGATCCAGCGGTGATGGAAGAGATTCTGGGGGAGATGGTGGGGGTGGGGTGCAGAGGAATGGAAGGGAATGTGGCTTTCCCTGTCAACTTAGGCACTGGGGGGGCTTTTGGGCTCCTGAACCTAATCCTCTTCCCTCAGAGCCTCCCTCCTGCTGTGCACAGCCCAAGCCCCACACCTACACCCCACCCAGGGCCCTATCTCTACACTCGGAGACCCCCTCCAATGTGCTGGGCCTAAACCCCACCCACACACCCTCACTCAGAGCCCTACCTCCAAACTCCAGAATTCCACACTTCAGAGGCCCTCCTTTCCACGTGCTGCCCCTCCCCTTCCACAGGTCCTAAGCAGAGGCCCTGCCCCATGCTCAAACATCACCCCCACACCCACCTAGGTCCAGCCCCACCCTAAACCCTGCCCCTGCCTAAACTCCACCCCCATGGCCAAGACTTTTTTTCTTCTTTTACATTGGGGTTCTGTTTTACCTTTTTGTTTCATTGTTGTTGATTCATTTATATTTTAATTTTTCCTAATAAATCTTTTATTTTTCTAATTTTATTTTATTCTTTATACTTTGTTATTGTTTTCTCCTTTTGGCTTGTTCCCCCTCCTCCTTTTTTTGTGGTTTTATTTTACCTTGTTGCAGTTTTTCAATTATATTTTTATCTTTCCTAATATATGTTTTATCTTTCAAATGTTATTGTTTTCTATTCTTTGATATTGTACTGCTACTTTCCTTCTTTCTTTTTTTCCACACCACACAGCTTGTGGGATCTTGGCTCCCAGGCTGGAGGTTGCAGGCAAGCTCTTGTGGTGGGAGTTCCAAGTCCAAACTGCTGGACTAACAGAGAACCTCAGACCCCAGGGAATATTAATTGAAGTGAGGCCTCCCAGAGGTCCTCATCTCAGCACCAAGACCCAGCTCTATCTAACTGCCTGCAAACTCCAGTGCTGGACATCACAGGCCAAACAACCAATAAGACAGGAATACAGCCCCACTGATTAAAAAAATAAATAAAAAAAGGAAATGACAAAACATATGTTACAGATGAAGGAGCAAGGTAAAAATATACAAGACCAAATAACTGAAGACGAAATAGGCAACCAACCTGAAAAAAAATTCAGAGTAAAGATGATCAAAAATCTCAGAAACAGAATGGACAAAATACGAGAAACTTTTAACAAGGTGCCAGAAGAACTAAAGAGCAAACAAACATGATGAACAACACAATCACTGAAATTAAAAATACTATAGAAGGAATCAATGGCAGAATAACTGAGGCAGAAGAATGGATAGTGAGCTGGAAGATAAAATGGTAGAAATAATTGTCAGGGAGCAGAATAAAGAAAAAAGAATGAAAATAATTGAGGACAGTCTCAGAGACCTCTGGGACATTACATGCACCAACATTCAAATTATAGGGGTCCCAGAAGAAGAAGAAAAAAAGAAAGGGTCTAGAAAATATTTGAAGAGATTATAGTCAAAAACTTCCCTAACATGGGAAAGGAAATTGTCAACCAAGTCCAGGAAGTGCAGAGAGTCCCATACAGGATAAACCCAAAGAGAAACATGCCGAGGCACATATTAATCAAACTATCAAAAATTAAATACAAAGGAAAAATATTAAAAGCAGCAAGGGAAAAGCAACAAATAATATACAAGGGAATCCCCATAAAGTTAACAGCTGATCTTTCAGCAGAAACTCTGCAAGCCAGAAGGGAGTGACAGGACATATTAAAGTGATGAAAGGAAAAACCTACAACTAAGAATATTCTACCAGGCAAGGATCTCATTCAGATTCGATGGAGAAATTAAAACCTTTACAGACAAGCAAAAGTTAAGAGAATTCAGCACCACCAAACTAGCTTTAGAACAAATGCTAAAGGAACTTCTCTAGGTAGGAAACACAAAGAGAAGGAAAAGACCTACAAAAACAAACCCAAAACAATGAAGAAAATGGTAATGGGAACATGCATATTGATAATTTCCTTAAATGTAAATGGATTAAATGCTCCAACCAAAAGACATAGACTGGCTGAATGGACACAAAAACAAGATGTGTATATATGCTGTCTACAAGAGACCCACTTCAGACCTAGGAACACATACAGACTAATAGTGAGGGGATGGAAAAAGATATTCCATGCAAATGGAAATCAAAGAAATTTGAAGTAGCAATTCTCATATCAGACAAAATAGACCTTAAAATAGACTATTACAAGAGACAATGAAGGACACTACATAATGATCAAGAATCAATCCAAGAAGAAGATAGAACAATGGTAAATAGATATGCACCCAAGATAGGAACACCTCAATACATAAGGCAAATGCTAACAGCCATAAAAGGAGAAATTGACAGTAACACATAATAGTAAGGAACTTTAACACCAAACTTTCACCAATGGACAGATCATCCAAAATAAAAATAAATAAGGAAACACAAGCTTTAAATGATACACTAAACAAAATGGACTTAACTGATATTTAAAGGACATTCCATCCAAAAACAACAGAATACAATTTCTTCTCAAGTACTCATGGAACATTCTCCAAGATAGACCATATCTTGGATCACAAATCAAGCCTTGGTAAATTTAAGAAAACTGAAATCATATCAAGTATCTTTTCCAACCACAACGCTATGAGATTAGATATCAATTACAGGAAAAAACTCTGTAAAAAATACAAACACATGGAAGCTAAACAATACACTACTCAATAACCAAGAGATCACCGAAGAAATCAAAGAGGAAATCAAAAAATTACTAGAAACAAATGACAATGAAAACACGATGACCCAAAACCTATGGGATGTAGCAAAAGCAGTTCTAAGAGGGAAGTTTAAAACAATACAATCCTACCTCAAGAAACAAGAACATTTCAAATAAACAACATAACCTTACACCTAAAGCAATTAGAGAAAGAAGAACAAAACTTCCCCAAGTTAGCAGGAGGAAAGAAATCATAAAGATCAGATCAGAAATAAATGAAAAAGAAATGAAGGAAACAATAGCAAAGACCAATACAACCAAAAGCTGGTCCTTTGAGAAGATAAACAAAATTGATAAACCATTAGCCAGACTCAACAAGAAAAAAAAAGAGAAGACTCAAATCAACAGAATTAGAAATGAAAAAAGAGAAGTAACAACTGACCCTGTAGAAGTACAAAGGATCATGAGAGATTACTACAAGCAACTACATGCCAATAAAATGGACAACGTGGAAGAAATTGACAAATTCTTAGAAAAGCTCAAACTTCCAAGACTGAAGCAGGAAGAATTAGAAAATATAAACAGACAAATCACAAGCACTGAAATTGAAACTGTGATTAAAAAATCTTCCAACAAATAAAAGCCCAGGACCAGATGGCTTCACAGGAAAATTCTATGAAACATTTAGAGAAGACTAACACCTATCCTTCTCAAACTCTTCCAAAATATAGCAGAGGGAGGAATACTCCCAAACACATTCTATGAGGCCAGCATTACCCTGATACCAAAACTACACAAAGGTGTCATAAAAAAAGAAACTACAGGCCAATATCACTGATGAACATAGATGCAAAACTCCTCAACAAAATACTAGCAAACAGAATCCAACAGCACATTAAAAGGATCATACACCATGATCAAGTGGGGTTTATCTGAGGAATGCAAGGATCCTTCAATATACACAAATCAATCAGTGTGATACACCATATTAACAAATTGAAAGAGAAAAACCATACGATCATCTCAATAAATGCAGAAAAAGCTTTTGAAAAAATTCAACACCCATTTATGATAAAAACTCTCCAAAAGTAGGCATAGAGGGAACCTACCTCAACATAATAAAGGCCATATATGACAAACTGACAGCCAACATCGTTCTCAATGGTGAAAAACGGAAACCATTTCCTCAAAGATCAAGAACAAGACAAGGTTGCTCATTCTCACCACTATTATTCAACATAGTTTTGGAAGTTTTAGCCACAGCAGTCAGAGAAGAAAAAGAAATAAAAGGAATCCAAATCAGAAAAGAAGAAGTAAAACTGTCACTGTTTGCAGATGTCATGATACTATACATAGAGAATTCTAAAAATGCTACCAGAAAACTACTAGAGTTAATCAATGAATTTGATAGATTAGAAGGATACAAAATTAATGCACAGAAATCTCTTGCATTACTATACACTAATGATGAAAAATCTGAAAGAGGAATTAAGGAAACGCTTCCATTTACCATTGCAACAAAAAGAATAAAATACCTAGGAATAAACCTGCCTGGAGAGACAAAAGACCTGTATGCAGAAAACTATAAGACACTGATGAAAGAAATTAAATTTGATACAAACAGATGGAGAGGCATACCATGTTCTTGGATTGGAAGAATCAACATGAAAATGACTAGACTACCCAAAGCAATCTACTGATTCAATGCAATCCCTATCAAATTACCAATGGCAATTTTCCACAGAACTAGAACAAAAATTTTCACAGTTTGTATGGAAACACAATAGGCCCTGAATAGTAAAAGCAATCTAGAGAAAGAAAAATGGAGCGGGAGGAATCAGGCTCCCTGACTTCAGACTATACTACAAAGCTACAGTAATCAAGACAATATGGTACTGGCACAATAATAGAAATATAGATCAATGGGGCAGGATAGAAAACCCAGAGATAAACCCACGCATATATGGTCACCTTCTCTTTGATAAAGGAAGAAAGAGTATACAATGGAGAAAAGACAGCCTCTTCAATAAGTGGTTCTGGGAAAACTGGACAGCTACATGTAGAAGAATGAAATTAGAACACTTTCTAACACCATAAACAAAAATAAACTCAAAATGGATTAAAGACCTAAATGTAATGCCAGGCAGTATAAAACCTCTTAGAGGAAAACATAGGCAAAACACTCTATGACATAAATCACAGCAAGATCCTTTTTGATCCATCTCCTAGAGAAATGGAAATAAAAATAAAATAAACAAATGGGACCTAATGAAACTTAAAAGATTTTGCACAACAAAGGAAACCATAAACAAGATGAAAAGACAACCCTCAGAAAGGGAGGAAATATTTGCAAATGAAGCAACTGACAAGGATTAATCTCCAAAATATACAAGCAGCTCATGCAGCTCAATATTAAAAAAACAAACAACCCAATCCAAAAATGGAGAGAAGACCTAAATAGACATTTCTCCAAAGAAGATATACAGAGTGCCAACAAACACATGGAAGGATGCTCAACCTCACTAATTATTAGAGAAATGCAAATCAAACTTACAATGAGGTATCACCTCACACTGGTCAGGATGGCCATCATCAAAAAATCTACAAACAATAAATGCTGGAGAGGGTGTGGAGAAAAGGGAACCCTCTTACACTGTTGGTGGGAATGCAAATTGATACAGCCACTATGGAGAACAGTATGGAAATTCCTTAAAAACCTAAAAATAGAACTACCATATGACTTAGCAATCCCACTACTGGACATATACCCTGATGAAACCATAATTCAAAAAGAGTCATGTACCACAATGTTCATTGCAGCACTATTTACAATAGCCAAGACTTGGAAGCAACCTAAGTGTCCATTGACAGATGAATGGATAAAGAAGATGTGGCACATATCTACAATGCAATATTACTCAGCCATAAAAGGAAACGAAATTGAGTTATTTGTGGTGAGGTGGATGGATCTAGAGTCTGTCATACAGAGCAAAATAAGTCAGAAAGAGAAAAACAAATACCGTATGCTAACACATATATATGGAATCTAAGAAAAAAAAAAAGGTCATGAAGAACCTAGGGGTAAGATGGGAATAATGACACAGACCTACTAGAGCATGGACTTGAGAATATGGGGAGGGGGAAGGGTAAGCTGTGACAAAGTGAGAGAGTAGCATGGACATATATACACTACCAAGCGTAAAGTGGACAGCTAGTGGGAAGCAGCCGCATAGCACAGGGAGATCAGCTGGGTGGTTTGTGACCACCTAGAGGGGTGGGATATGGAGGGTGGGAGGGAGGGAGATGCAGAAGGGAAGAGATATCAGAACATGTGTATATGTATAACTGACTCACTTTGTTATAAAGCAGAAACTAGCACACCATTGTAAAGCAATTATACTCCAATAAAGATGTTAAAAAAAAAAAGTTCCACATCAAAAAAAAGTCTTAAAAAAATGTAAAAATCTTACAAATTTATGGTGCAATTATAATATTTTCCATATATTGGATTAAATATAATACAGATTAAATAATTAAAAAAAGATGTGGCACATATATACAAAGGAATATTACTCAGCCATGAAAAGAAATGAAACTGAGTTATTTGTAGTGATGTGGATGGACCTAGAGTCTGTCATACAGAGTGAAGTAAGTCAGAAAGAGAAAAACAAATACAGTATGCTAACACATATGTGTGGAATTTAAAAAAAAAAAAAAAGATTCTCATGAACCTAGGGGCAGGACAGGAGCAAAGATGCAGACATAGAGAATGGACTTGAGGACACGCGGAGGGGGAAGGGTAAGCTGGGACGAAGCAAGAGAGTAACATTGACTTATATACACTACCAAGTGTAAAATAGATAGCTAGTGGGAAGCAGCTGCATAGCACAGGGAGATCAGCTCCATGCTTTGTGAACACCTAGAGGAGTGGGGTAGGGAGGGTGGGTGGGAGATGCAAGAGGGAGGGGATATGGAGATATATATATATATGCATATAGCTGATTCACTTTGTTATACAGCAGAAACTAACACAACATTGTAAAGCAATTATACTCCAATAAAGATGTTGGAAATAAATAAATAAATGTTAGGAACAATAAATAAATAAATAAATAAACAAACAAACAGATTTACTTATTTCCTATTATGTGAAATAACTTGTAAAAATAGAGATTATCTGTTCTTTGACAACTTGATTTAAACATACCCTAAAAAATTAGTAAGAAGTTCTGGATTGCCACTTGATTTTCTTAATTGTTATTGATTTATTCAAATTTTCTTTTTTTTTTTTTTTTAGCAGTACACGGGCCTCTCACTGCTTTGGCCTCTCCCGTTGTGGAGTACAGGCTCTGGATGCACAGGCTCAGCGGCCATGGCTCACAGGCCTAGCCGCTCCGCGGCATGTGGGATCCTCCCAGACTGGGGCACGAACCCGTGTCCCCTGCATCAGCAGGCGGACTCTCAACCACTGCGCCACCAGGGAAGCCATTACTTGTGTCAGGTTTGGCAATTTATAGTCTATATTTTCTTTATTTTTTCAAAAGATTTAACACGTTCATAACATCTTTCTTGATTAAAAAAATTTCTGTATCTGTAGTTATTTCTCTTTTAAATGAAAGATATTTTGCCTTTTTAAAAATTTATTTATTTATTTTTAACATCTTTGTTGGAGTGTAATTGCTTTACAATGGTGTGTTAGTTTCTGCTGTATAGCAAAGTGAATCAGCTATACGTGTATATATATATATCCCCATATCCCCTCCCTCTTGTATCTCCCATCTCCCTCCCACCCTCCCTATCCCATCCATCTAGGTTTTACCTTCTTTTTCAGTTAGTCCAGTTAAAGGATTTTTTAAAATCTTATTAGTCTTCTCAAACACCTTTGGTTTTATTTATTATCTATGATTCTCCCACCCTGATTTTTACTTATTTCACTAATTTCTGCCCCTTTATTTATTCTAAACTCATCTTTTCAGTCTTTCTTGTTTTCTACTAAATATATTCAAACTGGAACATTTCCTCTAAGTATCATCTTGGCTGTATCCCATATTTTTTGATACATAATAGTTTTATTTTCATTTTGTTGAAAAATTATAATTCTATTATGATTCCTTATTAATTCATGAATTACTTAAAATTATGAGTCTTAGTTTTCAAACATGGGATGTTTTTAGCTAATGTTTTGTTGTTGATTTCTAATTTTATTGCATCATGAAGAGGGAATGCAGTCTGCATGATGTTGAATATTTAGAATGTGTTGAGACTTTCTTTGTGACCAAATGTGTAATCAATTTTTATAACTCTTCTATGTATTTTTTGTTTGTTTGTTTATTGGATGCAAAGTTATGTCAAGTTTGTAATTATATTATTCATTCTATATTCTTTTGTAATTTTTGGTCTAGATGGTATATCAGTTTTTGAGAGATGTGCCAACATCTACCATAATTATGGATTTGTTTATTTTTCCCTGTAGGTATATTGTTCATTTGTTACTATTAAATGTAACTCTGTGTGTCTTTTAATACTTTTACTTTGTTTTTTAAATTTTATTTTGTATGACGTTATTTCTAATCTAGCTTTCCTTTTGTTCACACTTGCCTATTTTTAAATTAACTTTTCTTTTCCATTCTTAAGTTGTACGAGTACCTTAAGTGTCCTAGTTTTTGTCAGGTATATATTTTGTAAATATTTTCTCTCACTCTGTGGTCTGCCTGTTCATTTTCCTCATGGTATCTTTTCACGAGAAGAAGATTGTAATTTTAAATAAGTCTAATTTACCGGTTTCTTCTTTTGTTGTTATTGCCTTCTGTTTTGTCTAAGAAACCTTTTCCTACCCACAAGCCATGAAGATATTCTATCATATTTTGCCTGTAAAAAATTTATGGTCCATTTAAAATTAAGACAAGGATCAACGTTCATTTTCTTTCCCCTAGATAGATATCCAGTTATTCCAGCACCATTTTTGAAAAGATTTTCTTTTCCTGTTGCATTAGTTTGGTGCATTGGTCCAAAATCAAATGATTAGATGAATGTGTGCCTACTTTGAACTCTACTCTGTTCCTTGAATCTATCTGTGGGTAGTTGGGCAAGTACCACATAGTCTTGATTACTATAGCTTTAAAAGAAGTGTCATAATTAGGTAAGATATGTCCTACAACTTTGTTCTCCTTTCCTCAAGATTTCTTTGGCTATTTTAGTTATATGATATTTCCATATACATTTTAGAAGAGACTTGTCAATTTCTTTTAAAAAGCTTTCTGGAATTTTAATAGGGATTACATTGAATCTGTAGATCAACTTGGAGAAAACTGATGTCTTAGCAATGTTGAATCCTCTAATCTGTGACACTGAAATACATCTCCATTTTGTTAGTTCGATATTCTTTAATTCCTTTCGGCAATGTTTTATATTTTTCAGTATGGAGGTCTTTCATGTCTTTTTTAAATTTGTCCCCAAGTATTTTATGTTTTCTAAGGTATTATAAATAAAATCATATTTAAAAAATCAGTTTCCAATTGTTTGCTGCAACTGATTTTTGTATATTAACCTTATTGTCTGTGAATTTGCTAATATACTTATTATTTGTAGTAGTTGATTTCTAGGTCATTTTAGGATTTTTCTATGTAAGCAGTGTGTCACTTGTATGATATTGATATTTTTTATTTATTGTTCTTGCCCTACTGGAATATCTAGACTCTCCAATACAATGTTGAATCAAATGGAAGGGGGGCCTCCCTGACTTTTCCTGAGGTTAGGGAAAAAGCATTCAGTCTTTTACTATTATGATGATAGCTGAAGGTTTTTCACAGATGCTCTTTATCAGATTAAGGAAGTAGCAAATAAGGTATCTTTTTTAAGATATTTAAGGTACTTACTTAAGATACAGTACTTAAGATTCCTTAAGAACTGAGTTTTAATGTGAATAGGTTTTAAATTTTGTTAAGTATTTATTCTGCATCTATTAATATGACAGAATTTTTTCTTTTTGGGGGGAGCATGGGTCTGTTAATATGCTGAATTAAGTTGATTGATTTTCTAATGTTAAACAAACCCTGCATTACTGCGATAAACTCTACTTGGTCACGATGTAATATCCTTGTTATATATTGGTGGATAATATTTTGGCATCTATGTTAATAAAGAACATTGGCTTGTAATTTTCTTCTTTCTCTTTTTGTAATGTCTTTTTATTAAGGTTACGTGTGAGTGTGGATTGGGAAGTGTTTCCTCATCCTCCATTTTCTCAAAAAGTTTACATAACGTTGGTATTATTTATCCTTAAATGTTTGACAGAATTCATCAGTGAAACCATTTGGGCCTAGAGTTTTCTTTATGAGTAGAATTCAATTTCTTTAACATAGGGCTATTCAGAATTTGTGTTAGTTTTGGTTAGTCATATTTTTCAAAGAATTTCTCTACTTCATCTAAGTGGTTGAATATTTTGGTATAATGCTGTTCATAACATTTCCTTATTATTCTTTGAATATTTGCAGGATTTGTAGTGATGTTTCCTCTTTCACTCCTGGTATTCATATATTGGTAATTTGTGTTCTCTCTTTCTCCCATAAGTTTTGCTAGCATTTATCATTTTGTTGATGTTCTCAATGAAGCACTTTTTGGCTTTAAAATTTTTTCTCTGTCATTTTCTATTTCATTCAATTTTGCTCTTTAGTATTTCCTTTACTTACTTTGATCTTATTTTTCTAGCTTTTTAAGGTGAAATCTCAGATCATTAAGATCTTTTTTTCTTTTCTAATATAAGCCTCTAAAGCTGTAATTTTTCTCTAAATTATGTTTTAGCTGAATCTCAAATTTTGATGTGTAGTTTAAAAAAAAATCCTTCAGTTTGAAGTATTTTGAAATTTTCATTGCGATTTACTCTTTGACCCATGGGTTATTTGGAAGTGTGTTATTTGTTGCCAAATATTTAGGGTTTTCCTAGGTATCTTATTCATATTGATTTTTAATTTAGTTTCATAGTAATCGGAGAACATATTCTACATGATTTAAATCCTTGTAAATTTATTCAGCTTTGTTTTATGACCCAGCCTATGGTCTATCTTAATGAGTGAACTATGTGAACTTAATAAGAAATTTAGGTATATTGCAGTTTTAGGTATTTTGTTCTAAAAATACCAATTAGATCAAAGTGGCTGATAGGTTATTCATATCATTTATGTCTTTACTGATTTTTTTAGTCTAGTTTTTCTAACTACTCCTAGGAGATAAACTTTTCTATTTTGTTTGTGGAATTATCTAATTTTCTCTTTATTTCTATCAATTTTTGCTTCCTGTATTTTGAGGCTTTGTTATTAGGCATAAATATATCTATGATTATTATTTCTAATGTATTCACCCTTTTATTGTTGTGATGTGCCCTTCTTTATCTTTGATAATTACTATTTGTCTTGTGTTCTATTGTAACCAATATTAACATAACCATGCCAGTCTTACTGTGCTTGCTGGTTGCCTGGTACATCTGTTTTCATCCATTTACTCTCAACTTATCTGTGTCTTTCTATATAAATTGTGTCTCATAAATAGCATATAGTTGGGTTTTGCTCTTTTATCCATCATGTGTTTATTTTCTTTACATTTATTGTTGAGGTGGGATTTGGATCTACCACTTAATTGTTTGGGGTTTGTTCTCTCTCTCTCTTTTTCTTTTCCCTCTGTTCATCCTCTCTTTTTAAAAAAATTATGAGTTAAGTATTTAAATACTTTAAAAAAAAATTTATCTATTGCCTTTCTGCTACATCTCTGCATTTTTATATACTTGTCTTAGGGATTACTCTATACATGCTTAACTCTTCACAGTTACTTTCCATTAATATTGTACTATTTATATAAAATGTAGAAACCTTGAAGCTGTATAGGTCCACTCACCACTTCCCTTGCTTTCATGCTGTGGTTGTCATATGTATTACTTCTTCGTACATTATGCCACAAGATGTTGTTATAATTTTTGCTTTAGACAGTTCCATTTTAAAGAAATTAAGAGGAAAAAAAGTGTTTATATTTACCATTTCTGATGTTTATTCCCTCCTAAATATTCAATTTTCCAGTATTTTCCAGTATTGCTTGCCTTCAGCCTGAAGAACTTCCTTAAGCACTTCTTATATTGCATTATTGCAGGCAATACATTCTCTTAATTTTCTTTTGTCTTATCTTTTAAGACATCTTTATGCTGTCTTTATTCTTGAAAGATATTTTAACTGGACATAAACTTCTAAGTTAACCATTTTTCTTTTCAAAAACTTATAAATACCTTGTGTTTTCCATAGTTTCTGATGGGAAGTCAGTGGTAATTCAAATATTTGTTCCCTTGTATATAAAACATCTTTTCTTTTTTTCTGGCCTCTTTTAAGATTCTTTATTTAACAAACCGGTTTTCAAAAATTTGACCCTGTTGTACCCTGGCTTGGATTTCTTTGTATTTGTTTTTCTGGGAGTTGGCTGAGCTTCTTGAATCTCCAAATTTATATCTTATCAAATTTAGGATTGGGGGACAGTTGTTTCTTTTTTTTAATAGAAATCATTAAAATTTTTTTGTGGTTAAATACATGTAACATAAAATTATTATGTAACCATCTTAACCATTTTTAAGTGTATAGTTCAGTAGTTGTAAGTACATTTACATCGTTGTGTAACTATCACCACCATCCATCCACAGAACTCTTTCCATCTTGCAAAACTGAACTCTTCTGTATCCATTAAACAGTAACTTCCCATTCCCTCCTCCCCTCAGCCCCTGGAAACCACCATTCTACTTTCTATTTCTATGAATTTAACTACCCTAGGTACTCATATAAGTGGAATCATACAGGACTTATCTTTTTGTGACTGGCTTATTTTACTTAGCATCGTGCCCTCAAGATTCCTACATGTTGTAGCACGTGTAAGAATTTCCTTCCTTTTGAAGGCTGAATAACATTCATTGTATGAGTATACCACATTTTGTTTATCCATTCATCCACTGGTTAATTTTACAAGGTGGTGATCGATGAAGGTCTTAGTAGTTTCTGTGAGAGGAAACATATTTGACTATGAGGCAGAGGAAGTCACTGGATGCCTGGGACGTCTCCCCCACATTAAGGGGGAGAGCCAGTTGAAGAAGGGAGCCTCATAAAAGAAATATTACAGGGAGTCCTTGCTGTGAATTTGCCTGCTTGAGGATGGATGCTGCAACTCATGCCCCTCATAACTGGTGCTTCTGAAGCCTGTGTGTGTGCTGGCCAGGGTCTCCTCTCTAGTTCTCAAAGTGTTTGGGTGCAATAATGGCCACCTGCACTTTGCAGATGAGGAAATGGACATGCAGAGATATTAAGGGGCCCTCTCAGGTCTCCAGTCAGCCTGGCTACAGAGGCTGCCCTTGAAGAATGCATGGAAGGATGGGTGCCTCTGTTGGAAGGCACAGTGGCCACTCAGAATTCCACGCTCCTTCCACATCCATGGTGGCTAGATGCAGGGAGGAGGGGTGGAGAAAGGAACAGGGGACATGGAGGCCAAAGATCCCGGTGTGATGTGACCCTTTTGGAGATCTGGAGCAAGGATTTCTCTTCTACTTTCTTGCCTCTCAGTTTCCTCTTCTGTGAAACGTGCATGAGCTCTCATCCCTCAGAGGGGTGTGGAGGGGCTACAACACACACACTGTGGCAAAGCTTCTAACCAAGGATGGGCAGGGGATAAACGTGCTGTGATTTCAAGGCCACACAGCAGACTCCATGATATCCCTGTGTCCTCCAGTTGGAGCCTGTTGGCAGTGAGAGCTCATCCCCCCCCCCACTCCTGGAACTGCCCATCTCTGTGGAGAGTGGGGGTGCACTGAGCTGTGTGGGGTCATTCACTCCTTGCTATAGAACTGCCCTGTGGCAACCAGGAGCCCACACTGCCTCCATAGGACTGTGTCTGTCCCCGTGTTCACCCAGGTCCTGTGCATCTGCTGAGAGATCCTGACTCAGGGCTGTCCACAGTGTCAGAGCAGAGACAGGTACAGGGACCACAGATCCACTCTCTGTGAGGCAGAGAGGGGACCGGAGGGGAATCGCAAGGCCATTGCCTCCCTCAAGGAGTTCCTCCTCTAGATGGAAAATCAGGCCTTGGAATGAACTGGAGTTTCCCTTGCTGGGAATGGTTTCCTCATGTGACAAAGAGGTGTCAATTACTTCAGGGCCATTCTGTTCAGCTGTGCAGTTGTGTTGTGCCAAAGTTGCCCAGCTGGGAGGCATATTTGACTTGAAATTCAGCCCACAGCCCACTTGCCAAGCCATGCCTGTGGGCTGCCACTGCCCAGAGGGACACCTTCTGTAATCCACACAAGGGCGCTGTTCAGCTAGCTCACCGACATTGACGTGCATGCTCTCCCAGTCTGTCGGGACTGCCTGACTACTGGGAGCAAAGATGCAAGATGTGCAGTGTGTAGCTCCAGCTTGGGGTCTCAGAGCTGCTGCAGGGATGCTCCAGGCGGCCAAGAGAAGGCTGCCACAACTTCCCACTCCCATCCTGCCCACCTGCCTCAGGGCCCCCTCTTGCCCTCCGTTCCCCAGCCCTGGGACCTGCTGTGGGATTGGCAGAGACTGACTGGAGGCTCTCAGAAGGAAAAGCAGGAGAGCGAGTTTCCAGAAGTAGGTGGGGATCTGCCAGGGGAGAGTCCCATGAGGACACCCTCCTTAGGTATGTGGGAACCTCCTCTGGTGAGTACGATGGTGGGGATCATTGGACGCCAAAAGGGCGCAAAGTGAGAGAGGAAAAATCAGGAGCAACCAAGGTTTGGTGAGGGCTTCCTGCTGCTTGCCTAGGCACACACGTGTCTCATTTATCGTTGGAGCTGGGCGCTGCTGGTCCCACTCTACATAGGAGCACACTGAGTGGTCTTGCTGCTTCTTTTCTCTTGGGCAGTAGCAGAGCCCCCTTCGCTCCACTCCTCTCCAACACTCCAGATGGTTGGTCTTGAGAACAACATTCCCCCCACCCCAGCCCCACATTCCCCAAGGGCCAAGAGCCCTTTGCAAACCTCCCGTCCATCCACACCTTTCTAGGACCTTTGGGCACCAAAAAGGGATGTCAGGCTTTATCGCCTTAGTGAGCACTGCCAGTGACAGTGGCTGCGTGGGACCAGGAACCCCAGCCACCACCATGGGCTCTGTGACCTGGGCCAAGCACTGGACCGAGCTTTCATGTTCTCATCCACACAGTGAAAGAACTCTAAGGATTCAGTGAGATTGTATCCATTAGAGTGTTCAGGGTGATGTGTTGCATGGCTCGGAAATCCCTGTTCTCATCCTATCTCATGGAAGGCTTCAGACTGCCTCCTTGGAGACTCCCTCTGCTTTACAGAGGAGGAAACAGGCTCAGGAAGCTGGCCAGACTTGCCAGAGATTATACCACTGGTCAGGGGCAGAGCTGGGAATCTCACCTACACTGTCTTACTCCATCATGCATATCATGCATCCCCTGCTGCAGCAAAGCCAGTGTGGTGGGGAGATTCAAAGGCACTGTGGCAGGATGGTGAAGGGATCAGAATATGCCACCCCAAAACGGGCCCCTTGGACATAAGGATTATTTTGAGCTGAAGGCAATGGAGAAACAGCAGACACAGAAAAAGCTCTCTCCGCTGCCCCTATCTGTCTAAAGGCAGGGTATAAATTTCCCTGTGTGAAGGTGTTCCCCTCCCTTCTCCCATACCAGGAAGAGACCACTCATTACTAGAGGCTGCTCTGACTTAAATCTGCATAAACAAATCTTACTGAGATACCCCTTATCTTCTGTTACTTTCTCCCATATATTTATCTTCCCACAATTCACCATCTGTAGAAGCCCCAGGCTCTTTTCCTTTGTCTTTTCTTTTATCAGCTTCTTGTTAAATTGGTATTACAAGCTCCAAATTCTGAGTCTCTTTGAGTCACATTTCTTCGTGAAGTCCTGTGCATACATATGTAATTCCATCTGTTCTTTTCTCTTGCTAACATGTCTTTTGTAAGTTTAATTTGCAGGTCTCCAGGTTAAGAACCTAAGAGGGTAGAGGAAAGTTTTTCCCTCCCCCACAAAGGCAAGAATCCAGAGGAGGGCCTCATGACCCTTCTCACTGGCACACCATCCCTCAGAGGGCATGGGCCCTGGGATCAGCAGGACTGCCCTCTCCACGACACGTGAACTCTGTGCTGTGTACTGAGGGTGTGACTCCCCAGCCTAGATGAGCAGGTACTCACTGAGAAGGCCAGTCACACCCATTAAAGAGTCCCTAGTGTCTGAGCCCATGAGCAGACATCTTTGAGCTGCAAGCTTATTATAAGGGCATCATCAGTAGGAGACCTAGAAGATCCTGGAGGGTTTCCTCTAGGCAATGAGGGGGGATAAAATCCAGAAATTACCCTCAGTTTCGATGCCTTTTTTTCCCAGGCCCAGCTCAGCAGGAGTCACCCAGGAGGTTTTGAAACCTGTCCATAAGTTCTTTGACACTCCTCCTTATCAAGAGGCAGAGTCTGCTTCCCCTCTCCCTGAATCTGGACCATGCTGAATTACCCTCTTCTGATGAGTAGAAGTAGGCAGAAATGATGCAGCATGACTTGGGAAGCATGGTCATAAAAGGCAAGATAGCTTCCACCAGGCTCCCTTTTGGGACACTTTGTCCTTGGAAGCTGGCTGCCATACTGTGAGGAAGCCCATGTATATTGAGGGGCTACATGGAGATGTCCCAGCTGAGGCCCAGTTGACAGCCAGCATCAGCTGCCTGATGTATGAGTGGAGGTGTTTTGCTATGAAGCAATAGGTAACCAAATGGTCACTGGGGCTAGTTCCCACAGGCTCTATCCAACACCCTGCTCAACCAACACTGCCAATTCTGGACTTAATCCAGAGCAGGACAGAGGCCCCCTGGGGTCCCCTAGCACTGTCTGGTAGAGAGGTGCCTGGGGTGGGACGGATCTTGAGCTCCAGTGAGCTGCCAGCTCCGGGCTGCGGTGCCAGTCCAGTCCACACCACTGGGCTCTCATCTAGTCTCACCTGTAGGCCTGAGCGGAGCTGTGGGCATCACCTGAATGATCCTTGCTACCAGACAGCGTCCAGAGCTGATATGGGCTACTGGGTGTTTGACACCACACCTGAGTAGCCCCTGGGACTGGCTGCCTTGTGGGCTATGAGGGCAGTGAATATGCAAAGCTAAGAGGTGATTCTCAGAGTCAAGTCCAGGAGGAGGAAATGAGTCCAGATGTGGGGAAACAGATGTACTGGGAAAGGGGACAGGGCAGGCTGGGGGTGATGTGCCTGCTTGATGATGAGAGGCTAGGGTGCAGGGATGGGACAGATGGCCAGAGAGCAAGGGTAGGACCAAGGTATCTGCATCTGGACCCAGATCTCCTGTGCTGAATGCACATGTTCTTGGCTATGTTCTGTCAGGCCCTGGTCATCCTCTTCTCCCCAAGACCCCAAGAACTGCCCCATTTCCTACAGTCTCACCCTACGATTAGGATACTGACCACTTGGAGCCAGGAGCTGTCCCAGCCTGACTGCTGATACTTCCTCACCCTCACTTCCGCCTTTGGGAGCCCCCCAAACCCTTGAGTACCATTGAAGTGGCCAGAGCAAGGCCAAGGGCATCTAGCCTCTCTGGACACAGGACCGATGCCCCCTCCCCTAAAGACATGTCCTGCAGTAAGATCAGCTGTCTCTGGCCTGTGGCCACCCACAGTGAAGATCCCAGCCTGCCTTGCAGCCCAGCCCAGCCCAGTCTCCCCAAATGGCACCATCACAGAAGGGGCAAATCTGCCTGAAGGGCACTGTCCCCACCTTCCCTAGAGGCCTTGTGCCCCTCCTTCTCCACTCACCCACTCCTCCCCTAGCTATGTTTTATGCAAACAAATGCTTTCCAGGAGCGTCAGAGTTCATTAGGGAGATGGAGAGCAGCGATCCCAGGCTGCCCACAGGAACCGGACTGGAGGGGCCTCTGGGCAAGCCGACCACCCACGTTGGTCCACAGCCTGCCCTGCGGGCCTTTGGAGGGGCTGGTGAGCAGGGGGGCGGAGAAAGAGTGCTCAGTAGAGTTGAACTTCTGTCACTGGCACAGGGCTGCTCATTTTTACTTCTTTAGTTGTTTTGTAGACACTTGTTATTGATTTGTACATTGTGGGTTTCAACAAAGACAAAAACAGAGCCCTGAGCCCCTGGGAGGGGCTGCAGTGGCGAGCAGGCCACCACTGGCAGGCAGCTCTCATAGGACATGGGTGGCTGCAGAGGAGGAGGGAGGGTGCGGGTCCCATGCCTTTCACTTCCAGAGAGGGGCCTCTGGGAGGCAGGATCTGCTGGGGGATTCCTCCTCCCACCAGGGTTTGGAAGACTCCTCCCTTCTGAGGGGACAGGGAGAAGAAAGCCCCGGGGGGGGGACAAGGGGGGACATATGTGAGGAAAAGGCAAGATTTCCTGAGGGTACCAGGACCCTCCCTGGCCCCTGGGCCTCTGAACCCTGCCCTGGGCCTCTCTCCCTACTGACCCACTCTCCCAAATGCTCAACACACTGTTCAAACAGGAGTCACAAATGAAGTTTATGCTTCCATGTCAAGCCATCACCTTTTAACTAAATTCTGTTGGTGCTTTTTTTTTTTAACAGCTTCATTGAGGTATAACTGACATATAACAAGTCGTGCCCATTTCAAGCGTGCAATTTGATAACTTAGACTCAGGTGGGCTTCCGTGAAACAGTCACCACCATCAAAATAATGAACACATCGTCACCCCCCCACCCCAACCTTTCCTGGATCCCCTCTGGTACCCTCCCTCCCTCCTCCCTACATCCTCCACCCACTTTCACCCACCCCCAGTCTGTGCTTCTTGCTTTTATTGATGTTTTTAACTAAAACAAATTAAATTTCATTGAATGGACTTGTAATGAAGAGAAATCAACAGGAAGTAAAAACTGAGGGATGAGCTTCTCTGGTCCATGCCAGAAGCTGGGCAAGCCTTCCACACACCCCTGTGAGGACTGCTGCAGGCTGCCTGCTCTGGTTTTCTGGAAAACAGGGGAAACATGGAGCAACGCTATGCAGAGCTCCTGCAGGCCCAGGCTGCGGGAGAACCTGAGATTCAGGCACCGGGGCTGCGGGGGCTGCTTTGAACCACCCTCTGAGGTCTCTTTTCCTTTTGGGAAGCTAAAGGCAGCTCTGGAGTGTGATTTAAAATCCCGGGCAGGTCCCAAGCTAAATTTGGGGAAGGTTCTCTTCTGTCCACCCATCCTCAAGGCAACAACCTTCTCAGCACCTCCCAGCATAGAAGGGGACACACAGGCCCAGCTCAGAATCCACTGAGGGAAAAGGCTGTCAAGCTGAGCCCGGCTGAGGGGGCAGCCCCTGCCCAGCTCTGGCCTCTCCTGCTGGGATCCTCTGATTTTTTTCACTCAACGCCAGAAATTTGGATTTTTAAGTATCATCTTCTGATTCTTAAAGTTGACACTTTAATGTTGTTTTTTTTAAAAAATAAATTGGGCTTCCCTTGTGGCACAGTGGTTGAGAGTCTGCCTGCCGATGCAGGGGACACAGGTTCGTGCCCCAGTCCGGGAAGATCCCACATGCTGCGGAGTGGCCGGGCCCGTGAGCCATGGCCGCTGAGCCTGCGCGTCTGGAGCATGTGCTCCGCAACGGGAGAGGCCACAACAGTGAGAGGCCTGCGTACCGCAAAAAATAAAAAATAAAAAAAATAAAATAAAATAAAAACCTCAGAGGATGCAGGTCTAAGTGTTCCCAAATTGCAGGTGCCCAGCTTGCAGCCCCAGTGCCATGAGATGACCTCTCTTCCCTCTTCCTATGTGTGCCTTCTGCCTGACTCTGGTACCATCTCTTTGTCCTCTGGCAGATCCTCACTTCATTTCATGCAGACTAACTTTCATTGAGCTATCATGTTGCTATCCTGTTCCGGTCTCCAGGCAGGGGAGGAAGCTGTGGAGATGGATGGTCCCTGTCCCTGTCCTGGGGACACACTAGATGATGAACGTTGCTGTGGAGGTGCAGCCCCATTCCCAGGCTTATGGAAGAGAAGGCAACTGCTCTCCTGGGAGCGCATGGAAGGCCACAGGGAGGGGACATTGGGCCTGAGCCAAGAAGAATGAGGAAGAGTCACAGGCAGCCGAGGAAGGGAAGGAGGGCAGCAGAGAGCATGGTGTGTCCCGGGAAAGGCAGGTGGTCTGTCCAGCGGGTCAGAGGGGACGCTGAGGTTGCTGGATGGCTGGAGAAGAATGACTTGGGAGAAGAAAAGAGACTAAGCAGGGTCCCCTGTGGGATCTCTTCCAGCCCTCATCCTCTCTGTGTCTCATTCCTCCTCTAAGGCCTCCTAAGGAAGTACCTCTTTCTGGGTTCTAGGAGTGGGGTCTGCTGAACTTGTCTTAGGGTCCTAGAATGGAGACTGACCTCAAAGATTGTCTATTGAACCCCCATCCAGTTCAGGGCCTCCCCTCCCATATCACTATTTCATCTGCACCCCCTTCCCACTGTTCCAACAAATTGGCCAGGCCCCCGCTCTCTCCCATTCTTACAGGGGTTGGGGGACTCTTGGGTTTTTCCCAGCACAAGAATGGAAGAAAGAGCTGCCAAAAGGTTGCTGAATCAGAACTCAAAGCACACTCAATCTGGGAGAGAAGGAGCAAATACAGACAAGCTTCCTTTGGACAGCTGTGCCTACAGTTAATAAAAAAAGTGTCAGATTCAATCACCCAGGTTTGGGGGCTGTTGACGCCAAACATCTGGATCTTTGCACAGGCCCTGAAGACATCAGGATGTTGCACTCCCCACCTGGGAGTCTGCCGGCATCTAAGTGCGGCACTGACTTGGGAGAGAGGAGCACCTGGCCAGACCTCCACTTCCTTGGAGGGGCCTCAGCCCAACTCCCTGTGGACTGGACACACCTGGGGTAGGGGGTGGAAGGCAGAGCCTGTTCTGAGCTTTTCTAGGCTCTGGGCAGCCCTGCGCCTGTAACTAGGTCCTGACAGCCAGAGTGTCCTTGCCGTTCTCATGGATCGTTAGCAGTAATGGGGCAACGGAGGGATTCACCTTGACACGGGTAAGGGGGGCATAGCTACTTAGCCTTTGCTTATGAAGGAAGAAATCCACTTATTTCCATTCTGACTCTCTCCTCCCGCTGAGAATAAGCCAAATGGCTAATTCCAAGGGTCTGACTCCCAGAGGTGGGATGTGTGTGTGTGTGTGTGTGTGTGTGTGTGTGTGTGTGTGTGTGTGTGTGTGAAGTTACCCTTTAAGCAGAAGCAAAACAATGCCAGCCCCCCAAAATATTCTTTAGTAATAAAATATCATTAATTAGAACACTTAGTCCCCAAAATTTTCTAAGAAAGATGTTTCTGACTGTCTAAAGGAGATGACCAGAGCAGGCTGAACAAATTTTATGAGAACCAATGCCCCTCTCCCTCCCCTGGTTTCAAACACACTCTTCAGGTATGAGTGCAGTTGTTGGAGAGAAATGGCTTTTGAGAGTAGTTATGCTGCATCCTAGCTCCTCAGTTGGTTAACCATGGAATTTCCATATGACCCAGCAATTCCACTCCAAGGGATACACCCAGAAGAATGAAGAACATATGTCCACTCAGAAACTTGTTCATGAATGCTCATAACAGCATTATTCCCACTAGCCAAAAAATGGAAACAACCTAAATATCCATCAACTGATGAGTGAATAAATAAAATGTGGTATATTCATATAACGGAATATTATTTAGCAATAAAAAGGAGTGAAGTACTCATACACGTTACAACATGGATGAACCTTGAAAACATTTTGGCAAGTGATAGAAGCCAGCTACAAAGGACAAATACTGTATGATTCTATTTATATGAAATGTCTAGAATAGGCAAATTCACAGAGACAGGAAGTAGATTAGTGGTTTCCCACGGCTGGGGTGTGATGGGGGTGACTGCTAACAGGTACAGATTGTCTTTTTGTAGTCATGAAAATGTTCTAAAATTGATTGTGGTGATGGAGGCACAACCCTGTGAACACACTAAAAGCCATCGAATTGTACACTTTAAGTGGGTGAATTGTGTGGTGTGTGAATTATATCTCAATAAAACTGTTAATAAAAAAAAAGACAGGAACCTGCATCCTCAACATATTCCAGGACTCAGACTTTCATAATTCCCAGCTGGCTGTCCACCAATCGGCCCACACATTTGAGGGGCTTTGGTAGGATTAAATAATTAACTTATGTTTTGTCAGTTACATCCGGATATTTAGAATACTGGTAAGACAGAATTGATCCCATCACCTATTCCAAAAGAGACAACAGAATAATAGGTTATTCCTAGACATTAAAGACCTAGATATAGTCTTATGATTTTACAGAAGAAGGGTTGAATGTTTATTATCCCTGAAACCAGTATTTGGATCCAGTATTTGGATGTTGATTTGCTGTTTGGCCTTAGGTAAATGACTTACCCTCTCTGGTTTTCCATTTCTTCATTTATAAAATGGGGATAATAATAGCACCTTTCTCCTAGAGTCACTGTGAGGATTAAATAAGTAAAATATTGAAAGCACTAAAAAATAGTGCCCAGTATATTGCACAATGTATTGGCTGTTATTTGATTTCCACTTCTAGGCCTTAGGCATTTCTAAAAAAAATTTTTAATAGATCTTTGTTGGAGTATAATTACTTCACAGTACTGTGTTAGTTTCTGTTGCACAACAAAGCCAATCAGCCATATGCATACACATGTCCCCATATCCCCTCCCTCTTGAGCCTCCCTCCCATCCTCCCTATTCCGCCCCTCTAGGTCATCGCAGAGCACCGAGCGGATCGTGTATATATGTCGATGCTACTCTCACTTCGCCCCATCTTCACCCTCCCACCCCATGTCCTTTTGTTTCTGCTACCTAAAGTGTTTTCCCTAAGCTTACAAACTGCTCACCCTCACTCTTATCAGACCCCTGCTTATCTATGACAGGGCAATGACACAGCCCTGTGCCTGACTACCTTAGCTGGGCAGCCTCTCCCATCCCACTGCTCTGTTATAGTTTTATTCATGGCACTTTTATCACCTGAGGTTTCTACATCTATATCTGTTTACTAGCTAGCGTCTCTACATGAATGCACAGTCTTGTCCCCACTGAACCTTGCCTGGGTCGGAGGCGTTTGTCGAGGAATGAATGAATGATTCAGTGAATGGATTGCCTCAGAGTATGGAATAGACCCTGGAGATCTGTGCCCCTGACCTGGGAGGCCAACACTGAGCAGCTGGGTGGTCCTTCATTAATTGGGTGTATCTAGGGGGCTCTCAGGGCCAAAAGTCCTGGAAATGGAGGGGCTGGAAACTAGAAGCCACAAAAGCATTTTTCCTTTTGGCCAGTGGTACAAGCCAAGCTCATCTTGGAGGAAGACTCTCTCTGCTTTGGGAAGCAAAACGGTCAGTGGCTATGTCCAGTGAAGGTAGGCCCTGTTTTGGGAGGAGCAGCTGACAAGCAGGGAGCTGAGCTCCTCCCAGCTCTCACTCACTTTGCAAGGGAGGCGGAGGAGGGAAGGAGGAGGAGGGAGAACAGGCCGAGGGCCACTCTGGTCAAGCTGGTCACCTGTCTCTCCTCCAGATCTGGACCACACGGCCGCTGAGCTGCAGGAGATTCAGGAAGTGAATACGCTTTTGCTGGGCATCTGGATACCTCAATCAAAATTAGAATGGATTGAAAGAATGTTCCCTACTGCAATTATAAATTAAATGCCATATCTGTTCATCACAGAGGATTTGGAAAATTCAAAGAACTGTATAGAAGGAAACTAAAATCCCTACAACCCCAGCACTCAGAGAGGAGCACAGTCAGCGTATTGATATCCTTCCTTCTTTGTTATTACACTTAAAAATATTTTGTTGTTTTCATTTAAAACTTTTTAAAATTTTATATTGAAGTATAGTTGATTAACAATGTTGTGTTAGTTTCAGATATACAGCAATGTGATTCAGTTATATAATACATATACATGTATCTATTCTTTCTCAAATTCTTTTCCCATTTAGGTTATTACAGAGTATTGAGAAGAGTTCACTGTGCTATACAGTAGGTCTTTGTTGGTTATCTATTTCAAATATAGGAGTGTGTACATGTCAATCCCAAACAAAACAGAAGCAGACTCACAGACTTAGAGAAGGAACATATGGAGGTTGGGATTGATATCCTTCCTTCTGATTTCTCCCTCCAACTCCTGATGGCACTGCAGGCTGGGATCCCCTTTGGAATTTATGACTCGACTTTCCCCCAAGTGTATATCAACCTTTTCTCTGCAGAAGGTGTTTTCAATATCAAGGAGCCAGCTCAGGGGCTTACACACAGAGGAAAACCACCCCTCTAACCCTCCAGCTTCCCTATCAGGTGTGTCCCAATTGTGACTTCCAAATCTGGGTGCATGAATTCTATGTTTCTTAAATTACACTGACTGAAGAGCCACATGGGAAACAAGTGATTCTCCAAATGGGGTTTTTATATGCCTCATGCAGCCAAGAGTGCCTGGGGGAGAGGAAGTGTGTGCGTCTGCTTCTTGGAGAGACCAGGCATCTCTAAGCTTTGTGTTTTCTAAATTCAATTAGCTTGGGGGCGGGGGGCGGTGGTCACCAGCTGCATGGTCTGTGAGTCATTTGAATTTTGAGCTCTGAGCTGCCTATTTTAGGCAATGGAGTTTTAACTTTTGAGAGTTCTATTATTATTATTATTTTCAGATCTGGTCCTGGAAGAGACTGATTGTTTCTCCTCAAGATTTCAACATCAGAGCTTGAAGTCTTTAAACAAGAAGGTAATTTGAGGTATCTAGGACCTAAATTTGGGGGATTAAAGTGAAATTAATGTACAAAGAAAAGTGCCCCTGGGCTGTGGGGATGGAGAAAAGAGAGAATGAAAAGTCTGTAAACTATCCACTAACCTCGCAGTGGCCTCATCGACTCTGACTTTGGCTCTGAAACGTAGTTAGGTCCCCTATTCTGATCACAGGGACGAGTATTTGAATTGAAACTGTCCTGGAACATTTGAGGGGCACAATCGCCATAAATCCTGACTGTGCTTTACTTTGTCTATTAAATACCCGTCGATAAATTTGAGCTGCTTATTGAGCACCTTCCATAGGACAGGCAGTGTGATGAATCCAAAGGGAACCAGTATTCTTGAAATGTGATGTGTGATTCACAGCCAGTGCTCCCAGGGGGAAGAGGAGGTGCGCCCTGATTCGTAGTGTTTGTCTGTGGTGTACATACTCCCGCCAACTAGATATGATTGAACCTGGAGCTGGGAAGAGATGTGCGGAGCACACATGACATGGTATTTCCACCATATAAGCACCATGTAAGTTGTAAATAGATGTAAACAAACTCAGTTGTAAAATAGAGTAATTAGGAAGTCATGAGTTTGATGAGTTTTGAGTATTATCTTTGTTTTTGATACAATTTATTTAATTAAGTTTATAATTCAATTTTTAATGAAAGCTGCGTTTAATAGGCAGCTTACAAAATTTCTGAAAATTTCACAGCATTCTCCTTGAACGGTGATGAGCTGGCTCCAGGATGCTTCTGTCTAATGTCTAACGGTGCATCGATGGTGTGGCCGACCACATCTAGCAATGCCTCCCCACTGTCCTCAGCCCCAGGGTGCCCAGAGAATTCAGCCTCCCTGTTCCTGCTAGCACATGGCCTGGCTATCCCAATGATCGACGGATGGTGGTCCAGGGCCTCTTCCTGGTTCCCAGGTCTGCTGGACCTGGAGCCCATCTCTGAGCCTCAGACCTGCCTAACTTCTTTCAATTCTGAGATGACTTGTCTTCAGATGGGGCTGGGCATCTTCACTGTAAAAGCCTGACTAATAAGGGCAGAGCTTCACTCTGTTCTGCTCTGTGTGATATGCTTCTTTCTCCTCCCTCCCTCACTTCCTACCTCCCCTTCCTTTTCCTCCCCGTCCCCTCCCAACCTTCCCTCCCCCTCCCCCTCCATCTCCTAAATCCAGGACAGCAAGCCAAGTTAGCCCACTGTGTGCCCTTATTAAACATCATTTGTTGGGTGAAGGAGGTTAAAAAGCACAAAATCCCAGCTATACAGGAAATAAGTAATGGGGATGTAATGTACAGCACGGGAACTATGGTTAATAATATTGTATTGTATATTTGAAACTTGCTAAGATAGTAAATCTTAAAAGTTTCATCACAAGAAAAACAAATTTTGTAACTATGTGTGGTGATGGATGTTAACTAGACCTATTGAAGTGATCAGTTCACAATATATACAAGTATATATTAATGCACTATATGTCAATAATATCTGCAACTTGAAAAAAGAGTGCAAAAATAGAAAGCAGAACCTCCAAGCTCTAAGCTGGTATCTGGAGTCCTTGGTGCCCTGGCCTTACATTCAGGAAAAAAGAGGTGGCTTCAGAACCACTCTGTTCCTGGAGCGGCCAACCAGAGACAAATGGGGCCTGTGCTGCCTGGAGGAAGTTACTGTCCTGCATCTCTCCTTGCCTGGCAGCTGCTTCACACATCTCACTTTGACCCAGGCCACCTCTGACCTTGACCTACCCCAGTCCTCTGGGCCAGAGTGGTCAGAGATGTCAGTGCTGCCCACCCATGAGGGAAAGAACCAGGTGCCCACTCTACACCAAGCCAGTTCCTTGCCTGGCACTGTACACCCGTGGGGTGGGCAATATGTAGCAGGGAGGGAAAGGCCTGGCAAAGACTAGTCCTGCAAGAGACACACTCTCATCTTCAGAGAGAAAAGCCGTGATGGTAATGAAGATGATACTGACTTATTTTTATTGGACAGAATCTCGAGAAACTGAACAGTGTGAGGAAAATGAAGGGGTGAGATTGGAAACCTAGAGTATTTTTTTTTATTACATAAACTTGGTATGTAATGTATAAATTTAAAGTGTACAGCATGCTACTTTGATGCATTTATATATTGTAATTTGGTTGTTGTAATAATATTTATCACATTACATATTTATAGTACAATATTATTGTCTATATTAATACATTGTACATTAGATTTCCATGGCTTATTTAGTACTCGTTACAAGTTTGTACCCATCAATCTTATCCTCCCACTCCCCATCCCTTGGTAATCACCATTTTACTGTTTTGCTTTTTAAATTTTTTATAGGTTTGACCTTTTTAGATTCCACATATAAATGATATCATACAGTATTTGTCTTTCTCTGACTTATCTCACTTAGCATAATGTGCTCAAGGTCCATCCATGTTGTCAAAAAATGGCAGGATATCATCCTTTCTTGTGGCTGAATAATATCCCATTGTGTATATATATATATACCACACCTTTTTTATCCATGCATCCATTGATGGACATATGAGTTGTTTCAAAATCTTGGATATTAAGTAGATGCAATTTGACTACTTTTGATTACTTTTGAAAACATAAAGTAACTTGAAGGTATCTATGAGTTGCCAAGGGATTCACTTCAGGGATTGCTTAAAAATAAAAGTTAGGAATAATGTGCTATTTTCATATGGAGTGTATGTAAGAAAGGGCAGATGGGGGAGTGGATGAAGAAGGAACAAGAGGAAAATGGTTTGAATCCACCATCTCAATGGGCTTTTGACTCTTTATGAAGATAAAACTATTAGCTGAAAGTGTTTCAATATTCGTTTTTTAGAGAAGAACGTATTTCCTAGAGTTAATTCCATCACAGTAATTTCATTTCATGATTGTTTTCCCATGAAGAAGTTTAAAAAGGTCCCTTTTTCTTACTGTCATTTTTACTTTACTGAAACTCCTTTTATCAGGATTAACCCTTTTTGTGTTGGACAACTAGAACAAGGCCTCTGACACCCGAAGACTCTTCCCTCTCCTAAGCTAGCTGATTTTTCTCAGACAGCCCTCCTCCTCAGAGCCAGACACGTGACCCCTGGGCTGCTTTGCCCCACACACCTCCCAGCTTCTGGCCAGGAGCCAGACTGAGGCTCTCTCTGCCCCAAGTAAAAAGTCCTGGGGAAGCCTCTGATTGGTCCAGTCCGTATTCCATGTTTATACCTGACCTGGTCACCTGTGGCCAAAGAATGGGGAGAAGTGCAAAGATTTTCCCATTAATCATGGAGGCTGAAGCAGAATCAGTAAGTAGATGGAAACCCCGTTTGAGCCTCGAAGAGTTTAGAATGGGACTCCTGTAGCAGGCAGATGAAAAATAGCTGCCCATTAGTGCCTCGGTTGCTTCCTGCGAATTTCAAATTATTGCAGTTCAGTTAAAGTGACTTCTCCAAAATGGAAGCTCATCACAGACATGTGGGTCAGCATGGTGACGTCCCCAAAGAATGAGGAGGCACAGTGGCATCTCTGTGAGCCAGGAGGGCTAGCTAGGAATCAGGTGGTCCTGAGTCCTGGGTTCTGCAGGGTTGGATGGGCACAGTCAGAGCTGTCAGTAGCCCGGCACCTCCCCAAGGATAAAAACTGTGGCAGGAGGAGGTGGTGGGGTCAGGAAGGCTCTCCTGACGTTTGGTCCATTTGTTTTGATTTTCTCATCAGCCTTAGGGTAGCAGGCCCACGTGCCTTCTTCTGCTGCCTCCTCCTCTCTTTAGTCAACAGATAAATGGGGGAGACACAGATGAGTGGAGAAGGGAAGACAGGAGCTGGGATGGAGGAAGGAGGGGGAGCCAGAGGGAAGAAGGAAGGAAGGAGTTGGGGGAGGGAAGGAGGGGAGAAAGCCCCTCTAGTTTCTGGTTTCCTGGTCTCTCTTCTCACCAGCTGAGAGACTTTGGCCAAGATGCTCAGCCCCTCTGAGCCTCATGTTCCTCATCTGTAAAACAGGGTGAAAGGTTTCCCCTCAGGGATGTTCTGGGGAACAGGGAGCAGGCATCTCACTCCCCTCCGATCCTTAGGGCAGGTAGGACAGGCTCTCCCACAGGCAGAGGCAGGGGTGGGTTTTGGCCTCAGTGGCCTTTAGATTTTAAAGGGGCATTTCTCAGGTCTCCAGGAAGGGGTGGCCTGGGGCAGCGGGCCGGCCTGCCTGCAGCACCCTCCCCAGCCTGGTTCCCCACCTGGGGGATGTACTTCACTCTCCTCACCTGCAAGGTGGTGTGTGAGGAGCTAGGCAGTGAGGCCCTGTCCAGAGCCCAGCCTTGTGCCCACCTCAGAGAACACTGTCCACGTGTTCCCTTTTAGGAGGGAAAAGAGACGATGAGATCTGGGCTGGTGTCTGTGGCCTCTTTGCCCAGCCTGCCTTGTGCTGCCCAGGCTCATGGGGGCTACAGGCCAGCACCAGGCCAAGACCTCCTGGACCAGGGACACCCAGACCTCACTAGATCCTCTTAATTTCCCTAATCCTCTCAATTCGCAGTGTTCATGTTCCCTTCAGTCAGTGGGTTCCCTCTTGAGCTCTCCATCGCTGTCTCATGCTGTGAGTCTCTGTCTGTCTCACTTTTCCTTTCTCTGTTTCCTTCCGTGCCTCTGTGGCACCATCCCCCCTTTCCTGCTTCACACTTCGCCCCCTCCCCCCCAGCCGTATCTCGCGGGGACAGCTGTGAAGAATTAGGAGCTCAGCAGTGAGTATCAGTCCCTAGCTGCACAGGATGATTTATGTCTCCGTGGGAGATCAGGCAGGTTTTCTTAATTATTTCACCCAATAGCACATGTCCTGGGGCTCTTGGGGGCTTTCTCTCTTTTCAGTCTTGACTCTCACCTGAGTTGGACAGTTTGTTTTATTTTTAGAACAGCTCGAGGGCCCCCAGAGCCAGTTACAGCGTCCACCTCCTCCTTGGGGAGAGCATCTGCAGCAGCGAGCCTGGGAACCGGCCTCTGCGCCTGCACCCCGCCCCCACCTCCAGACTCCACCCCGTCCCCAGTCCCCATCCGGGGATGCTGGTCTTCCCAGAGTACCTTTGCTCCACACTGCCCCAGACCCCCAGATGAAGGGGCCTGTCGGGAGGCTCAGTGACTACCCTCCCAAAATGGATGAAGCCCCATTATTGCTCTAGCGCACGCCCATAACGGTTGTTCTCCGCCCAGCCTTCTCACGTGTTCCCATTTAAGCCACCTGTCTTGCGTCTTGCCCTCACAATGACCTGGGCTGCCACTGTCAGCTTGGGCAGCTGCCTGCCCCACTGAGCCTCTGCCTTCTTCTCTGTATCAGGGGGGTGACGAAGGTGACTGCCTCATGGGATAACTGCTGCAGCTAGAATAATTCATGGAGAGCTGAGCATTGGCCAGGCGCCAGGAAGTGTGTTAAACCCTCCACGTGGATTCCATCCTTTTTCCTCTCAATGACCAGGAGAGGAAGTATTTTTATGTCCATTTATGGGTAGAGAGACTGAGGCTTAGAAATGTCAAATTCTTCTCCTAGGGCCTCAGAGTCACTGAGGAAAATGGGCTAGTGGAACCCAACCCCCTAGCAGGGCTGTTTTTTCTTATTTCACACACAGGAAGCCCCTGATGTCTTCATCCTCCACTGGGGGGATATTTTCCATTGCGGTGGACGTGTGCTTGCTGGGGCTCCCAACACACACAGGAGGAGCGAGCCTGGATGCGCTGGCAGTTCTGCTGGTGGTTAAAGTAGGGGGAGCTCACATTTCAGTTCTTTCTGGCTTGGAAAAGCCCTTTGGAGAAAATAACCCTCCTCCCCACCCCCCAGCAACATGTGTTCATAGCTTGTCCGTGCTGGCAGGCCTGAGAGCTGCCAGAGAGGCACTGGAGGTACTGGGGCAGTGGGCAACAACTGGGCTGTGGAGTCTCAGAATCCATCCTCTCTCAGTTCAAGCCCCTTGCACTGCAAGGTCCAGAGGACCTTGGGGTCTGAGGCTGGGTGAGCACAGGGCCACAGGGATTGGCAATGCAGCCTACACCCACGATGGGGCTGATCCATGTTGGTAGAAGTGCAAAACAGCAGTGCCAGGGGCTCTGTGAAGAAGAATGAGATTCTCTCAAACAACAACCCCTTAATTGGAGGTCATAGGCAAGTGGAAGTGCTCCATGCTACAAACAGCCTCAGGAAAGCTCCATTCTTTATACTGGCCAAGAAGAGAATGAGGAAAAGGAAGCTTGGCCAAGGGTGCTAGATCAGCCAAGCCAGAACTTACGAGATTCAAATACTAGAAACACAAGTCAAACTGTCTTAAGCAAAAAATGAAATACATCGATGAAGTTCAAGGCATAGCTTCAGGCATAGCTGGATCCAGGTGCTCTAATGAGGCCATCAAGGAACTGTCACTCATTTACTCAGCTTTCTTTGACTTCGTTTCACTCTCAGGCAGATTCTTCCAAAGACCAGCCTTTCAGCAGCTACAGGGTTACATCATAGGCTGCAAACAAGTTTTTAGGCTACTTCTTATTGGCTTGAATTTGTCCATATGTTCATCCCTGAGCCAATCATGATGGCCAACCGGTGCACTGTGGTGACTGCTTTAGCTTCGCTCACATCTTTCCTCCGGAATGGAGGCAGCCATGCTGGGCCACAGAACCACATGATAGAAAATAGTGGTGGTGGGGTTGGTGTCCAGAGGAAAAATTGGGGAGCTGTTATAAGGAAAGGGAATAAGAACAGGGTTAAGTCTACTTTGACCAGGACCCTTCACCCCCTGTGCCTCCATTTTCTCATTAGCAAGACGAAAGGGGCTCCATGTCTAAGCCCCCATAACTTGGTAGTCTCAGCATTGGCTAAGGACCTGCCCTGGGCCAGGGGTGAGTTGTGAGGAGTTGGGGCAATATAAGGACTTGAGCCAAGTGTTCCAAACCCTCTACCCTTCACTTCAAGTTCAATGAATGAAGTAGAAAACACACTGAAATAAAGACCAAGTCCCTGCCATGGGCGGCAGGGGGGCTTGCCTGTCCCCCAGCCTCTCTCCACACCTTGATCTTGCTGCCTCAGCCCACCTGCTGGCTGTCAGCTCCTTCTTCTTGCCCCAGGGCCTTCAGCCAGGCTGCCTCTCTGCCTGGAGGCTCTTCCACCTTTGGACACCTGTCAAGTCCTGCTCATCCTTCAGACCTCAAATCAAAGCACTTCCTCAGGGAGTCTGCTGTGGGGCTGCAGGCAGCTGCAGGCAGCTGCAGGCCTGGCCTCATGCTCTCCGAGTGCCTATGCTGCTCCAGGTCTGGGGATGCAGGCTTGTAACTGAAAGTTGAATGAGAGAGAACTTTTCCTGCTCTGTGCTCTGTCTGCCTGCTGGAGCAGAGATGGTCCTCCTCTCCTCAGGGAGGCAGCAGGCAGGGTCTGCAGTAGAGAATGAAAAGGAGATGTGTGGCCACCATTCTCCTCCTTGGCCATCCCTCTTTACCCTGCAGCATTTCCTCTTTCAAGCTTGACCTTGGGGCTGAGGCTGACTTCCTGGGGAAGGAAGACCCAGAGGTGTCCACTGAGGCCCAGGAGGGGAAGACCTCACCATGCAGTGCAAACTCTGCTCTCAGAAGCACACGCAGAGCAATTGCTTTAAGAGAGCAAAGTGCTCAGCTCTGTCCCAGGAAGACTCAGAGTATAGGGTTTACCCAGGACAGATGGGACAGGTGTGGGATGGTATCACAAGGGGTTCCTGCTGGCTGAGAGGCCTCAGGAACATCCTAGGACTGTGGGATGACTCACCCCAGGGGTCAGGGAGAGACACCCTCATGGATTGAGGGGTGCCAGGTCAGGGGCTCTGTGCCCCACCTTCCATCTGGGACTCTGGGGGTGACAGCCTCCCTCAGTGTTCTGGTTGGTGTGAGGAGACGCCGCTGGTGGCCATATAGAGAAACATAGTGGTGGAGGAGGTTGGAACAGAGGTGAGGTGTCACCTGCCCTCGCCAGAGCAGCCCTGGGGCATCCACAGTGTTCCTGGGGCTCCCAGGAGGGGTCAGCAGCGAGGACACGGGCTTGTCCTTCTGAGGGGTGGATGGAGGCCCAGGCCCAGAGAGGAGACAGGGGTATCACAGTGCAGAGAGGACAGGCAGGGGAGGCTGGCATGCCACCCAGCTTACCCCACCCCATGCTGGGATGATGCGGAAACGCCCACCAGAATTAGACCACCCAGGGAGAAGGAGGGAGAGACTCCAGAACCCATGGGATGGATCAACACTCACAAGTCAAGGAATTCCAAGCGCTGGGGCCTCCATTCTGTTCCGCTGCCAATACCACACTGGCTTGATTCCTGTCGCTCTATTGTAAGCCTTGATAAGGCTTACAAGTGATGCCTCCCACTTCATTCTTCTTTGTCAAGATTGTTTTCTAGAATGCCTCACTCTCCATATGAATTTTAGAATTGGCTTTTCCGTGTCTGCAAAAACCTTGCTGAGTTTTTGATGGGAATTGCACTGAAACTGTTATCAATTTGGGTAGAATTGACATATTGACTCTGCTGAGTCTTCCAATCCATGAACACAGATGTTTCTCCATTTACATAGGTCTTCTTTGATTTCTTTGATCAGCATTTTGTAATTTTCATCATACAGATCTTTCTTTTATTATTTTTTAAATGCATAAAAAGACATACACGGAGCTTTCCAGGGTGATTGTGGCTTTCCTTCTTTGTGCTTTTTCTTGCTCTCTTGCTGAAGTCAGCACCCCATCCCACCAAGAACATCTCATTGAGCCCCGAGTCAACACTATCCTGGCAAAGATGTCACCATGCTCAGACTTAAATACCTCTGGAGTCAGCTCATTTCTGATTGGGCCCACCAGAAAGTTCTTAAAAATACAGGTTTCTGCACCCAGTGGCCCTGGTTCTACCCCTAGATAGAACCACCCACCAAAGTTCTAATCCCTGATCATTTCTCTGCTTTGTATTCTTCCCTTTCTTCCCTAAGCCTCAACTCAGAGGACTCTGCTGGGTATCCCCCTGCCCTTCCCAGAGCCCTCATCTCCGTCCTCAGACCTAGTGTTCTCTGTGTGTCTGCCTGCCTCTCCTCTCCCGCCCTGCCCCCAACCCCCGTGTGTGTGTGTGTGTGTGTGTGTGTGTGTGTGTGTGTCTCTCTCTCTCTCTCTCACACACACACACACACACACACACACGCACACACCTTCCTCTGTTCTTCCTTCAGCTGACCACCTTTGGTCCTTTCTCTCCCTCCTTGCCTGTCCCATGTCCCTAGCTACTTGCTCAGGGCAACTCCTGAGGTCTTACCCACACCCAGCCAGGGACAAAGCACCTTGTTACGGTCCCACGTATCCCAAATGAGCCCTGGGATGAATGGACACAGATTCAACTGCTCCTCCCTCTCAGGCTATCGTGACGAACAGATGTCGGAGTGAGCGGGGATCGTCCCACATGTAGCAATCTGAACCTGGGTCTCAGTTTATTTTCGTAGGCTATGTGAATGAGGCTGCATGGTGGGATGACAGGGTCACTGAGGCTACCTGACCAGAGGATTTGGCCAAAGTTCTGGACCCTGTGGATGACACTGCCACCTGTGTCCAGGAGAAGCTTTGTGGCCTCCCTGCCCCATCTGTAAGGCCCTGGACAAGGCACTTATGTTTCTGAATCTCTATTTCCTCCTCGCAAAATGGGGTGCTACTCCCTACCTCCCACGGGGTGGGTGCCCGCTGTGGAGACCAGAGGGCCAGCCTGGGATGTGGTGGTGGTGGTCGTCGTGGTGGTGGCTGTGACCTCGAGTTTTGCAGGGAGGCCACCCAGCCCTGTGGCCCCCTGCCTCTCTGAACTTGCTCACTCATGTGGCTCCCTGAAGAATGGTCTGTGGTTCCTTCCTGTGATGTGAACAGCACCGGGTCGGAATGCCTTGCAGATCCACAAAATGCTCACTCCCTCAATCCCTTACCCCCAGGACTCTGGGTGTGAGGAAGAGTGATTGGGGGGTGGGGTGGCACCGAGGTGGTTGGGACACCTGCCTTCTTGTGCTACTGCCTTGGAACCCACGTGCCCATCCACACTTCCTGTCCTTTGGAGACCCACAACCAGACTTGCCTCCTCCTGGTAGGGAGGCCTCACCCTCGGCCCAGGGAGAGGATCAGATGATCACCAGCAAGATTCTGGAGCTGCCCTATCAGATATGGGAGCCACTGGCCACAGGAGGCTACTGAGCCCTGGAAATGTGGCTGATCTTTTTTAAAAAATTTATTTATTTAATTTATTTATTTTTGGTTGCATTGGCTCTTCGTTGCTGCGTGCAGGCTTTCTGTAGTTGTGGAGAGCAGGGGCACCAACCCTTCGTTGGGGTGCACAGCCTTCTCACTGCAGTGGTTTCTCTTGTTGCAGAGCACGGGCTCTAGGCGTGTGGGCTTCAGTAGTTGTGGCTCATGGGCTCAGTAGCTGTGGCGCACAGGCTTAGTTGCTCCGTGGCATGTGGGATCTTCCCGGACCAGGGCTCAAACCTGTGTCCCCTGCATTGGCAGGCGGATTCTTAACTACTGCACAACCAGGGAAGCCCAGTGTGGCTGATCTTGACTGAGATGTGCTGAAAGTGTAAAATCCATACTGGATTTCAAAGACTTAGTTAAAAAAAAAAAAGAGTATAAGATGTCTCATTAATCATTTTTATATTGATATGTTGAATTATAATAGTTTAGACATATTGGATTAAATAAATTCTATCATTAAAATTAATTTTATCTGTTTCTTTTTTTACTTTTTAAAATGTGGTTACCAGAAAATTTGAAATGAGATATGCGGCTTGCATTTGTGGCTCATATTGTATTTGTATTGTATAGCATTTCTCCAGACAGTATGGCCAATATGATATGGCCTGTTTAGGGGCATGGTCCTGGGATCCGGGGCCCTCCTCTTCCCTTGGTCTTCACCATCTTAACCCCCTCTGCCCTGGTACACATACAACAAAACCCAGAATTATGAGAAGCCTTCTTATCCCACGCATCTTGGGATTCCCACCACAGAAAACCATCTATCCAGTACCTCAAGCATAGGTAACACTTTTGTGTAACTGGGAAAAAGGCATCCCTTATTCAAGATACTATACTGGTATCCTCCAGAAAACTGCAAATCTATGCAAATCTATGATATCTACCATGCGAGTGATGACTCTTGGATAAAGCACCCTTGTGCAGTATGCAAACTTCTCAGCTGTATGTGGCAGTACTGCCAGTACCTGTCTGCTCAAAATATATTAGTTGGAGGAATTAATGAGAAAGAGAGAGAATAGGATCCCACCCCCTCACCTTAATGTTTCAGGCTGAGTTTCCATCTCTTTTCCAATGATTAACACTGAAAAAGACTGGTAATGTCTCAGGATTATGGCCTCAGACTCATTGCTGTCTGAGTGAAAACCATGTCAGCATAGAGCCTTGGCCCCAACATTTCATGCAGGAGGTTCACAGAGCCATGGGCAGAAGGTAAACTCATACCAGTGCCTCAAGACCCAGCCTAAGTGTCTCCTCTGTGAAGAATATCTCCCCTCTGAGCTGTTGATGTCACAGAAGTCCCCAGGGAAGGGGCGCTTGGTGAGTGTAACCTGGAATTGTTATCACCTTAGATGGGACTCTGTTGGTTTATTGAGGGGTGGGTGCTAATACAGCCTGGTATAGGGTTCTGGCATGATTTTATCAAGGAGTGTTGACACACATCTGCTTAAAATCATTTAAGTTTATCATCTTGACTGACTCATTGGGCAGCACACACAGAAAAGTGGGAGGATGAGGTAAGCAGGGAGGGTTGGGAGTGTGGCCTCATGACTTTCACAGTCATCTCTGTTTTCACCCCCAAATGCCCTATTTGCTTTCAATGAGTTTTGTTGATTGGTTATATAAATGGTAGATATTTATTTACCTGTGTCAAGGTTAGTTCTAATCGTATACTGCATTAGTTTCTTACAGTTGTTAATGTAGATTTTATTTATAATATGCTTTATTAATGTCTAACATTTATGATTTCCCCTCATTTTTACACTTTTCTGTTACATGGAAATTTATCTGCAGTCCCCAGAAAAAAATGTAAAAGAGTGTGTTTTCTTTGTTTGTTTATCTGTTTTTTCTTTTATTTAAAAAAATTTTCTTTTTTCCCAAATCTGAATTTGATCGCTTCTTGGGGGGCAATAGGAAGTGAGTTAGGAGCCAAGCCAAAAGGAAAAAAACAATTTGCAGCCCAGTTTTCCAGAACTCTTTGTGGTTCCTTTAACCAAATGGATGTTTTGTGGACAGTTAAGTTATTTTGTACAGTAAACAATTTTTTTCTTTTCTTTTTAGCCACATAATGTGGTATCATGAAAGGAAGATCAACTTTTTAATGAAAAAAAGCTGAGATGGGAGAGGGAGTTGAACCCATCAGGAACACTTCCAGGCTTACATAAGTAACATTCCTGCTGCATAAACATCTTGGCAAATCTGGAGACTAAATCCCCATCCCACACTGCTGGCCTGAACAAAACACTATAATATTTTTTTTTTTAAATCCTGTTGATGGTAACGTTTTTCTGTCCAGAAACAAGTCATTAGTTTGGACAAAGGAATCCAAATGCATCTGCTTAGTTCCCCAAAGTTCTAGTGGAAAATATTATCTAGAGAAAAAGTGAGGGATAAGAGTGGAGGATTGTGATTTCTTAGGAATGAAATAGAAAGAAATAGCACTTAAAATCTCATGAAGTTCCTCTCAGCCAGAATTACAAACTCCAAAGCAAAGTAAAACATCTTCATTTGGCAAATGCCAACCAGAGTTAAAAAATCATTTTTAATGAATTATAAATTCTATTGGAGATTTTAACTAAAACTTAAAGCTTTACATTTTAGTCTAACTCTTGAATTGATATGAAATTGAAATATGCAATTGGTGATTTGGGGACACCAGCTCTTCTGTGAGAGGTACACACCCATATATTCATACAAATTTTTGTTCCCAAGCAAAGTCTTAGAGAACACTATCTGTCTCACAATTTATTATCAACCACATTCTAATTCCAAGATGATTTAATGCAAGTTGTGAGGAAGAACTATTTCTTCTTACTAAGTGTTTGAAGCATAAAAACAAAGTCATATATCAATAAAACAAGTGTCCATGGTTCCTGAGCTACAAAGAATATCTGCATTTCTTTCTTCAATTCCTGCAGGTCATAACTCACCAGAAGTGGCCCCTTTTCTTCAAAAAGTCTAAACAGACCAATTATCACTAAATAGAAAGTAATTACAATTTCCCCCACCAGTCTCCTAAAAGAGCATCAAACCCAAATGATCTCAGGGAAATTCTAGCAAACCTTTAAAACTCAGATAATCCTAGTGCTATAGCACAGAAAGAGAGGGAAATCTTCCAACAATTTATTTAGCCAAACATATTGTCAATTTGAAAATCTGACAAAGATTTTATAAAAAATTAAAACAGACCAATTTCACTTATTAATATTGATATGAAAATATTAAAGAAAAATCTAGGCTAATAGAATCCAACAAACATATTAAAGATAATACATTATGAGCAAACAGTGTTTATTCTAGGAATGGCAATGCAGTTCAATATAGAAAATACAGAAATATGATTCATCATGTTAATAGAGCTATGGGTAAAAATCATACGATAGTCTTCTTATGATGCAGAAAAGACATTGAGAAATGCAGCACTCATTCAGGCCAAAAATACTTTCTCATTGAAATCAGAACCAAGACAAAGATGCCCATGATCACTACTACTGTCTAAAGTTGTATTGGAAGTATTAGGCAAAGCAGCAAAACAAGGAAATATTTAGAAGCAGAAGAATTTGAAAAGAAACAACAATAAAATATATATCTTTGTGGATGATATGATAATACATTGGGATAACCCAAAACAACCAATGGAAAAACTAATAAAGCAATAAAAGAATTTAGTAAAGTAGCAGGTTGTAAAATCAATAAACAAGAGCAATGGCCTAAATATCTATAAATAAAAGTCATTTGAAGAAACAATGAATGAGATCTCATTGATGATAGGGAGAAAAAGAAGACAGTGGGTACAAACTTAATGAGAAATGTCCCAACCTATTCAAGGAAAATATAAAACTTTTATGAAAGAAAAAAAGTATACTTTAAGAAATGAAGAAATATACCATGTTCATAGATAGGAAGACTGAACATCAAAAAGATACCAATTCACCGTAAAATAATTTATGAATTTAACATGATCCCAGTTTTTTTTTCCTGGAGCTAGACTGGTTGATTCTAAAGTTCAACTGAAGAACAAACAAGTAGGAATATCCAGGATAACCTTGAAAAAGCAATGTGGAGAAACTAGCCTTACCAAATATAAAGACATATTTCAAAGTCTTTGTCATTTAAAAAAAGCAGTGTAGAATTAGTACTGGATAGGCAGACTAATAGAACAGAATCTAAAATCCAAAAATGGGATTAATTCCTCATAGAAATTTAGCAATTCTAAAGGAGACATCTTAAAAGACAGACTTTTTAAATAAATGGTGTTGGGATAACTGCATAGCCATAGGGAAAAAGAGAAAACTGAATCTGTCTCTCACCCTGGGTACTAAGATACATTCCAAATAGTCAGAAATTAAATGGAATATTTAATAGTATGGAATAATAGTGGAATAAATCATATAAAATATAGGGGAAAATGGCTGAATTCCTGAAAATTAGGGAGCAGAGAAAACTTTCCTAAACTATGACTTGAAATCCAAAAGCAATAAGGAAAAGTCTAACAAATCTGATAGTGTATAAATGAGAGAAAAATTTTGCATAACAAAAACAAAGAAAAAAAACACCATTAATAAGGAATAAGGGCCTAATGACAACTATGAAAAAAGAGATTCTAAAAAAAGAGAAGAAGAACAACAACAACCTCACAGAAAAATGGATAAGAATTATGAACAGGTAGGTCAGAAAAGAAATGCAAATGGCCCTCACACACATGTACAATGCTCAACCTTCTTCATAATAAGAGAAATGTAAATGAAAATTATACTGATTATAATTTCTTACCTATTAGCGGACAAAAATCCAAAAGTTTGACAACAAACTAATTGCTATGGGGAGTAAAACAAGTGCTACAACTTTATGGAAAGACAGTTGGAAATACTACAAAATCACATAAGTGTTTGACCAGAAATCTTTCCTAAAGACATATTGCCAAAATGTGAAAAATATATGCACAAGGCTATTCATAGCAAAAAACAGGAAACAACTCAATGTCCATCAATGGGATTGTATAAAATAAGTGTATAAACTATGGTACTTCCATTCAATAAGGTACTATCAAGGTAAGAGCAATTAAAAATATATCTGTACACTGTTAGAGATGATCTCCAGAATTCTTATTATATGAAGAAAAATTATTGAAGAATACATTTTAAAAACTAGAATATTTATATGATTACCTATTGGAGAAGGAAGAAATATAGTGGAAGGGACAGGGATGGAAACTATATTTCTCTGAATATACCTTGTTTTTGAAATTTGACTTTACAGCTGTGCAAATGTTTTACATGAACATAAAATGAAATAAAAGGAACATTTATAAAGTAATTTATAAAAATAGAAAAGCATATTGGAAGAAATAAATCCATGTACTGAGCTGGTGGCTTATTCATACAAAGAGGTATAACTGCAAATGTTTTAAAAACACAATAATTTTATTGAACATTCCTTTTGGGATATACCCCAAGGACAAAAATTAGCTACAAGGAAATCTTAACTGTTAATAATCATGCATAAATATATATATATATATATGGATGAAGTAAATAAGTAATTATACTAATATTGTTAGGAATCAAGATTTAATGTAAAATCTTTGTGATCCTAAATTGAAATTTGAAAATATCAATATAAACTCATGATGTGTTTTCTTTTTTTAAAAAAAAAAAGGGACTTCCCTGGTGGCGCAGTAGTTAAGAATCTACCTGCCAGGGCTTCCCTGGTGGCGCAGTGGTTGAGAGTCCGCCTGCCGATGCAGGGGACACGGGTTCGTGCCCCAGTCCGGGAAGATCCCACATGCCGCAGAGCGGCTGGGCCCGTGAGCCATGGCCGCTGAGCCTGCGCGTCCGGAGCCTGTGCTCCGCAACCAGAGAGGCCACAGCAGTGAGAGGCCCATGTACCTCAAAAAAAAAAAAAAAAAAAAGAATCCGCCTGCCAATGCAGGGGACATGGGTTTGAGCCCTGGTCTGGGAAGATCCCACATGCCGCGGAGCAACTGAGCCCCTGCGCCACAACTACTGAGCCTGTGTGCCACAACTACTGAAGCCTGTGTGCCTAGAGCCCGTGCTCTGCAACAAGAGAAGCCACCACACTGAGAAGCCCGTGCACCACAACAAAGAGTAGCCCCCACTCTCCACAACTAGAGAAAGCCCATATGCAGCAACAAAGACCCAATGCAACCCAAAATAAATAAATTATTTTTAAAAAAGAATTTTCTAGCTCTGGTTCACTAGCAAAGGCCTAAAAACAGTAACCAACCAAGGAGCAATGAATACCACTACTGTTCAGATTTTGGTCTCTAAATTCCATTTTCCACCAAAGGAACCAGCATCCTCGAAAAAAGTGACTGAATCCTGGTCTGATGCAGGTAGCAAACAAGAGGAACCTGGAATCTGTCAAGTCTGAGAACAAGGACATGATCATAGATTACTAAGGTTGGGTCAAAAGGACTCGGGAGTCAACTTGAGAAGACTTCAACTGACCAAAGATAATACAAATTAAGCATCAAGAAGAATAATGATTAAAATTGATTGAAGCATATCAAACACGTTTAATCCATGAGTCATAATGTTAAGCAAACAAACAAACTAGGACAAAACCCCAACCTTGTTTTACCTTTGTAGGTTAATAGAATGTCAAATTGTTATTCTAAAACTGGTAAACAAAGGGAAAGAATCAAACATGTGTGTCCTATATGAACTGTACCTCGGATTAACCAAATCACTGATGAAAGGAAGTTTCTCTTTGTAGATGTATTCCAGCCAATAAAAGAAGAAATGATAGAAGGAGTTCACCATTTTGCAACTGCTGCTGATCATTAATGTCTGATAAAAGCATTAGGTGAAGAGTTGTTAGGGAACTTAATAATGGATGAATCAGGCTAACAACATCTGAAACCACTGATTAATTTTAATAGCATAGAAAGAGAACAAGACATTATGTGTCTCCTGATGAAAGTACATAATACCACCTGTGAAGTATTCTTGCCGAAAAGAAACCAATCTGTTTATAATCAAGTCATTAGATCTACCATTTTACAAGAAAGACTACAGATGGAAGAGCATGTCAAATGACACCATGGGGATACAATCAGCAAAATCTAAAATGTGACGAACAGGAAGAATAACTTAGATCTTCAACAGAAAAATTAGAGGAGGTGGAAGTTTGTGGATGAAAAGAGGCTTAGGAGACTCATAAACCAACGTGTGGACTTTTATCTGGATCCTGATTCAAACCAAGCAAGCATAAAATGGAATTATGAGATGGTGGAGGAAATAAGAACACTGATAATATTAAGATTTTATTGTTAATATTTTTAAGTTTGATAATAGTAAGTGTGGTTATTTGTTTTTTTTCTAAAAACCTTATCCTTTAGATATATGTGCTGAAGTATTTATAGATAAAAGACCTGATGTCTGGGATTTCTTCAAAAGAATCCATTTGAGGAAAGGAAGGAGAGATGAAAGAAGATTGGCAATGAGCTGATGATTGTTGAAGCTCAATGATGGATGTCCATTATACCTTGTATGTATATTTGAGTATGCTCAAAGTTTTCCTAGCAAAATAAAGTTGTTCTTGATGTTTCAGAAGCTCTCAGGTGTCTGGTGGGAAGCCACAAAACCCCCATCTGTTGATAGCACTGGTTATGGCCTACAGAAAGCACTGAGCCATCTGGTCACCTGCCCTCTATCCTCTATGCCAGACTTTCATGCTTAGGACATCCAGAAATAGAAGGAGCATCTATGTGGTTCATATACAAGTGGGGATGATATAGTTGGGGAGGAGGACTCAGATAGCTCATGCCCTAGGTAAGATGTGACATGGAATTTGATAATATGATGGGAAGTAACCATAATAAAACTTGTTTTGAATAATGGGAGAAAAATGCTTATGTAGGTTTAAATCTGAAAGCCACTATTATTTTTTTAACCAAAAGTCATAGCATGCACACAAACACACACACACATACACACACACACACACACACCCCAAATTCATTGCCCCCATTGATAAAGTACCATACTGAACCCAAAGATGAATAAAAATCATCCACAAGTTGCTATAACAGTCATCTTTTCAGACTACTATCTTAGATAATGGCTAGCTATGTGCAGTGTTTTATATATTAGAGAGTAAGAGCTACAGAACTAAGATTGATCCGACTTAAAGTATGAACTTTGAAGAAGGCAGAGGTTGAAGACCCTGGTGCATTGAGTGGGCTCAACAGGTACTTAATTGCATGTTAAAAAAACAACACTGGGGCTTCCCTGGTGGTGCAGTGGTTGAGAGTCCGCCTGCCGATGCAGGGGACACAGGTTCGTGCCCCAGTTTGGGAAGATCCCACATGCCGCGGAGCGGCTGGGTCCGTGAGCCATGGCCGCTGAGCCTGCGCGTCCGGAGCCTGGGCTCCGCAACGGGAGAGGCCACAACAGTGAGAGGCCCGCGTACCGCAAAAAAAAAAAACAAAAAAAAAACAAAAAAAAAACACAACACTGATTTCTACTTTACTCTGTTATATTTAGAGATAGAGACACTGTAAATCAGATGCAAGTCACAAAAGTAGACCCTCAATAAATGATAACCATAAGAGAGAGGCTTACTATGTGGCGAAACTGAGACTTATGACCAAGAACCACCAGCCAAAGAGAACTGAACAGGTTCTTGTCTAACAACCTCACTCATGTACTAATGAGAAGGAGTGGGAACTGGACATGACATTTAAATATTTGTGGTTGTGTGTATATATTCAATTGTTTAATTCATTCCATAAGGTGTGACCATTGTCTTTATTAAATCCTAAGCAAGACAGGATCAAGAATAGTTCCAGAAAAGGACTTGAACTAGAGGACCAGTGGACCCTGGAAATCAATATTCTGGTGTACAGCTTGGATGAGCAGCACTCTTACAAAATTGTGCCTGACCTACTCCTGCTCCTTCTGGTTTATATACTGATACTTGATTAAACATAATAAAATTGCTCATATACAACAATTTGATCATAAAAACAGCAATATCATAGGATTTGTCCAAGTACCTATGTAACTTGAACATGTAACTTGGGGAAGTAGGCCAGACTGAGATTGCTCAAAGGTGGTGGTTTTCAACCTTATCAGACAAACACCATCTTTATGACTAATGCTCTACAATGTCCCCTTTATTATCCTGAAATGAAATCAGGTAATATAACCGAACAATATATATCTTTCAAGAATCAATAACATTCTCTAACTTTAATATAAGGGAGAAATTAGATGAAATTACTTTATAATAAAAATAAGGTTGTAATGGTTAATTTTATATGTCACCTTGTTCACAGTACCTAGATATTTGGTCAAATATCAGTCTAGATCCTGCTGCTTCTAGATGCTAGATGCTGAGTGGGGATACTGGACTTCTATTTCCATGTGACAGTAATACGGCATCACCTCTTTCCTTTCCCTGCAGAGAGTGTCAGAGAAAGCCAGCTAAAACAGAAGATTCAAATAAGATCCAGAGTTTCATAACATAATACAAAAATGTCCAGGTTAAAATGAAAAATCATGCGTCACATCAAGAACCAGGAAGATCTCAAATTGAACGAAAAAAATCAATAGATGACAATATAAAGATGACAGAGATGTTAGAATTATTTGAAAAAGATTTTAAGGAAACTATGATAAAAATGCTTCAGCAATCAATTATGGTCACACTTAAAACAAATGAAAAAAAAAAGAAATCAGCAAAGAAATATAAGATATAAAGAAGAATCAAACAGAAATTTTAGAACTGAAAAATACTGTAACTGAAACAAACACTTTGGTGGGTGGCCTCAACAATAGAATGGAGGATACAGGGGAAGAAATGAGTTGAAGACAGAAAAATAGAAATAATCCATAGAGAGAAAATAGACTAGAAAAAAATGAACAGAGCCTCAGGGACCTACAAGATTATAACAAATGGCCTAACATTTGTGACATCAAAGTCCCAGAAGGAAGAGAGTGGGGCTGAAAAAGTACTTGAAGGAATAACACAGAAAACTTTCCAAATTTGGCAAGAGATTTGGCCTATAGAGTCAAGAAGTGGAGTAAATGTCAAAGAAGATAAATCCAAGGAAATGCATGCTAAGATATATCAAAATAAAACTTCTGAAAACTAAAAACAAAAACAAAATAAATTTTGGAAGTAGCCAGAGGAAACAACACCTTACCTACAGGGGAAAAGCAAAGTGAATGACTGAAGATTTCTCATCAGAAACCATGAAAGCCAGAAAGAAGTGGCATAATATTTTTCAAGTGCTGGAAGTAAAGAACTGCATACAGTAAAAAATACTTTTCAGGATTGGAGGGGAAATCAAAACGTTTTCAGATGAAAGAAAACCAAGAATTGTCACCAGTAGATCTACACTAAAATAAATCTATCCTTTCTTTAGCTAAGAAAATTCTTCATTTAGAGAGAAAATGATAAAAGAGAGAATCTTGGAACACCTAGAAGGAGGAACAAACAAACGAGTAAATAAAAGAGATTTTTCCTTCTCCTCTTGAGTTTTCGAAATTGTTTGATGGTGGAAGCAAAAATTATGACACTGTCTGATGTGATTTTAAACATATATAGAGGAAATTTTAATACAATTATATTATAAATGGGAGAGGATAAGGGAATGTAAAGAGAGGCCAGCTTTCTCTACTTCAATGAACTGGTAAAATGACAACATCAGTAGATTATGCCAAGTTATTATATGTAATGTAATATATAAAGCAACCATCAAAAAGTATACAAAGAGATAGACTCAAAATCTCTATAGATAAATCAAACTGGAATTCTAAAAAAAAAAAAAAATGCTCAAGTAACCCACAGAAAGTCAGAAAACAAAAACAGAGAAAGGAAAAACAAAAAGAGAAAACAAACAGAAAACAACAAAATGGCAGACTTAAGCAAACATATCAATAATTCCATTAAATGGAAATGATTTAAATATGCCAATAATAATAGAGATTGGTACAGTCTATTAAAAACATGATCTAACTATATGCTGTCTAAAATAATTTCACTTCAAATATGACAATATAGGCAGGTCGAAAGGAAAAGGACAGAAAAAGGTATATCATGTAAACATCAATCAAAGAAAAGCAGGAATGGCTATATAAATATAAGATAAAGTAGGATCACAGCAAAAAACAATTGCCAGAAATGGAGAGAGACATTATATAATAATAAAAGGGCCAATCCACCAGAAGGCGCAGTAATTCTAAATGTGTATGCATCAAACAACAGAGCCACAAAATATACCAAAAAATGATAAAACTGAAAGAAATAATAGACTAATTCACAATTATAGTTGGAGATTTCAATACCCCTCTCTCGATAAATGATAGAAAAACTAGACAAAAAGTCAGCAAGGATAGAGAAGAACTCAACAACACCATAAAACAACAGGATCTAAATGACATTCATAGACCCCTTCACCACACAGCAGAACATGTATTCTTTCCAAGACTCCATAAAACATATACCAAGATAAACTATATCCTGGGCCATAAAAAATTTAATAAATTTAAAAGAATTGGTGTCCTATAGTATGTTCTCTGACCACAATGGGGTCCAACTACAAATTAATAACATAAAAATAATCATAAATTCTCCAAAAACTAAATAACAAACTTCTAAATAATCCATGGGCCATATATAAAATCTCAAGGAAATTTTTGAAAACATATTAAAATGAATGAAAATTAAAATACTACATTTCAAAATTTGGGGGATACAGCTAACATAGTGCTGAGGGGAAAATTTATAATGCCAAATACATATATTAGAAAAGAGGAAAAGCCTCAATTCATTAATCTAAGCTCCTATCTCAGGAACCTAGAAAAACAAGAGCAAAATAAATCTAAAGCTAGCAGGAGGAAGGAAATAATGCAGATAAAAGCAGACATAACTGAAACTGAAAATGGAAAATAAAAATTGAGAAAAATCAACAAGACAAGGAGTGGTTATTTAAAAACATCAACAAAATTGAGTAGTCTCTAGGAAGACTGAGAAAAAAATAGAGAGCAAATTACCAGTATCAAGAATGAAACAGAAATATCACTACAGACCCTACAGACATCAAAAGAATAAGAAAGGAATATTAGGAAAAACTCAATATGCATAAATCTTTACAACTAGATGAAATTGACCACTAATTTAAAATATATAAGCTATCACAACTCACCCAATATGAAATAGACAATTTTACTTTTAAGACAATATAATTTGTAACTTAAAAGTTTCCCCTAAAGAAATCCCCAGGCCCAGATGATTTCACTGGAGAATTCTACCAAGAGAATTCTTCTCTTAAAGAAGAATTAACACTAATTATACACAATCACTTCCAGAAAATAGAATAAGTGAGAACATGTCCCAATTCATTTTATGAGCCTAGTATCATCTTGACAACAAATCCAGATAAAGATGCCATGTAGGGTTCATTCCCCCCATGCATACAAGTCTTGTTCAATTTAAGAAAACTAATCACTGTAAGCTACCATATTAACAGCATAAAGGAAGAAAATCACATATTCCTCTCAATCAATGCAGAAAAATTATTTGACAAAAGTCATTTGACATGATTATCTACATAGAAAATCCGAAGGAATATTTTTTAAAACTCCTAGAGTGAGTTAATTAAGGTGGCAGAATACAAGACAAACATAAAAAATCAATTGTATTTCTACATATACATGGACTTGAAATGAACACCCAAACATTGAAATTAAAAATATAACACCATTTACAATATTTTAATGGAAACTAAAATATTTAGGTGTAAGTCTAACAAATCACGTATAGGACTTTGTATGCTGTAAACTACACAGTGTTTATGAGAGAAATCAAATAAGATTTAAATAAATGTAAAGGCATATTATGTTCATGGATCGGAAGTCTCAACATAGTAAATATGTCAATTTATTCCAAATTGATACATAAGGTTAATGTGATTCCTGTGAAAATTCCAGAAAGATCTTTTATAGATAAGGATAAGATTATTCTAAAATTTATATGGAAAAGCAAAGGAACTGGAATAACTAAATTAAAATTTTGAAAGAGAAGAAAAAATGGAAGGAATTGATCTACCCAATTTCAAGACTTACTACGTAGGTACAATAATTAAGACTGTGTAGTATTTGTTGAAGTTTAGACATAGATAAGTAGAACAAAATAGAGAACGCAGAAATAGACTGACACAAGTATGATTTTTGACAAAGCAGCAAAAACTATTAAGTGAGGTAAAGATAGCATTTACACCAAATGGTAATGGAACAATTGGACATCCAGGGGCAAAAAAATGAACCTCACCCTACCTGTTATAAAAATGGATCATGGACTTAAATGTGAGATGTAAAATTATAAAACTTTTAGAGAAAAATAAGGGGAAATATTTGGGTCTAGGAATAGGCAAATGTTCTTAGATTTGACACCAAAAGCATAAAAGGAAAAATTGACAAATTAGATCTCATCAAAATTAAAAACTTTTGCCCTAAAGACCCTGTTAAGAGGATGAAAAGATAAGTTACAGAGTGGGAGAAATATTTGCAAACCACATATATGATAAAAGCTAGTGTCTGGATTATATTTTTTAAAACTCTCAAAACTAAACAGTAAAAAAGCAAACTACTTAGAAATTGGACAAAAGACGTGAACATTTTATCAAAGAGGCTATATGGCTAGCAAATAAATGCATAAAAAGATAGTTAACATAATTAGCCCTTAGGGAAATGCAAATTAAAACCACAATAAGCTGTCACTACATACCTATCAGAACGGCTAAAATAAAAATTAGTGACAACACCAAATGCTGGTGAGGATGCAGAAAAACTGGGTCAGTAATAAATTGCTGGTGGGAATGTAGAATGGTACAGTCACACCAGAAAGCAATTTGGCAGGTTTTTTTTTAAACCTAAACATACAACTCGCATTGCACTCCTGGACATTTATCCCAGAGAAGTGGAGACTTACGGTCACACAAAAAGCCTGTACATTCATGTTTATAGTAGCTTTATTCACAATATAGCAAAACTGGAAGCAACCCAGATGTCCTTCAGTGGGTGAATAGTAGAATAAGCGGTGGCATTCCATGCCCTGGGATACTACTGAGCAATAAAGAGAACAGTTATTGACATATGTGCAACACTGTAGATGATTCTCCAAAGAATTATGCTGAATGAAAAAAGCCAATCCCCGAAGTCTACATATTGCAAGAGTCTATTTATATATCATTCTTTGAATAACAAAATTATAAAAATAGAGAACATATTAGTGTTTGTCAGGGGTTGGGGAGCTGGAGGGAAGTGGGTGTGGACATAAAAGGGCAACATGAGGAACGCTTGTGGCGATGGAAATGTTCTGCCTCTTGACTGTATCAGTGTCAATATTCTGGTTGTGATACTGTGCTATAGTTTTGGAAGAGGTTACCACTTGGGGGGAACTGGGTAAAGGGTACACAGGATTTCTTTGTATTATTTCTCGCAGTTGCATGTGAGCCTACAATGTTCTCAAAATAAAAAACTTAATTAAAAAAATAAATGCAGACACCACATAGACAATAGCAGACAAGATGCTTGCATCTACGGGGTAGTCAGGTTGACAGCGACTGGCTAATGCAGGAGTTTGTGTTGGTAACTCAAATACCATGAAAAACATTGTTTAGTAACATGTTTTCTGAAAGGATTTACTCTTTGTTTCTATACAAAACAACCTGCAATCTTCTCTCAACTCACATGATAGTTGAGTTCTTAGAAAATACTGAGTATATTAAAACCACACAGGAGACCTTCAAGATGGTGGAGGAATAAGACGTGGAGGTCACCTTCCTCCCCACAAATACATCAGAAATACATCTACATGTGGAACAACTCCTACAGAACACCTACTGAACGCCGGCAGAAGACCTCAGACTTCCCAAAAGGCAAGAAACTCCCCATGTACCTGAGTAGGGCAAAAGAAAAAACAGAGACAAAAGAATAGGGACAGGACCTGCACCTATGGGAGGGAGCTGTGAAGGAGGAAAAGTTTCCATAAACTAGGAAGCCCCTTCACTTGCGGAGATGGGAGAGGGAGATGGCCAGGTGGGGGGAAGCTTCAGAGCCGTGGAGGAGAGCGCAGCAACAGGGGGGCAGAGTGCAAAGCAGAGAGATTCCCACACAAAGGATCGCTGCCGACCAGCACTCACCAGCCTGAGAGGCTTGTCTGCTCACCCGCCGGGACACGGGTCGGGGCTGGGAACTGAGGCTCAGGCTTCACAGGTCAGATCCCAGGGAAAAGACTGGGTTGGCTGCGTGAACACAGCCTGAAGGGGGCTAGTGCACCACAGCTAGCAGGGAGGGAGTCCAGGAAAAGTCTGGAACTGCTTAAGAGGCAAGAAACCATTGTTTCGGGGTGTGTGAGGAGAGGGGATTCAGAGCACCGCCTAAACGAGCTCCAGAGACAGGCGCGAGCCGCGGCTATCAGCACGGACACCAGAGATGGGCATGAGACTGAGTTTAAGGCTGCTGCTGCAGCCACCAAGAAGGTTGTGTGCAAGCACAGGTCACTATCCACACCGCCCCTACCGGGAGCCTGTGCAGCCCGCCACTGCCAGGGTCCCATGATCCAGGGACAACTTCCCCAGGAGAACACATGTCACACCTCAGGCTGTTGCAACGTCACACAGGCCCCTGCCACCGCAGACTTGCCCCGCATTCCGTACCCCTCCCTCCCTCCTGGCCTGAGTGAGCCAGAGCCCCGTAATCAGCTGCTCCTTTAACCCCGTCCTGTCTGGACAGGAACAGACGCCCTCAGGCAACCTACACACAGAGGCAGGGCCAATCCAAAGCTGACCCCCAGGAGCTGAGCGGACAAAGAAGAGAAAGGGAAATCTCTCCCAGCAGCCTCAGGAGCAGCAATTAAATCTCCACAATCAACTTGATGTACCCTGCATCTGTGGAATACCTGAATAGACAACAAATCATCCCACAATTGAGGCGGTGAACTTTGGGAGCAACTGTAGTCTTGGGGTTTGCTGTATGTGACTGACTGGTTTCTGGTTTTATGTTTATCTTAGTTTAGTACTTAGAGTTTCTTAGCATTAGTAGATTTTATTGATTTGGTTGCTCTCTTCCTTTTTTATTTTTTACATATAGATATATTTTTTTTCCTTTTTCTCTTTTTGTAAGTGTGTATGTGTATGCTTCTTTGTGTAATTTTGTATATATAGCTTTGCTTTTACCATTGTCCTAGGGTTCTGTCTGGTTTTTTTTTTTATATAGTTTTTAGCACTTGTTATCATTGGTGGATTTGTTTTTTTGTTTGGTTGCTCTCTTCTTTCTTTCTTTCTTTTTTCCTAATTACTTTTTAAATTTTTAATAATTTTAAAAATTTTATATTTTAATAACTTTATTTCTTTTTCTTTTCTTTCCTTTTCTTTTCTTTCTTTCTTTCTTTCTTTCCTTCCTCCCTCCCTCCCTCCCTCCTCTCTTTATTTCTTCCTTCTTTCCTTCTTTCCTTCCTTTCTTTCATTCTTTCTTTCTTCCTTCCTTCCTTCCTTCCTTCATTCCTTCCTTCCTTCCTTGCTTCCTTCCTTTCTCAGTCATGTGGCTGACAGGTTCTTTCTGCTCCGGCTGGGTGTCAGGCCTGTGCCACTGAGGTGGGAGAGCTGAGTTCAGGACACTGGTCCACAAGAGACCTCCCAGCTCCATGTAATATCAAATGGCAAAAACTCTCCCAGAGATCTCCATCTCAATGCTAAGACCCAGCTCCACTCAACAACCAGCAAGCTGCAGTGCTGGACACCCTATGCCAAACAACTAGCAAGACAGGAACAAAACCCCACCCATTAGCAGAGAGGCTGCCTAAATTCATAATAAGGTCACACCACCATGTTTCATAATAAAACACACCACCAGATGTGGTCCTGCCCACCAGAAAGACAAGATCCAGCTTCATCCACCAGAACACAGAAACTAGTCCCCTCCATCAGGAAGCCTACACAACCCACTGAACCAACCTTACCCACTGGGGGCAGACACCAAAAACAACGGGAACTATGAACCTGCAGCCTGGGAAAAGGAGACCCCAAACACAGTAAATTAAGCAAAATGAGAAAACAGAGAAACACACAGCAGATGAAGGAGCAAGGTAAAAACCCATCAGACCAAACAAATGAAGATGAAATAGGCAGTCTACCTGAAAAAGAATTCAGAGTAATGATAGTAAAGATGATCAAAAATGCTGGAAATAGATTGGAGAAAGTACAAGAAACATTTCACAAGGAACTAGAAGAACTAAAGAGCAAACAAAAAATGATGAACAACACAATAAATGAAATTAAAAATTCTCTAGAAGGAATCAATAGCAGGATAACTGAGGCAGAAGAACAGATAAGTGACCTGAAAGATAAGATAGTGGAAATAACAACTGCAGAGCAGAATAAAGAAAAAAGAATGAAAATAAATGAGGACAGTCTTAGAGACATCTTAGACAACATTAAACACACCAACATTCAAATTATAGGGGTCCCAGAAGAAGAAGAGAAAAAGAAAGGGTCTGAGAAAATATTTCAAAAGATTATAGTTGGAAATTTCCCTAACATGGGAAAGGAAATAGTCAGTCAAGTCCAGCAAGTGCAGAGAGTCCCATAAAGGATAAATCCAAGGAGAAACATGCCAAGACACATATTAATCAAACTATCAAAAATTAAATACAAAGAAAATACATTAAAAGCAGCAAGGGAAAAGCAACAAATAACATATAAGGGAATGCCCATAAGGTTAACAGCTGATCTTTCAGCAGAAACTCTGCAAGCCAGAAGGGAGTGGCAGTACATGTTTAAAGTGATGAAAGGGAAAAACCTACAACCAATATTACTCTACACAGCAAGGATCTCACTCAGATTCGATGGAGAAATTAAAACCTTTACAGATGAGCAAAGGCTAAGAGAATTCAGCACCACCAATCCAGCTTTACAACAAATGCTAAAGGAACTTCTCTAAGCAGGAAACACAAGAGAAGGAAAAGACCTACAATAACAAACCCAAAACAATTAAGAAAAAGGTAATAGGAACATACATGTCGATAATTACCTTAAATGTAAATGGATTAAATGCTCCAACCAAAAGACATAGACTAGCTGAATGGATACAAAAACAAGACCCATATATATGCTGTCTACAAGAGACCCACTTCAGACCTAGGGACACATAAAGACTGAAAGTGAGGAGATGGAAAAAGATATTCCATGAAAATGGAAATCAAAAGAAAGCTGGAGTAGCAATTCTCATATCAGACAAAAGAGACTTTAAAATAAAGACTATTACAAGAGACAAAGAAGGACACTAAATAATGATCAAGGGATCAATCCAATAAGAAGATATAACAGTTGTAAATATTTATGCACCCAACATAGGAGAACCTCAATACATAAGGCAAATGTTAACAGCCATAGAAGGGGAAATTGACAGTAGCATAATCATAGTAGGGGACTTTAACACCCTACTTTCACCAATGGACAGATCATGCAAAATGAAAATAAATAAGGAAACACAAGCTTTAAAGGATACATTAAACAAGATGGACTTAATGGATATTTATAGGACATTCCATCCCAAAACAGCAGAATACACTTTCTTCTTCAGTGCTCATGGAACATCCTCCAGGACAGATCATATCTTGGGTCACAAATCAAGCCTTGGTAAATTTAAGAAAATTGAAATCATATCAAGTATCTTTTCTGACCCCAATGCTATGAGACTAGATATCAATTACAGAAAAAAATCTGTAAAAAATACAAACCAATGGAAGCTAAACAATACACTACTTAATAACCAAGAGATCACTGAAGAAATCAAAGAAGAAATAAAAAAAATACTTAGAAACAAATGACAAAGAAAACACAAAGACCCAAAACCTATGCGATGCAGCAAAAGCAGTTCTAAGAGGGAAGTTTATAGCAATACAATCCTACCTCATGAAACAAGAAACACCTCAAATAAACAACATAAACTTACACCGAAAGCAATTAGAGAAAGAAGAACAAAAACCCCCAAAGTTAGAAGAAGGAAAGAAATTATAAAGATCAGATCAGAAATAAATGAAAAAGAAATGAAGGAAACAATAGCAAAGATCAATAAAACCAAAAGCTGGTTCTTTGAGAAGTTAAACAAAATTGATAACCATTAGCCAGACTCAACAAGAAAAAAAGGGAGAAGACTCAAATCAATAGGATTGGAAATGAAGAAGGAAAAGTAACAACTGACAGTGCAGAAATACAAAGGATCATGAGAGATTACTACAAGCAACTATATGCCAAAAAACAACCACGAAGAAATGGACAAACTGTTAGAAAAGCACAACCTTCCAAGAGTGAACCAGGAAGAAATAGAAAATATGAACAGACCAATCACAAGCAATGAAATTGAAACTGTGATTAAAAATCTTCCAGCAAACAAAAGCCTAGGACCAGATAGCTTCACAAGCGAACTCTATCAAACATTTAGAGAAGAGTCAACACCTATCCTTCTCAAACTCTTCCAAAATATAGCAGAGGGAGGAACACTCCCAAACTCATTCTACAAGGTCACCATCACCCTAATACAAAACCAGATAAAAATGTCACAAGGAAAGAAAACTACAGGCCAATATCACTGATGAACATAGATGCAAAAATCCTCAACAAAATACTAGCAAACAGAATCCAACAGCACATTAAAAGGATCATACACCATGATCAAGTGGGGTTTATCCCAAGAATGCAAGGATTCTTCAGTATACACAAATTAATCAATGTGATAAACCATATTAACAAATTGAAGAAGAAAAACCATATAATCATCTCAATAGATGCAGAAAAAGCTTTCAACGAAATTCAACACCCATTTATGATAAAAACCTTCCAGAACGTAGGCATAGAGGGAACTTACCTCAACATAATAAAGGCCATATATGAAAAACCCACAGCCAATATCGTTCTCAAATGTGAAAAACTGACACCATTTCCTCCAAGATCAGGAACAAGACAAGGTTGTCCACTCTCACCACTCTTATTCAGCATAGTTTTGGAAGTTTTAGCCACAGCAATCAGAGAAGAAAAAGAAATAAAAGGAATCCAAATTGGAAAAGAAGAAGTAAAGCTGTCATTGTTTGCAGATGACATGATAGTATACATAGAGAATCCTAAGGATGCTACCAGAAAACTACTAGAGCTAATCAATGAATTTGGTAAAGTAGCAGGATACAAAATTAATGAACAGAAATCTCTTGTATTCCTATACACTAATGATGAAAAATCTGAAAGAGAAATTAAGAAAACACTCCTATTTACCACTGCAAAAATGAATAAAATACCTAGGAGTAAAGCTACTTAAGGAGACAAAAGACCTGTATGCAGAAAACTGTGACACTGATGAAAGAAATTAAAGACAATACAAACAGATGGAGAGATATACCATGTTCTTGGATTGGAAGAATCAACATTATGAAAATGACTCTACTACCCAAAGCAATCTACAGATTCAATACAATCCCTGTCAAACTACCAAGGACATTTTTCACAGAACTGGAACGAAAAATTTTACAATTTGTATAAAAACATAAAAGACCCCAAAAATCCAACGCAATCTTGAGAAAGAAAAATAGAGCTGGAGGAATCAGTCTCCCTGACTTCAGACTATACTACAAAGGCACAGTAATCAAGACAGTATGGTACTGGCACAAAAACAGAAATATAAATCAATGAAACAGGATAGAAAGCCCAGAGATAAACCCATGCACATATGGTCACCTTATCTTTGACAAAGGAGGCAAGAGTATACAACGGTGAAAAGGCAGCCTCTTCGATTAATGGTATTGGGAAAACTGGACAGCTACGTGTAAAAAAATGAAATTAGAACACTCCCTAACATACACAAAAATAAACTCAAAATGGATTAAAGACCTAAGTGTAAGGCCAGACCCTATAAAACTCATAGAGGAAAACAAAGGCAGAACACTAAGACAACCCTCAGAATGGGAGAGAATATTTGCAAATGAAGCAACTGACAAAAGATTAATCGCCAAAATTTATAAGCAGCTCATGCAGCTCAATATCAAAAAAACAAACAACCCAATCCAAAAATGGGCAGAAGACTTAAATAGACATTTCTCCAAAGAAGATATATATATTGCCAAAAAACACATGAAAGGATGCTCAACATCACTAATCTTTAGAGAAATGCAAATCAAAACTACAATGAGGTATCACCTCACACCTGTCAGAATGGCCATCATCAAAAAATCTTCAAACAATAAATGCTGGAGAGGGTGTGGAGAAAAGAGAACCCTCTTGCACTGTTGGTGACAGTGTAAATTGATACAGCCACTATGGAGAACAGTATGGCAGTTCCTTAAAAAACTAAAAATAGAACTACTGTATGACCCAGCAATCCCACTACTAGGCATATACCCTGAGAAAACCATAATTCAAAAAGAGTCATGTACCACAATGTTCATTGCAGCTCTATTTACAATAGCCAGGACACGGAAGCAACCTAAGTATCCATTGACAGATGAATGGATAAAGAAGATTTGGCACATATATACAATGGAATATTACTCAGCCATAAGAAGAAATGAAATTGAGTTATTTGTAGTGAGGTGGATGGACCTAGACACTGTTATACAGAGTGAAGTAAGTCAGAAAGGGAAAAATAAATACTGTATGCTAACACATATATATGGAATCTAAAAAAAAAAAATCGTTCTACAGAACCTAGGGGCAGGATAGGAATAAACACACAGATGTAGATAATGAACCTGAGGACACGGGGAGTTGGAAGTGTAAGCTGGGACCAAGTGAGAGAGTGGCATGGACTTATATACACTACCAAATGTAAAATAGATAGCTAGTGGGAAGCAGCCGCATAGCACAGGGATATCAGCTCGGTGCTTTGTGACCACCTAGAGGGGTGGGCTAGGGAGGGTGGGAGGGAGATGCAAGATGGATAAGATATGGGGATATATGTATATGTATAGCTGATTCACTTTGTTATAAAGCAGAAACTAACACACCATTGTAAAGCAATTATACTCCAATAAAGATGTTAAAAAAAAAACCCACAAAATTTACTTTGTGTTTATATGTAAAATGGAGTTAGATTCTAGGCTCAAATAACAGTTCACCCAAATAATAAGACAACCAAAATTGTCTTCAAGGGGCAGTACATTTCCTTACAATAATACCCAGTGCTCTACCATGGCAATTCTCAAAATGTCTAGGGACTCCCAGTGGTCCCCACTAGGTCAAAACTACTCTCATAATAACACTAAGATGTTATTTCCCTTCTTCATCTTATTTTCTCCAAAGGCCACATTACGGGATTTATCAGGAAACACAATGCAGAAGCAGATCTGTGACTCCAGCTGCCTTCTATTAAACTAAACATTTAAAAAGATTGTGGAATTTATTTTACATTAGTGAAAACGTGAAACCATGCCACTCTTCACATTAATTTTTGTTGTTATTATTGTTGCTATTTTGGAAAATAGAGAATAAAGAGGTTTTGAAATCAAAAAGTTTGAAAATTGTTGCTCCAGGGCAAGGATCCCATCTTTTCACCTCAGTATTACCAGAATCTAGTAAAGTGCCTAGGACATGATAGGTGCTAAGTGAACATTTTATTGGACTGAACAAACAGACCAGCTAAAGGACAATGACGTCTCGATTGACCAGAACTCCGTGTGTTCATTCGATACCCAGGATTTATGGGTAGAGGGTGGGCTCTATGAGCTGCAATGTTCCTCATGTACTGTGCCTCCCATCGTCTCATGGGCAGCGCCTTGCATGGAGCTCCCACTTCACAGACCAGGTAACTGAGACCCAGCCTGATCCAGGAACCTGACCAAAGCCACAGCTGGTGACAGAGGGAACCAGAGCCTTTACTCAAGCCTCCTGGGTTTCCCACCATCCTTTGCTGTGCCACTTTCCCTCTCCCTCCCACCTGACTCTGGGGTGGACCAAGAGCTTGTAACAACTGTGATGGTGGGTTCTGTGATTCTTTCTCACATGGGACTCTGCCTATGGTGGGTGGAACTTTATGGGAAAAAGAGTCAGGCTCTTGCTTCTCAGCCAGGAGACAGCCCACCCTGGGGAAGGTCTCAGCACTGGCCAGCTTGGAGAGAAGATCCTCCTCTTGGCTTCCACCAACCCTGTCAACACACCCACACCCTGGACCTGTGTGAGAACTCCAGGTGGCACTGAGGTCGGCCACCAGGATGCCTCCCCATGAGATACACTAGGAGGCCACGGCAGTGGGCCTTGCTCCCTTGGGGGGGACAAGGAGACACCAAATGTAATCTCCCCTGCACCCTACTCATCCACTCACTCCAGGCTCTGCAAGGCCCAACCCACAGGCAGGGGCCAGTCAAATTTCACTGAGGTCCAGGGGTGTTTGGTTTGCAAAATGCCGACTGAAGGTGTCTGAACCATACAGAAGGTAGCTTACCCCATGGTCATTTGTGAGCAAAGACCTTCACCTTCACTGTAACTTTACTGTGCCCACCAGACAGCAAAGAGAAGCTGCCTCTGGAGGCCCACTGCTGCCGCCACCCAGCCCAGGGGCTGGCTCTACGGGCCCCCTGGACAAATATGTTTCGTTCATACAGCATCTCTCATCAACAACTAGTTGTTGGGGCTTAGAGTGTGGGCTGTACTGTGCCAAGTGTGTAAGAGTGAATGAGACTGGGTGTGCGAGTGATTTCAGACACAGGTCATGCAGAAAACCCGCTTTATGGAGGGTCAGCTGCTTTGCTCAATGTCTACTGATGGAAATATTAATCTCATCTAAAAAATACTGACTAAATATCTGGGTACCATGGCCTAGTTGACACATAGAATTAATTATCACTGTTTAGAACTGGGCGATGTTTGGGGGGTAGGCCTCCCAGAAGACATTGGTGAGCCGAGGTGGTGTGTGCTGCTCCAGCGGGGATGACTTGCCAGGCCCTGGGAGGTCCTGAACGGAGGGCCCTCACTCATTTCCCTTGAAATTTCACCGTCTCAAGTTGCAACACCCAGATTCCACACCTGGGTTCTGGGTGTTATGTGTTGCCTCACGACCAGAACCATCTTGCTGATACATCTGCTGGTGATGTGACAACACCCAGGGAGCACACAGGCAGGTATATCACAACCCCCTGGGGAAAACCTGGCTGTGGGCCTTGATTTTCTGCATGGAAGGCCTGGACACCTGGCTACATGTTTACTCCTAAAGCACAAATGCTACGGGAAGCTCAGGCCTGTTTGCCATGAGAGGGTGACCAAGGCTTAGAGCTGACCAAAGCCCGCCAGGGCAGCCCATGGAGATACCCAGAGTACTCGTCCTGTTGGTTTCAAGGCACATGTCAGTGAAGGCCTTGAGAGGAAAAAGACTGCCTGCCCTGAGGAAGAGGAATCCTGCCTGCAGATGGCCTTTGGACTCAAGCCAAAATATCAGCTCTTCCCTGCATCTCCAGCCTGCCAGCCCACCCTGCAGATTCTGGACTTGCCAGCCTCCACAATTACGTCAGCCAATTTCTCAAAATAAATCTCTCTATAGAGTTAGAGATAGAGATAGAGATAAAGAGACGGATACATACGCACATCCTATTGATTCTGTTTCTCAGAGAACCCTGACTAACACATTAGCTTCTGATATCACCTGTCAAAATGTGTCCGTTGAATGTGCTGTGCTGACGGTCCTCCCTCAGTTTGTGTGCTGGACACATTTTCACCAAATCTCGAACCGTCCCAGCCTGTAGGGCCCTCTGAGACACAGACACTGGAAAGGAGCTCCTGTTAAAATCTCAAATGGTCATATGGCTTTGCATGTTTAAGAACACGTCTTCCTGCTCCCCTAAGACAATCCTTTGGAGTATGAGAGTGAGACAGTGACTAGAACAAACCTGTTGCCAATTCCTGGCAACCCTCTGATGGTGCTCACCCGAGGGGAGCTAATCTTCTGGGCACAGATGACAGTAGTGTGGGCACTCTACATCCCGACCCCTGACACGTCAAAGAATGGAAGTTTCCCTCTATTTCTTCATGTTAACATGAATCAGTATTAAACTTTCATCTCCAGGCCTAGGAACACTTTACATATGACCACTGTTAACCTTCCAAAAAAGCTGGGAAACCCTTCATTCTGAAAATCAAATGAGGCAAGGCTAAAAAAACCTAGCATGGAGGAGGAGTTTTTAACCAATCAGTTTGTAAACTGGTTTAATGAGTGGTTTCCGCACAGCTGACCTGATGTGTCTCGAGGTTTCTTCAGCTCAGGCAGTAGGCTGTCCCTGCACCATGCTCTCTGGTCGTGTGGGGAATGGGATGGGGAAGCAGCCTAAGAGTGCCATATTTTGTGTGTTTTCTTCCCTGGAGATAATTATCACTCAACAGAAAGTAAAGCTCCAAGACCCCAAAGTCCTAGATGTGCTCAGAGTTACTAATTGTTTTGTTTTGTTGTTGTTGTGTTGTAGTATACGAGAAGTTGGTGAGGGAATGGCTGGGAGAGGGCATGCCAGCAGGAGCAGCCAGCCTACATGGGTTTCTGGGGACCCACCTTGAGGCCAGATGTGCCACCCTATTGGGAGGGTGTGCCCTCTGCCATCCTAGGCCCAGGGAGGCAGATGCTTTTATCCTGACCTGCCTTCAGATCATCTCAAGCCTCTGAGCCTGAAAGCTGAGCTGCCAGTCACTTTACTGGGCTACTGTTACTGCAGAGGCCTCTGAGTCTCCCGCTTGGCACAGCACTCCTGGCTTCTTGCTCAGTCAACGTGGCCCAGGGTGGCCTGCAGTGGTTGCCCCACTGCTTAATTATCTGTGGTTCAGAAGTCAGTGGTAATCATTTTAGGATGGGTGGCCTTTTTGTTCCCTCTCATGGCAGAGGCTTGTAAGACAGAGCAACCAGTCTTCATTGTTTTGCAAGCAGCAAGGATGAGGGTAACAGGAAGTTCCAACAAGGCTCTCAGCTCCTGGGGAACACGTGGTGATAGGAGTCTGTGGGCACAGATATTGTCAGGAATTAAGGGGTCCCCTTAATTCCTGCATACACATCAATACACAGCTCCCTGTGTGGAAGGCTGTGAGTCCAATTCAAATTGTGGATATACTTTACTAGTCTACAACAGTGTTTCACATTTTTTGAATTTAGTTACCAATTTTAAAAATTGAGAAGTTTTACATTAAAATCTTCAGTTCTGGCTTCTGAAAAATTGAGAGATCTGGCAGCATTAGGCTGTATTCCCCAAGGCAACTGCAGGCTGGCACTGGGGAACCCACACTTCCTTCAGGTAAGGCAGTCGTCCTCAAACCGGGTCTCCAACTAGCTGCATCAGGTTACCTGGACACTGGTTAGAAATGCACATTTTCAAACCCAGACCTACTGTGTCAGAAACACAGGAGCGGGGCCCAGCAGAGCTTCTAACAAGCCCCCCAGGGGATTGTGATGCCAGTTAGAGTTGGAGGACAACTGAGGTAGAGCCTGGGCTCTCCATTTCCCGCAGGCCCCACCACGCCCTCATGCCTATTCCCAGCCTGCCTCACTCATTTACATTGAGTGCTGATTCTGTCTGCCTCTGTGCTTGTGACATCTGGCTTCACACTGCTTTCGTGTTGAGTATTTTGGGCATCCCTGGTGGACTGTCAGGGTGCCTCAGCTGTAAGAGTCGGCTGCCAGGCAAGGTGTCCCGTTCTCTGCATGCATGGGGGTGGGGAGCAGGCCAGGCTATAAAGCCAAGAGTCTCGTAGCAGCACCAAAGACTCACTTCACTGAGTGTGAAGACCCAAGAGGAGCTGAAGAGAGGTGTGTGAGAGGAGGTCGCGGGGAGAGGACCCTGGGTCACTGGGATCTGGTCACTTTAATCATTCCTGGCTTCTTGTCACCCTGGTGGACATGCTCGGCACAGCTGTGAGTGTTTATATGTGTGTTTATATGTTTCTGACATCTGTCCTGGTTTGTGCTTTTTTCTCTGTGTTTACCCTGTGTCTACCTCAGAAGACACCTCCCTCCTTACCGCCCCAGGTGGAATTGGGCGCTTAGCTCCTCCAAGCCTGGGGGAGCCGGGGCACATACTCACGGTCACCACAAAGAGGGGATGGAGCACAGAGGGAATGGTGGGCAAACAGCAGGAGAGAGGTCAATGGCTGTCCTGTCCCCTCACCCCACTCCCCAGCAGCCACCAAAACTCATGGCTGTCTCAGGGAATCTGGGCAATGTGTCTGCCCAGGGGCTTGGAGGAGGAAGCAGAGCAGGCCTGGAACTCTCCCTGCTTAGATGTAAGCTGCCAAGGCCACGGGCATGTGGGATTTGTCTTAGTGCCCCAGCCTGGCACTGTGCATGGCACAGAGCAGACACACCCTATTGTTTGCTGTCAAAAAAGAAGTGAAATCATGCTGAACCGAAGTCGGGGGAGGGGTCCTCCTCTCATCACTCACTTGCTCCTTCATCCATTGGTTTATGGTGTGTGACACATAGGTACCAGGCCTGCTCCAGGCACAAGTCGGGACAGGAGTTCAGCAACTGCTCGGTTTAGTGGAGGCAAGTTCTGTCCATCAAGACCCATGTGACACGGTAGGGAGAAGGGAGGGCTACAGGGCCTCTGACCCAGAAGCTCTCGACCATTTCACTCCTGAACCCACCAGGTGGCTTATCCTGCCTTAGCTGACCTGGGTCCTTCTGATCTCACCAACTCCACAAAGTATGATCTGGACCTCAGGCACTTAGGAAAGAAAAGGAAGAGAGAGGGAATCCCTAATCTGTGCAGGTGTGGTGCTAGGAGCCTGAGATCCTCACCACCCTGAGGGGAAGGTGCATCTGCTTTGGAAAGATGATCAAAATAATAATGGGCACAAATACTTATAATGAATATTATTCTCACAGTGGCAGCAGCCGCAGTATCAATAGCTGCTTTTATTTCCCAAGTTCTCACTAAGACCTAGGCCCTTGGACCAGGTACATTTCCTGCATTATGTCATTTACTCATCCCAACAATGGAAGTAGATATTTTAGCCTAAGTTTTCAGGTAAAGGAACTCAATATTAGGGAGTTTAGGCATCAGGCATCTTGTCAAACCCAAAGAGGTACTCCAGAAGGTACCTCAGCAAAGAAAAGACAGCAAAGGAAAGAAAATGGAATTAGAGGCCAATGGCCTAAATCTGAGTCTCACCTGCTGTTAGATAGGCCCACAACCTACAGCTTTCCAGGTTGTGCACTGTGCAACTCCAGGAGGTGCCATGCACTCAGAGCACAGTGTGAATGTTGCCCCAGGTTGTGTGATGTGGTGGCCCTGGTCAGCTTGCTCCATGACCACCTAACCTCCTCCTGCAGTTTTATAAGGGTTTGAGCAGGTGTCTGCAGAAAGTCTTTGTGAGCAGAGCAAGTAAGTTCTACTCAGATACCCGTGGTTATAAGGACTCCATACCTGCCTTTCCACAGGATGCCCCCTTGATGGAGAAACTTCCATGCATCACCAGGATTAGCCAAGACTTGGCTGGTGGAAGTAAACCACCAGCCTCCTGTGGAATGCTCTGGCCCAGGGACAAGCTGGAACTGGGACCAAGAACTTGTGTCTTTGAGGTGCCAACTCTTCGTTGGTAAACGCTCTCTCCAGGACTTCATTCCAACAGAGAAACCACCAACAGATGGTTCTGCTTTGCAGCATGATGGAAACTTAGGCCCACTTTCCTCTCTTTTAAAGTGTGTGCCAGCACCAGCCATCCCTGGGGGAAAAGATACCCAAGGAGAAGGAGTCAAGAGCCCAGAGTGTAAATTAATGGCGAGCTGCAAGCTTCCTTCCAGCAGGAGCTGGGAATGGGGTATTGAACTGGATCTGAACCCAGCACAAAATCCTTTTGAGAGTCAGTAGAATTGGGCTTGGAGGGAGGCTTTCAAATAGGTGAAAATGAAATGGTAGCTGGCCTGTTTGTCTTTCTAAATCATACGACAAGTTCTTATGGAAAGAAAGTACTGGCCTCAGATATGAATGTCGATCCACCTGGAGAGCCTAACTTAGCCCAGGCCTGGGGAACAGCATGTCAGAACCCTCGAGGGCCAAGCACCCTCCCACAGTGTGCTGTCCCAGAATTCATGCCCAAGCCACTGTGACCCTTTCTCCTGAGCAGCCTCCCGCTATTCCAGACTTGCCTGTCTTTTTGCATGAGGCCTCAAGCAGGGTTCACCGTGGCTTGGAAAAGCTGTGTGGATGCTAGGCTTGCACCCCAATCCCCAGACACTTCCCAGAAGGCTTGGAGGATGCAAGCCCCTAACTGTTAGGCATCAGGGAGGGACATCTGGGTGGACCACTTTTGGAGTGTCCTGCAGCCCCTAGTCCTGCTGTTCTGAGGACAATTCCATTGGGAGGGGTGGCTGACACGGCTTGCTAGGGCTGAGCTGGGACCCCTCCGTGCAGCTGGTTGGTCTGGGGGCAAAGACCCCCAAGTTGCACCTGAGGATGTGGGGGTGGGAATTGGCGATGCCTGACAATCTCTGTTGCTCGCCTGAATTGAAGACATGTCAGCAAGGAAGTTCAAGTCCAGCTTCTTCTTCTGTGGGTCTGGCCACAAGTCTACTCAAAAGGCCACATGGAGAGGGAAACAATGAGAGAAAGGAGCCCAGAAAGAATGGTCCTTCCTGAGTTCACCATGCTTTCCCATTTCTGAGTCCAGGTCTTCCTGAGCCTAGACATTCCTTTGGGTTCCCTGTGTCTTTGTAATAAATGCACCTCATTTGCACACCTTTCTATCTTTTGCCTGTTTGAGTGGGTTTCTGCTAGTGACCACTGAAAACCAACTTGCCCCCACTGCCACCCCCAGTGGTGCAGGAGAGAATGATGTGGAAACTGCAATTTAAGACATAATTTCCCAACCTTAGGATTAAAATATGGGGCTCAGACATGGAAACTCACATGACTGCCTAATGACAGTCAGACTGTGCATGTTCCTCATCTCAGTTAATCCTTACAATATCCCTTTAAGGCTGTTATTGTTCCCAGTTTATAAGTAAAAACATTGAGGCTCAGAGAGGTAAGCAACTTGCCTGCAGTCACGCAGCTCCTGCTGATTCAGTGTTTATTCCTTGCCTCGTTCAATCCATCCCCCAGTGCTGGAGACCCCTGGTCAGAAGGGCTCACAGAATTAACAAACATTAGCCAGAGCACGACTCTGAGGAGTTGACTAGCCTCATTAAGGCCCTGACATGTGTTTTAAATTTCAGTTTCTCGAGCCCTGGGGAAGATTCGCTGAAGCAGCAGAGTAGACAGCAGCTGTGGACAGAGCCCTTCCTAGGGGGCTTACTCAGTGACTCTCCTCTTTAGATTGATCCTCTGTGCTGCTGGGGCTATAGCCTGGAGAGGAGGATGCGGGCCTGCCTCTGAGAGCCCCCCAGCTCTGCTCCCCAGGCCAAGTGTGGTCTCAGACCTCCTGGGCCAGATCCAGCAGGAGCTCTTGCTCTGAGATGCATTGAATTGGAGCCTGCGATGTCAGTCTTGGGATCTGTGCAGAGAGTTTTGTGCGCACCTGGGCTTCAGTCTTGGGCACCATTTTGGAGACGTTGAGGAGCCCTTGTCCTCCAAGTGAGCCAAAAGTCCTCCTTGTGGGAGCTTCCCAAGTGCTTCACTGACATTCCTTTTCTTCATTAGTGCTTTCAGTTTCCACTGGAGCCATGGTCTGACTCGGCCAGGGAGTGCTTGGGAAAGCAGATGTGGTTGCTGCTGCCCCGCCATCTTCCAGGAATGCGGGAGGTCATCTTGGGTGCTTCTGGGAAGCGGTCTGTCCTCTGACTGAGACAGTGAAGACCCCCAGAAACAATTGGGTGGTTTCCAGGGACTGCAGAGGCCCCGGGGCCTGAAAGCGGTGCTCCTGACAGCTGAGGAGAAGCAGAAAGGAGAACCCCTTGCAGAGAGCCCCCAAGCTGGGGGAGGTGGGCAATCACACTAGAATCTTTATAAAGGAGGGACTGGGCACAGTCAAGCTGGACAGAGGAGGATCTGTGAGGTTGAGACTGTTTTTCACCTCATGCCAGGTTGAGAAAACCCGAGTCCTCCAACTCAAACGTGGGGGCCAGGTGTGCAGATGGAGAGTCAAAGGCATCAGCACCATAGGCCCTGGTGGTTGGGGGCTGAGCTTCCACTCAGGTCCAACCCAAGGAGCCACAAAGGACTGCATCCTGGGCTGAAAAGAACATCTGAGTTTTCCACAGAAATTGGAAATCCTGATTTCATGTGAAATCTCCCAAAATTTAATAACCTGTTGGCAACTAATTTAATTTACAAACAATATTCTATGACGGCCAAACCACTATGTCTGCTGACTGAATGTGACCTGTGGCTGTTTGTGGCCCCTGCCATTGGCTTTGTCTAAGAGGCAATGGCTCCATGAGGGGTGAGCACGGGCTTGGTCAGACACATGCCCTCTGGTGGACAGCTTCAAGGCCAGGGCTGAAGTCCAGCATGTGGCAGAACTGCCAGGACACAGGCTGGGGTTGTAGGGAGGGAGAAGCCTAGGCTTGGAGGCCCCAGCTGGCATGGGGGCATGCTTGGCTAGGAGCCTTCCTTTATTCTTTCAGCAAACATCTGACTACATGATCTGTACCAGGCACTGGGATATGGTAGTGTATTAGCTTCCTGTGGCTGCTGTAACAAATCACCACTGACTGGGTGGCTTAAAACAGCAGAAGTGTGTTCTCTCACAGTTCTGGAGGACAGAAGTCAGAAACCAGTATCACGGGGCTGAAATCAAGATGTGGCTCCCTCCGGGGACTCCATTTCTCACCTCCTTTAGTTTCTGGTGGCTGCTGGCATTCCTTGACTTGTGGCCACATCACTCCCATTCCTGCTTCCATGGTCACAGGGCCCCTCTTCTCCTGTATGCATCCAATCTCCTCCTGCCTCTCAGAAGGACACTTGGGATTTGGTTCAGGACTCATTCAGATGACCCAGGATAATCTCCTCTTCTCAAGATCTTCAGTCATATCTGTAATGATCCTTTTTCCAGTTTCCTGGCATTAGGAGCAGATATCTTTGCGGGGCAAAGATGATTCATTCAGCCTATTGCTGGTGGTGAAGAGGAAGCATCAAGTCCCTGGCCTAGGAGTCTTTACTTCCTAGTGGGGCGGCCAGAAAAAGCCAGCGAGCCTGTCAGCACATGTAATAATGCCACACTCTACAAAGTACTGGGAAGAACAATCCAACTCCTTTGGGCACTATCCCCAGATCTCAGGGCTGCACCATGGGACCGGAGGGCACCTGGCCTCATCCAGCTGCCCTGACACTACTCCAGCCACACAGGCAGAATCAGAGTGTCTCTGAGCTGCAAGCCTGTGCTTCTTGGCTTACACCTGTTGCAGGTGTTTGCTGGAGCCCCTGTGACTTGATGAATGAGGACAGGACCTTTCCAGACATGGGTCATGCACAGCCCAGCTGCCCCAAGGACGGGCAGGCTCCGCAGAGCTCACCTGCAGTCTTAGTGCACTTCCTTTCTAAGTGCCAACCCGCACTGGGGAGACTTTCCAGCCCACAGGGGCATGTGTCAGGGATTCCAAACCTGCCTGGGGCTGAGCAGGTGCAAGGGAGGTGCAGTGATGGTGACTTCAGCTGAGAGAGGACTCCTTGTGCGAGGGCCTGGCAGCCACCGTGTGAACCCAAAAAAAAGTCACCTCCATCTTTTGGTGTCTGAGCTGGTAGAGCCATTTAATGGGTGAGCCCAGCCTCGGAGGTATGTCTAGAAAAGGTCTGCAGAGAAGGGACCAGAACGGGGAGTCCTGAACACCTCAAGGCCACGTGATGCTTTTCGACATGGAAGCACTTCCCCCATTGTCCCTGGTCTCCCTGCCAGACGCACACCCTGTTAGTCTTATGTTTCAGATCTTATTCTTCCTCTATGAATGAAAAGGGAAACTGAGGCCCAGGGAGTGACAGAACCCATCCAGAACCCTTCAGGTCCCATCAGGCCAGCCTGCCATGCACCTGAATTTAAATGCAGTTTGTAAATAAAACCACCAGCCCCTTCCCCTACTTTTCACCCTCCCTCCCCTCACCCCCCACATCCACCCCTAGGACATTGGGAAACTCTGGAAGTACCCCTGGTCTGCCCAGCACCTGAGCAGAGCCACAGGCAGGGGAGCCGAGACCCCTCCCTCCAGCTGCCTGGAGCATGGGCGGCCCCCACAAGTCAAACGCTTAGTATCTACGCGGTGAAAGAGGGGGCTCATCAGGTCCGTTTCCTCACCCTCCTTAGAAGGGAGACCTGTTGGGGCAGTTCCACCATAGCTGGGGGAGGGCTTTGAACTCTGCGGCAAATGGCTGGGGAGAGACAGCCTGGCCCTAAGCCCCAGGCACCCCTGGAGGACAGAGAATTGGGTTGGGAATATTTGGGGTACCGTCGTGCCAGGAAGCATCTGGCTTCAGAGAGAGTGGGACAGAGCTACCCCGCTCACTCCACCTACCAGCTGTGTGACCTTGGCAAGAGCCCCTGTGGGGACTCAGTGTCCCTTCTTGGAAAATCAGTATAACATTGCCTCTCTCGCAGGGCTGCTGTGAAATGAGAGATGATCTCAGCCTAGCCCCTAACACACAGTCGGCACTAATTAAATGGGAGAATATTATTGTTATTTTTGTTTCTGTGACATGACATTGAGAAAGTCATTTCCTCAGGTCCCCTCACACTTGGGCAGACCTAGTGTTTGTTAGACTCATGGTGGGCACATTTAGGGCAGGACATGGGCACGTGATGGGACAGGTTCTCCAGGGGGGCATTTCTGTCCCCATTTCACAGACAACCTAACGGAAGTGAAGGGAGTTTCAGCCACACGCCTGGGTCACATGGTAAATCAGTGATGGCTGGGAGACTGGAGCCCTGGTGTCCTAAGACTCCTGCATCCCATGGTACAGGAGTCCCGGCAACACCTAGGGAGAGGGCATCACACCCCCCACTCCCAGTCCTGGACGTGCTTAGGAGGCCTGGATGTGGTGAGGCTCTCCTCAGCACAGTCCAGGCTGCAGCAGCCACACAAAGCCTCAGAGGTACAGATTTGGGTCCTGGCAATGCAATGTGATGGGGCTGGCCTGTGGACCGCACAGTGAGGAGGGAGCACCGAGACCCCGCTGACCCCTGCCAACCTCCTGGGCTCCAAGTCTCCAGGAAATGAGAGGAGAGCCCTGCCCACTGCAAAGCATCCATGAGGAGCCGCCATCCCCAGATGTTACCAGGTGTGAACTATTTCCTCCTCACTGTTTTAACAAATATGTGACTTTTGTTGCATCCTGGTCTGGCCTGGCTTAGGGGGTTGAGTTTCATCCCCTCTTTGAGGTCCCCAGCCCACAGGAAGCACCACCTCTCTGGCCACACCTGCTCCTCCCTCTTCTCCAAGAATCACTTGGAAAGAGCTGGGGAGAAAACCACTTGTTGGTTCTGGTGGGGGAGCCCCCAGAGGGTATGGCTGCTTCAACGGGGTTTCTGCCTGCTTCCACTGGCAGCTCCCCAATCCCACTCCCATCGGCCCAAAACTTTAAGAGCACTGGATCTACTTGGAACAAAGGGGTCAGTCTTGCACCAGTGGAGAGTCTCCCAGCCCACTCATGGGCCTCTGTGGCTGTGGCTCTGTGTGATGGAAGAGGGTAAAGTATGGTGCACAGGTCACTGCAGCGATAACCTTCAGGGCACAGGCCCAAGGGCAGGCTGCAGGGCTGTACCACACAGGGTCCCCAGGGCATCGGATTTACTCTCAGGATCAACTATGGTTGCAAAGTCCTCCTGGTCAGTCTTGCACCTTTAAAGTAGTGCTACCATGTGGAAATGAGTGAACATCATGTGTTGTTTGATTCTTGAACACATGGCTGTGTGGTCACAAAGCCCCCGTCCAGGTCCCCCTGGGCACATAGCCAGACTCTATTTCTCCATCTCTCCTGCTGTTTGGAGTGTGCCTGACGTGTAACCAGTGGAATCTGGGAGGAGATGATGTGGGCACCTCCAGGCTGCCCAGGAAAACTGCCTGCACAATCCTTTAGGCCCTCTGCTTCCATCTGCCTGTGAATAGAGCAGACCGTGAGGGCCGGAGAGGGAGAGCACAGGATGGAAGTATCCCAGGTTCCTGAGGTGCCACTGGCCAAGGGCCACCCAGGAGGGTCTTCCAACTGGGGAGCCCTGTGTTGGATCCCTGCATCAGTGAGAGGAAACCTCCAGAGCTTTAAGCCAAGTGTGGACCACAGGCCAAACCCAGCCTGTGAGCTCCAGATTGTTTTTACATTTGTGAAAATGACTTGAAGAATAGTACTCTGTGACACACGAAAATTACATGAAATCCAAATATCAGTGTCCTTCAATAAAGTTTGATTGGAGACAGCCACACCCATGCACCCACTTAGCGTCTACAGCTGCTTTCCTACCCCAGCTCCAGAGATAAGACATTTCCACAGAGCCTGAAATATTTACTCCCTGGCCTGTGTAGATAGTTTGCCAACCCCTGCCTTCTCTCATTGGGATTTGGGGGTTGTTTATTATGGAAGTTAGTCTACCCTGATGAACACATTCAGGGTCTTTTCTGAAGGGATACGATGAATAGTTTTAAGACTTCAATATAAAGCAAAATTGCTTTTTGGAGGATTATGCTAATTTACATTCCCACCGACCATTTCCCGCTCCCTGCCAATCCCTGGTGTGTAATACACTCTCCCTTGTAAAATGAGGGTTTAAACAAAAACAACAAAGAGTGTCACTCATCATCCCCTTATACAAAGTGTTAAGTCACAACCCACTGCAGTTACCCACCAATGGCGCACCTTGAGGATGGAAAAAACAGGATGAGGCACTCTGTGCTTTGGATATAGGTGCCTAGATGCATATCTAAGGAAGAATTTCAAAGACCCCAGATTCTTGCATCTTCCCATACACAGAAAAGCACTAAAATCATTAACTTGAGATGTCTGTTCTTTATGATTAGCAGTAATCTTTTGATGTTTGACTACATGGGGGTATTTTTGTTTGTTTTTTGTTTTTTCCCCAGCAAAAAACTCCTGTTTATAGTGGCTCCCCCCTCACCTCTTTGGAGCAGTTCCTCAGAGCTATCTGAGATGCTGTCTCCTGGGCTGTATAGTCCTCAGTAAGGTCCCCGAATAAAACTGAAATATGTTGTGTGGGTTTTTTTAGTCGACAAGGGTGAGATTTCCACCCTCCTGGGTCGTGGTGGTGCCGAAGTAAAATAATCTGTGAACATACCTGTGCTTGATAAAGTATCTACCTTTGGGCACCTAGGCACCCTTCTCCTGGCTGTTCTAACACATAGATGTTTTCAATGCTGAAGGCTCGCCCTGGAGAAATTTCTCCTTACTAAGTCACCACGTTGCTTTTAGAGTGTCTGTGGATGGTGTTGTCTCCTTCTGACATGAGACACAGTCCCAGAACTGCCTGTACTTTTCTCCGTTCCCTGGGTTTCCATAGTGCCTCCAGACTCCACTGGAAGTAGAATGCAATTAGATGGTGTGGTATTGTTACTTATAATAAGAAATATGTATTTGGTCTTCAATCTGTTTCTGGCACATTGTCCTAAAACCTTAGAATTTTCCGGTGATAAAGAGTGGTAAAGGTGTCTCATAATGCTGATAAGGTGACTTTTAGACCCCAACTAAGGATGGGGGCTGGTCATCAGGAGAACCAACCATGTGATTAGAGGGTTGGAACATTTAGTCTGTGATGGAAAAGGGGCTGGAAGTTGAATCAATCACCAATGGCCAATTAGTTAATCATTCAAGCCTATGTAATGAAGCCTCCATAAAAACCCAAAAGGACAAGGTTCAGAGAGCTTCCATGTTGGTGAACATGTGGATTCTGGGAGAGTGGTGAGCCTGGAGGGAGCATGGAAGCTCCATGCCTTTTCTCCATATACCTTGTCCTATGCTCTCTTCCATCTGGCTGTTCCTGACTTATATCCTTTTAATAATAAACCAGTAATCTTGTGAGTAAATGGGTTTCCTGAGTTCTGTGAGCAAATTAATTGAACCCAATGAGGGGGTCATGAGCACCTCTGATCTATTGCCAAGCCAGTCAGTCAGAAGCACAGGTGACAACTGGCATCTGACGTGTGCGTTGGGGCAGGGGAGGGCAGTCTTGTAGGACTGAACCTTTAACATGCGGGGTCTGATGCTGTAGATGGAGTCAGAATTAAGTTGAATTGTACACTTAATTCTGGACACCCAGCTGGTGTCTGAGAATTGCTTGGTGGTATGGGAACCCCCCTCCACACATACATATTGGAGTTGATCCAGAACTGTTAGAAGTGAGGATGGGAGAACCTGAGCACATCTGCAATGGAGAATTATACAGGTGATAATCAGTCCTCAACACTGGAAGAATGAGGACACCCAACTGCAAATTGGCACATCCCTGCAAAAGACCAAGAGCCGTCTGCTTTGAAATTTCCTGCTGGTGTGATGGCCTTGGAGGATTCAAGAAGATGGGAGGTAGCAGCTAGAGCACCTGAACTCCAGCACACAAACTGGTCAGGAGCTGAAGGAAGGAAGGAAACTATTTTTGGAAGCTGGATAAATGTAACAGTATGAAGCAGAAATGGAAATTCTATCCATCAACATCCACAGTGCTCTGAGGAATGTGCAGAGAAGAAGGAGGAGAGGGAAAGGGGCAGAGATGTACTTTGGCCATCTCCTACTATCCATGATGACTGATTGTTAGATACTCTTTAGGAAATTTGCAAGCCTGTTGTTAAACCACTGGTAACCTAAACTCAACCATGGTGAAATTAGCCACACTCCAGAAATGGGCAGAAGCCACAGATCGAGGCTTTGTGATTTTTTTCCCCAGAGATCTAATTTACCAACACACCAATGGGTAAAAGGAGTAGAGGAATGGAAGAGTCTGTTTAGAATGAAGGCAATGTCCCAGCAGAGAAAAAGCCTCCACTCAGAGAAGGAAAAGCAGCAGAAAGGAAGTGCAACAAACTTATGAGGTGGTTTCCCTTAGGGAAACTTTTCGGCTATGACTCAGACAGGTTAAGAACTTGTCCAAAGTCACACAGCTAATCAGTGCCAGAGCATTTGAAACCAGGTATTTCTGGTTGTGGTAGTTTTTGTTGTTGGTTTGTGGTCTTTTTGGTTTTATTTTACTCTGCCAGTAACAGATGAATGAATGATTGAAATGGAGTTAGCTGTTTGGAAGTGTCTTTTATAGGGTCAGTTCTATAGGCTACCTAAAAAATTCAGAATCCATGAGTTAAAATCACCTCTTGCTTTTGGCTTTATTTCCCATGGTTTTATTTTCACAAGCCAAATACACCTTCAATGGACCCAAATTTGCTAGCATTAAGGGTTTCCTGTATGGCTAATTCTGCATGTAAAATCCTGGAAGCCAGTTCCAAAGATGGGTTTTGAGAGTGCCTTGGTGTTGTCCCTGGCATCATGCCTAACTTCTCAAGGAGGCCAACTTTCAAAATCAGCACTCCTTTAGAGGCAAAAATCCTGGTAGGGTCACCATATCTAGGGATATGGTGGTGACTTTGTTTTTGTTTTATTTTCACCAATCTTTATTACTGGGTCATTTGGCAACAATCCAAATTCTCCAGAATAGGGAAATAATTAAAGTACAGTACGCCCATACAGTGCAACTCTATAAACCATGGAAGGCAATAATGTAGATATTGATGATACATAACAATTTACATGGAAAGATGTTAGTGATGTAATGAGTGAAGGTTGTACAACCTTATGTAAAATATAACATACATAATAAGTATGTGTCTATTCATCAATCACATACGTATATAGATATAGGATTGGAAGATGGGTTGTGGAAAGATTTGGCTGGTTTAAATTTAATTTTGTTTATGTGATTTTTCTAATTTTTACATAATGAATACACATGACAAGTGCAATAAAAGTATTTTTATTCTTTTAAATATGTAGTAAGATGTTCTTTCTGGGATGGTTTAAGTGACATCATTGTGACGTGCTCTCAGGTTATATGTTTTCGTTTTTTCTCTTAAAGAAGGTTAAGGGATCAGATGATGACTTTCTGGTCTTCCAGCAGGGTTCCCCATGCAGTCGCTGCAGAACCCCAAGGGACACTTGCTCAACAAAGACTGAGGATGGGCCGTCCCTGCCAACCTGGGGCCCTTTTGGGAGACAAATCCAACAGCGGCTGTGCCGTGTGGGATGGGGCAGAACTGGACACGGAGCAGGTCCTCACGCTCCACTGCAGACAACAGGGTGGTGACTCTGAATGGGGTAGCTGCCACTGGGAGTCCAGGTCCTGCTGGCTGCCTTGCCACACCCCTTGGGGAACCCCTGGTGTCTCTTGTGGGGGCGAGGGAGGCAGGGAAGTTGGAAACTCACTAGGCTTCTGTTTGCATTTCTTTTGCCAGGTGTAGCCACTTGTGTGGACAAGTATTATTAGGATGACCTACCTGGATTTAGCTAGTCAGGATAAATTAAAAATCTTCTTGGCTTTCAAAAGTACTTTTGAATTTTATAATAAGGACTCTGTGCTTCACTGCAATCAAGATTTAAACACCACAAACCAGTAGTTGGAAGTGATGATTCATTTAAACAGCACATTCACTGATTTTGAAACAGAGCATGGACCTCTCTGTCCACATAACTCATTTTATTTCTTTTTCAGAATTCAGAGTCATCAGGCAACTGAGACCTGAACGTCAGCTCATTCAGGCCATGTTCACGGTTTTGTTTCTGTCAACCTGAGGAGCGGGATGCCCTGACATCAGCAGTGTCAGCTCCTTCTCTGCCTGGCTCCTTGCTTCAGCTGGATTGACTCTTGACTGCAAATGGTTCTCCACAGTGTGGCAGGGCCTTTCTTCTACAAGATTTATTAGGGCCAATTAGCTCCTCAGAGGGGTATTGCAAAAATACCCGCAAAGTACGTTCAGGAGACACCTCCCTTCAAGTGGACAGTGTTCTACCAACAAGCTGTAACATACCAAGAGCAGTGACATTAAATTCTCAGTCTTCAGGACACAGCCTGCAGCCCTCCTTCTTTTCCCCCGCTGCCTCTGGAAGCATCCTTGCCACATGGACAGGGGACAGACAGGCAGAGGGGCTGGAAAGCAGCGGGGCACCATGACATATGTGAAGGGGATCACTGGCCTGGAGTTACCCACTTCTTGTATCTAATCTAACCTGGATAGTTGTGAGGCTTTCCACAAAACTATTTACATACTGAAACTGTCTCAATAATTTGTAGATACTCATCTCTTCTGGAACTTTCATGAGTAATTTGTCTCGGTATCTCTATGTAACTGAGACAGAAGGCTTGGCTCTACCCACGAAGGGATTAGTCATTTATATAAATAAGGATACAAACAGCTTGGGGAAATAGATTCTGTGAGACTGTAAACCAGATCACTGGGAACTAAAACACACAACACTGGAGCACGTCATGGCACACACCATCTAAGTGTCATTCCATCCACTCACCCCCAATATCAACACCACCAGCAACATCAGCAATGAATAATGGAGAAGAATGTGCCCATTGTGGTACCATAGACGTGCCCTCTTTCCGGCTAACCAGCACACAGCACTCACGAATTCATTTGTTTGACATTCCTTCATTCATTCCTTAATCTGCCTTGACTCCCCATTCCCTCCCCGCCCCAAACCCTTGGCCAAGTTCTCTGGAACTCTCCACCGCTTCAACCTCTTCTCTTAATCTTCCCTCAACTCTTCACCTTAACCTGAAGCTGGCTGCCCCTCCCTAGAGGACTCCACTTGCCCTGCGGCCTCTCGGGGAGGAGAAGGGGCGCTGGTTTAAGAGGAAGGCGGTGTGCCAGAAGACGGGCACTCCCCGCTGCTGCTTCTGCACCACCATCTTTCCTCCTCCTGCACTGTCTCCCTCTCCTTGCAGCTGTCATCCACCAATCCTCATTCATGCAGGACTTGAGCCAGCTCACTGGCTTTGTCTCCTGTCACCCATGCAGATGACCGGCTACCCAATGGACAATCAGGTCCTGACCTCCTCACCACCGCTGACGTCTCCCTCCCCTCCACCTCACCCATCATTCCCATGGTCCCACCCTGTAACTGCTAATAACTGACATAGGGAAATGAAGGTGCTGCTGATGAGAAGTGTGGAGGGTTGCAGGGCAGGGCAGGATATCAGATCCACACGGCAGTAGATGGGGAGCTGGAGGCCAGACCAGGGAGATGCTGAAGGCTTGGAGAAGAGTAAAGCTGAGCATGGCACCTGAATGGGCCACAGCTGTTTTGCATCTCAACCTCTCCCATCAAAGGCCATAACGACTTGAGATCAGTCTGGCTCAGGCAGGCTGCTGGGGCCGAGCATCCAGGGGTGTCCTCTGGGCATCCTCCTCCATGGCCGCCACACTCTGTACCCACAGCTCACTTCCTCGGTGTCCCCTCTGCTGCAGGTCATTCTCCCCACTCAGCACTTGCTAACTCCCTTCTCTTCGTGCCCCTCCATCATTATAACCCTTACCTCCCTGCCCACCCCTGGCACTGTGGCTACTTCTGGCAGAACCCCAACCTTGAGTGGATGCAACAGTTTGTCTTCTCCACATATTTGTCATTTCCAGAGAAAATCTCCCAACCAAGCTGACTGGTTTCACTTCAGTCCATTAGCACAAGTCTCAGGGATGCTCAATACCCAGACTCATTCCCCTGGGGTTGATTTTCCTTCTCTTGAAGCAGTTTCTTGCTCTTTCCCATCCCACGCCCCACTTCCAGGGGTGCCCTCACCTCATATCTTACGTGTGAGAAACTGAAGCCATCATAGGGGATATCCCTCAACTTCCCACCACTCCATGGGAGCGCATACCTACATGGTCCCCAACTCCCCATCCTCCCCCTGGTGCAGCGGGGATGTGTCCTGCTCTGCCCCTCAACCTCGCGGGGGTCCTGCTTCCTCATCCGCTGACTGTCCCTCTCCCTCACTGCCACCTTCCACCTCACCACTGGAACATTCCCCACAGAGTACACACACACTCTAGCACCTTCCAACCTGAAACAACACTCAACCAGGACACAGAGTCCCTCTGCCTCATTTCTCCTGTCTCATTACTCTGCTCTCCTCACCACCGTCTCCAGATTGCTGTCTCAGCTCGCTGTCTCCACTTCTGCACCTCCACAATCCACGGTGCTTCTACGCTCTCCAATCTAGCTGTTGTCCCCTTGCTTCACTGAGACTTCCTTTATTAGGGTCACAAGTGTGTTCTTGTGGACAAATCCAAAAGATGCTTCCTTCACCCCATCAGTGTTGCACACATTTATCCATACCCCCAACTGAAGTGCCCTCCTTGCTCAGCTTTCCAAACCCTCCACCCCATCCACCTAGTCTCCTCTTGCTGCATTTCCCACCCGTGTCTTGACACCATTTTCTGGCTCCTCATTTTCTGACCAACACTCAACATTCCAGCACCATAGGCCTGGCACTGGGCCCTCTCCTCTTCCCTGTCCACATTCTCTTCCTTGGTGACCACATCTTGTCTCATGGTTTTAAACAATTTCTATTTGCTGAAGACTACAAGAGGACCTCTCCAGCCCTTGCCCCTGATCCCAGTGTTCTTATATCCTGAAATGTAAGAACTGCCCCCTTGAAATCCCCATCTGGGTGTCTAGGAGGCATCTGAAATCCTCCTTGAAATCCCCACTGCCTCCTTGAAGTCCCCACTTGGGTGTCTAGGAGGCATCTGAAATGAAATATTCAATACAACCAAAATGGAACATTTGATCCCCTCTTCCCTCTGGGAAAACAAAGCAAAATAAACACATTTATTCTCTGGCCTTCTACAATCCCTATCTCAGCCTGAATGTCCACTGGTGCCTGCCGCCCAGAGGACACACCTGGTTGCTCGGCCCCAGCAGCCTGCCTGAGCCAGACTGATCTCAAGTCGTTAATGGCCTTTGATGGGAGAGGTTGAGAGGAAAAGCAGCTGTGGTCCATTCAGGTGCCATACTCAGCTTTACTCTCATTCAAGCCTTCAGCATCTCCCTGGTTCAGCCTCCAGCTCCCCATCCACTTCTGTGTGGATCTGATATCTTGCCTTGCCCAGCAACCCTCCACCCTTTGCTGTCAGCAGCACCCTCATAGGGAAATCTATGTCCCTATATTCCCATAGTCCCTGGGAGGAACCCATCTCTCCTCCAAGCTCAGTTTGCCTGTCTCAGTGCAAGATGACACTACGCCCCAGACCCATGACAATGAGCAGGTGACCCAAATGTGGCCAACCAATCTATCCCATTTCCCTGGGAACATGACCCAAGCCAGGACAAAAAGACCAAATTCTAGGACTTTGGGCTTACTAGAAGAGTAAAGCTCTCCTCCAGCTGAGAGAGTCCTGATGCCATTATTTAAGTCCCCGGATCCAGCTAAGCCCCAAGTTATTTCTGCACTTGTCAGTTATGGGAGCAAATAAACACCACTCCTTTATTTTTACTTAAACCAGTTTGAATAGGATGATTTTGCTCACAACCCAAAGAGCTCTAATTAATGCATCAATTCATTCACTTATTTACTCACTCATCCCCCTACTAGGTAACAGGCACTAATCCCTCTGCTAGTGACTTGTCCAAATCATGTCACTGAAACCACAGATATCCCCCTCTCTCTGCCCCATTGCCTATGGGGTCAAGCTCTGGCATTTATAATTCCTTAATTGGGTCCCATCCGATCTCATTCCTCAAGACTCTCCTTAAATGAACCCACTACACCAAGAAGGTCAAATGTAGTCCCCTTCAAAAACCACATTTAGGGCTTCCCTGGTGGCGCAGTGGTTGAGAATCTTCCGGCCAATGCAGGGGACGCGGGTTCAAGCCCTGGTCCAAGAAGACCCCACATGTCGCAGAGCAACTAAGCCCGTGCGCCACAACTACTGAGCCTGCGCTCTAGAGCTCGTGAGCCTCAACTACTGAAGCCTGCAGACCTACAGCCCATGCTCCACAGCAAGAGAAGCTACCACAATGAGAAGCCCACACACCGCACCGAAGAGTAGCCCCTGCTCGCTGCAACTAGAGAAAGCCTGCGTGCAGCAACAAAGACTCAACTCAGCCAAAAATAAATAAATAAATAAATTTATTTTTAAAAAACCCCACACACATGTATTCCACTCCCAAACCCTTTCCTTGCATGCTCCTCATCTGATTCATCTTCCAGACTCATCTCCCAGGCACAGCCCCTTTGAGGAGTTGCCCATGTGACTCTGGCTTACACATCACAGATCCTCTCCAGCAGCTCCTGGACCACATCCCCTCACCCCCCCCCCCCACCCCACTGGAACTCAGCCTCCCTGGTCTCAATGAACATGTGTCTTGCTTCCCAAAGGGCAACATGAAGGCAGGCCTGGGTCTCATACTCCTTTCAGACCCCAGAGTGTCTGGGACAGAATTGGACATCCTCATTAATAACAGGGTTTAGCATTGGCCAGGCCCGGTTCCACATGAATTCTGCTAACTCTCACAGTAATCAACAGTTGAGAAACTGAGGTGCTCAGAAACCCACCCAGCGTCACCCAGCTGGAAGGTGTTGGGCCAGAGTAGGAACATGGATCTGCCTTAGGATTCCCTGGGCAGGAGTGGACACTTTCTCAGTGAGGAAGGGGAAGAGAGAGGAAAATGCATTTCTGAGGCCACTTTTTCCCACCCAGCGCCTGTCCTGCCATCTGTGGTGAAGAACAAACTTGAACCCATCTCTGCCCAGTTGGTCCAAGAAGAGGAGTCCACGGATCACATGTTTGGCGCTTGCGGCCAGGACACACTGCTCTAAACGTGTCGAAATGCTTCCGCTCAGCACCTGTATTCGTAGCCTCACACTCCAGCAACAAACAGCAGATAAGGTTTCAGGCAGCAAATCCAGCCACTGCTTTTCAGGGGAGCCTGGTGCCTTTCTCTCCAACCTTTCCTCCTCAACCCTGTCCCTTGTGGGCAGCTGCATCTGAGCCTGGAGTCCACATGACCAGAGAGCTGAGCAGGGAGGCAGGGAGCCAGCCTGGAGGAGACACCAGGCAGAGCGGGACCCTGGGCAGGGGCACTGCTGAGACAGCAGAGGGGAAAGCAGCGCTGCTCAGCCCCCAGCTCCCGGAGGTCAGCTCTGTCACAGACCAGCGAGAAACCTCGGGTTCAGCACCAAAGGCTGTTGGGTCTCCTCAGAAGGACCGATCAGACCACTTGAAGAGAGACGTCAGGCCGATGGCCCTTGAACCAGAGGTTAATGGCCTCTGTCCAGTAAATGCTCCAAGTTTCATTCATTCTTTCAACAAATGTTTATTGATTGCCAGGCTCTGCGCCAGCATTCAAGATAGAACCAAACCATGTCTCCTGCTAGTCGGGGGACAGACGCCTAGATAAGAGTTCAGGCGGACAGTCATGGATGGGTGGACAGCGAAGGAGAGGGGCGACAGAGAGCCCGGAGCAGGTCTCTGGTTCTGTGCCGTGGGAAGCTGCAGGGAGCTGCCTTTGCCCTCACCTGGTCCAGCCCATTCTTGGCACCAGATCTTTCCAGGGGGCCCCCCAGTTAACAAACGAAGGAAAACCTGGGGTCTGCACCTAAGGAACTGGAACTGGGCCAAGGGGCCCCTGCTAAATCCTCCCCCTCCTCTGGCCCCTTTTCCACCCGCCATTCTTTCTCATAGCAGGAACCTGATGCTCTGGGCCGGAATCTGTCACTTTCCCAGCAGACACTGAGAGGCTGTTAGGAGGATAATGCTCCTTCTCTATCCTGAGAGGCAGCATAGCAGGATCAGGAAGCTGGTCTTTGACCTCAGGAAGATCTGGGTTCAAATCCTAGCCTGGTCACTTTGCGAGGATGATGTAAAGTGGTTGAGAGCCAGACTCTGAGCCAGACTACCTGAGGCCAAATTCCAGCACTAGCTGTGTCACACTGTGTCACTTAACATTCCTGTGCCTCAATTTCCTTCCCCATAAAGTGGAGAATCACTGTAGTACCTGCCATGGAGTGATCAATGGGACTGAGTGAGTGAATTCATGTAAAGTGCTAAACAGAGCCAAGCTAACCATAAGCACTTCGTTATTGTTAGCTATGTTATTTATTGTATGTTAGTTATTGTTAGCTACAGTTATTACACCAACTCACAGGGATACTGAACAAACTAAATGGGCTAATCACTCAAAATATTGAATAGGTGCCTGACAAATATTACTGTCCTTTCTCATACATTTTTTTTATGCTTTTTTTTTTTTTTTTTTTTGCTGTATGCGGGCCTCCCACCGTTGTGGCCTCTCCCGTTGCAGGGCACAGGCTCCGGACGCGCAGGCTCAGCGGCCATGGCTCACGGGCCGAGCCGCTCCACGGCATGTGGAATCTTCCCGGATCGGGGCACGAACCCATGTCCCCTGCATCGGCAGGCGGACTCTCAACCACTGCGCCACCAGGGAAGCCCTCATACATTTTTTTGATAAGATAAAGAGCGGGTGGAAGGCAGAATCTGCCCTCCCCACCAACCCAGGGAGCAGAGGCCTGCTGTAGATGCGAATGTCCAGGGGCTGCTCCTGCTGCCCCTTGGGAGGGTAGCCCCAAGTCTTCTAAAGGGGCTGTGAAGTTCTTGAGAAAATATCCATATAAGTTCACCTTAATACTTACACACTGTTTTTAAAAGGTAGATTTTTAAAAAAGAAGCAGGAAGGCAGAGAAGTGGGAGAAGCTGACGGCAGTGGCCAGCCAGCTGTGGGTCCAGGGGAGTGTCAGGGTGGAGCCTAGGTCACCCCTGCCCATGACCCTGGGGGCAGATGCCAGGAAATCCTCTCCCTGGAACAGAACCTTCACCTTTTGCAGGGAGGGAAGGTGAGTGCTGCCTGGAAGAGATGAGCTTAAAAATGCTTAGTCCTCCCAGAATACAAGCTTTTCTTGTTGCCTTTCCCAGACATTTTTGTGAAGGAAGGAAGAAAATTGTCCAGGGCCCCTGAGCTGAAGCCTGTAGGCTGGAGGTGGGAAGGGAAGGGGAGGACCCCCAGCTACAATCTCCTACTGGAAATTGCTGCCCACCACATGACCGAGGGGTAAGGGGGTCTGGCTTGGCGTGAGGGGTCCTCAGAGCCCTCCTCTCTGTAGTCATCCTGGTGTCCAGTCCCTGCCCATTTTCAGGGAGGGGGAAGCCCCCTGAGGGCCTTTCTCCACACAGCCACCTGAGACCCTGAGATCATCCCCACACATGCTCCCAGGAGGGTTGGGATGCACCTGTCCTTAAACCCCTCTTCCTGAACCCAGACTGGTGCCCCGCTGTGCTGACTGGACTGTCCAGTTGGGTCAGTAAGTCTGAAAAGTTCCCCAGAAGTCACTTGTTCATGCTGGCCCTCCCCCAAACTGCCCCCTATGGCTTGGGTTGATTTGCATTTAAATGGTGACCCAGCTCCTGACTAGGGCCTCACCTTGGGACTTGGTTTCTCCTCTATCTCTGACCCCTGGCCTCTGTCGGCCTCTCTAACTGGTAATGTCCTATCATGCCAGGGCTGAGGGCACAAATAGACACCCCTGGGCTGGGCTGGCTGAGGTGAGACCAGGGGAGCCCAGGCCAGACACAGGCAGGTGAGGCAGGTAGCGTGTGATGAGGTCTCCTTGGGAGAGCAGCTTGGCAGGTGAGTCACTCCTGAGGAATCCTCTGCATTATAAATAGGCCTGGCTGGCAGTGATGGGAGGGAGAACAATGAAGGACCATTGTCCTTCCTGATAAGTTGTCACTAAACCATGAATAATCCCTTTGAGGGAACTGAGTCTACAGATAGCCCCAGAGCCCCTTCCTTGTGAGGCACCAGCACTGTTGATGATACTAGGTGCCTGGAAGCATGCTGGGGCTGTACCTATATGATGGCATTTAATCGATCAGGATATCAAACCAGGAGATAAGTATGCTTATCCTCAATTTAGAGATGGATCAACAGATCAGAGAGGTTCCCTGCCCATGTTCATGGCTGAGTCAGTGTTGTAACCCAGGTCTGCCTGCAATGAGGCTTCTGCTCCTTCAGCCAGGCCATGGAGCTCCCAAGGGCAGGCCCAGGAACCCCAAAAAGACCAAGCCAAAGAATCCACTGAGACTTGAGTGCAAAGCCAGCTGTGGGAAATGTCACCCATGGAGAGGAGTGGTTGGAAATCCTTTTAAGCAGGTATAGATCTATTACATTTTTTTCATCTTTATTTCCCTTAAAAACATTAAATAAAGGGCAGGGCCAGGAAAGTCTTCCAATAGGAACTAAGCAAAACCTGTTCTTTGTTACAAGGTCATCCTGCTTTCATTGCCAATGAGGGTCAGATCCTTGTCCCCACAAGAGGTCCAGAGACCATTCTAGCAATTCCTGAGCTATCACACCACGCCTGCTCCTCCCAAATGCCCCTGGGATAGAACAAGACTGGGCCTGCCTAGGTGGGCATCAGAGGCCTCAGATAACCAAGATGTGGTTTGATTGGGACCCCACCCAGTTCCTTGAGCCTCAGGCTCAACATGCAGGGGTACTCACATTCCTGAGCTGCCTGGGACCTGGACCCTCGGGGGCAAACATCATCAGAGCCTGAGAAGAGCCTCCTCCTGGTTGGTCCTGGACTCCTGAGTCTGCTGGGGTTGGAGTATGGGGAAGTTTGCCTGCTCCCTAGGCATTACAGGCCCAGAGCTGGAGCAGGTCAAACCCAGTCTACACTGGCAAGGTTAGAAGGGCACATCGCAGCTCCATTAATGCAAGTTGGGAGGGAGGTTGGTTTGCATATTTTTGTTTTTTGCATCAGCACCAGACACCCATCTCTCCTCCCCTTCCAAATCTTCCCTAAAGCTACATGTGAAAGCTCTTAGTGGGGGACGCATTTTAGGGAGGAAGGAAAGGGGGCCAAGTCTGCCTGGGTGTCAGCAGATCTGGGTTGTCTGAGAAGGTCCCTCCCACAGTAGAAATCCGCATGGAGCTGGCAGCAGCCTGGACACACGGGCTACCCCCAGAGACACCACTGGAAGCCCTTGCCTTTTCCTCAATACCATAGGATGACATAATTCCTAAGCCAGGCCTCAGGGTTCTTCCTACCAGGGATTTTCAAGACCTGTGGCTTCCTCAAACCCTGGACATCTTACACACAAGTCAGAACCAAGAACAACTGGTTTAGGTTAAAATGGACTTTGAACTCAACAAGTAAAACCTCAAAAACTGGCTCTCTTTGAATGAATATTTCAGTGAAATATCGTGCAATGTCTGTGTACTTGGGGGCTACTTTCCTATAATGCCTCTGAGTACAGGAACCCAGATTCACAAGCCAAACCCAAACCCACAGCAAGGATCCCCATCCCCCACCCCCAGCCTTCCTTCCTGACATTGGCACCCAGTCTGTGATGATATGTGGGCACTTCATCAAAGTTTAAAGAGGCCAAATAAGTGCCAGGCATGCTGCCGGGGCCTTTGGCCTTCAGCTCCACTAGAATTGCCAAGACATTTGTCAAACAACCCAAGATGGCAGAGGCCACTGACACAGTGCAGCCTGAAGGGCTTGAAGGAAAGGAATCTGTGTGCTCTGAACACACACCCAGTTGACACGCAAGCAAGACACCCATCTGCAGAGCCATTGTTCACTCCTGTGCCAAGCCCAGCTCCCTTAATCTGCCAACCCAAGCCCAGCCAAGGGAATGAGACTAGGGCCTGTCACTTCCAAATGGCACACAGACCCTTCCCTGCCAACAGGCTGCCTGTGAGAAACTGGGCCAAAAGCACGAACCTACTCCCTTAGGTCCATGACAAATAGGGCAGGGCCATCCTGGTTCAGATGGAGCTGTATTGGCCCTCCTTCCTGTAAAAGCAGGACCTGCATTGGACCACTGGATCTTATGCTCAGGAATTTTCTGGTAGATGTGGCACACCAGGGACATAGCTGCCCCTTCCCATTGGAGCTTATCTAGGAGACCGTGACCCAAGCAGACACCATCCAGACCCCTTATGTTCATCTCTGCTTGCTTTTCCTATGGTTCCATCTACTTCTGTGGCTGTTGACCCAAATCTATACCTGCAGTCCGGAGCCCTCTCCTGAGCCCCAGCTCACAAAACAGCAGTTCTTCAGGACACCCTGCGTATGCTCTGCAGATTCTTCAAATTCACTAAGTCCAAGATGAGCTGACTTTATTTTCTCATATCCCATCCTGGTCCCAAACCTACCTTCTTTTTACATTCCCTATCTTGATAAATCCATCCAGACACCCGGTCAGAACTTTCTACTACTCCCCACCATCACCACCTCCACCTCCACCATGACCATTGCTACCACCTTCATCACCATCACCTCCACCTCCACTGCAACCACCATAACCATGATCATCACCACCACCTCCACATTCACCTCCACTAACACCTCTACCTCCACCACCAACTCCACCACCTCCCCTCCCCCACCACACACACACACACACACACAGACACACACTCATAATGTGTCATCCAGTCCTAGTGATTCTTTCTTCCAAATTCCCCTGGAGTCTCTCCCTTCCCTGCACCCATCCAAACACCACCTGAGCTTAGGACTAGTCCGTGTTAATGTTGCCCTAACCAGCTCTCCGTTCTTCAGCTCCTCCCCCTCCCCTTTGCTTACACACAGCTGTAAGAGGAAACTTCTAGAGTGCTCAAAGCCCTGCAGTGACTCCCTTCCACCTGCTCCCAGACTTTCTCAAACATGCCCTTTAAAAGAGAGTTTTGATCAAATTTCGGGGGTGCTGGACTAAAAACTTAAAAGTGTTTCGTTATTGCAAGATTTGGCAGTCTTTAATACGAATGAGCATGGAGACAGTTCCAGGGGAAGAAAGTAGATGCACTGTGAAGAGCTTCCTGAATTTCCCTAATCATGTAACTTTGGCTGGAGCTTCTCAGGGAGGAGGAAGGGAAACCAAGGCACCCATTTGGCCCTGGTTTCCCCTTCTCATGATTCTCTCCCTGCTGGTAAGTATCCTCAGAAATGTCCCTCCTCCACTTCTTCCAAGGTAGACATAACCACCCCCCACCTACTTCCTCACTCCCTTTCTAACACTATAATTGTTTACATCTCTGATTTCCCCACTGGTCCAGGAGCTCCCTAAAGGCAGGGAGTAATGGGGATCCCCTCAGCTAACACAGCGCCTGAGAAATGGTGGTGCCATCAGTGTTTGTGGAGCAGCTGTCGAATGCTCACTGGTCTGGGCAAGAAAATTGGAAGGAAACCGAGCAGTGTCTGCACGACTTGCCTGCACCATGCATCTCCTTCCCTCCCCCCCCCCCCAACTGCTCAGCCCACTGGCCTCTGGAATCTGTTTCTGCCCCTCCATCAAAGTAGCTCTTACTCGTGTCACCAATGATGCAAATCACTAAACTCGCCCTGCTGTGTGTCAGTTTTCAGCTGCCTCAACCTCTAGGCAGAATCTACAGTTTCCCCTCTGTCTTTCTGGGCCAGTCTCACGCACAGGCACCCCCCCACCTGGACCACTCTGTCTTGGTGTCCTTTGGGCCCAGGCTCTCCAGGCTTCCCTCAGTGCTGCGTTCCTCCAGGCATGCCTGGCTGCCCTCTCCTGCTCTGGGCGCTCCTTCAGCCATGTCCCTTGCAGCTGCCCCCATGGCCTCAGCCACTCCGAGCCCTTTAGTAACTCCCTCATGTTGTGTCTACCCCGGTCCTCGGCGCAGAGCTTCCAGTCTGATTTCACCAGCGGCCCACTTGACAAATATACTTTGATGTCTCACTGGCGCCTCAAATTCTCTGTGGCCAACATGTTAACTCTTGTTCCTCCCCCTCAAACCTAATCTGCCTCCAGCGTTTTCCCATCTCCATAGACGACACAACCACCACTTGTTTCCCTCAGCTCCACAGCTTTGTCAATAGTTAGTCTCCCAAATATATTTTTTAAATTTTTTAAAATTTATTTTGTTGTAAAGGAACATTTGACACGGGATCTACCTTCTTAAATTTTCAAGTGCACAATATGGTATTGTTAACTAAAGGCACAGTGTTGTACATCAGATCACCAGGATGTCTTCATCTTGAATAACTGAGTCTTTATGCTCATTGATTCCATAGCTCACTGCCCAGCCCACTGCCTCCAGCCTCTGACAACCAACTTTCTACTCTCTTTCTATGAGTTTGACAATTTTAGATACTTCATATAAGTGGAATCATACAGTATTTGTCAGAAGGACAAATCTTTCTTGAGCATCTTTCTTAGTCCACCCATTTCTCTTGGCTGCCACCCAATCCAGATGCCATCCTCTCTTGCTAGGATTCTTGCAGGAGCCTCCAAACAGTTCTCACCTCACCCAACCTCACCCACCTGCACCCCCATTCACTCTACACAAGCAGAGAAATCTTTCCAAACACAAACCATTCCCTTGCTGAAACCCTCTGTTTCCGCATTACTCTCAGGATAAAACTGAGCATCCCTAGTGTGGTTCCCTCACCTCATCAGCGGGGTTCCTAGTTGCAACTCCAGCTTCCTGCAGGTCAACTACACCAGCTTTAGTGGAAGGGGTGCTTCTCCCTTCCTGCATCACTTACACAAACTCCTACATGTAACTCCTCATGTCCTTTGGAGCTCAGTTCAAATATCCCTTCATGCCAGACACCTGCCGTACATCCGCATACACATTCATGTGACACCATGTGCTTCTTCTTCCTAAATTCACTATGATTGTGATTAAATCCGTAACTATATTAGGATCTGTTTCCACTGCCAGAATGCAAACTACAAAAGGGCAAGGACCATGTGCATATTGTCCTCACTGTGTCCCCAGTGCCTAGAAACAGCCTAGCACATTCAGGACTCAGCCAGTACTTCTGCAGTTAATGCTTGAGGAGCTTTGCTTATTCAGAGGCAGCTTCTCTGTGTTGAAAGCAAAGGTCTTGGAGTCAGACACACACGGCTCAGCCTCTCGCCAGCTCTGGGACCCTGAGACTCAGTTTCCTCATTGGTAAAGAGGGATGACTGTGTGGGGGATCTGGCCTGGAGTCTGAGTTCAGCGAATTTCAGCAGCTATGGTGCAAGGCCAGAGCAACAAAAAATCTCTATTCTTGCCTCCTGAAGGAGACATTTTTCTCACTGAACACAGAACGGAGGCTGTATTAAGTAGTTTCCTAGCGTTACGATAACAAAGTACCACAGGCTGGGGGCTTAAGCAACAGAAATGCACTGTCTCACGGTTCAGGAGGCTGGAAGTCTAAGACCAAGGTGTCAGCAGCATTGGTTCCTTCTGACTGACCAGGAGGGAAGGTCTGTTCCAGGCCTCTTCCACAGGTTCTGGTGGTTTGTGGCAATCTTTGCGTTCCTTAGCTTGTAGAGGCATCACCCCCATCTCTGCCTCCATCCTCATATAGCATTCTCCCTGTGGGTACGAGTGTATCCAAATTTCCCCTTTTTATAAAGACACTAGTTATTAGGGGCCTTTCCTACTCCAGTATAATGGCATCTTAACTAATTACATGTGCAACAATCCTATTTCCAAATCAAGTCACATTGTAAGGTACTAGGGGTTATGACATCAGCTTCAGTTTGGGAGGGATACAGTCCAAACCATAATAGAACCTGTCCACCGGGTCTGAAGAGGAGCCCCCGCTGCCCTGGATGGGGTGACTTGGTGTGGGTGGGGTCCTCTGTGCTTGGTGGCTCTCAGGCAGGCTGGGCTACCCGCAAGGTGTGGCAGGTACGAGGCTGCGTAGCCAGCGTGATGTGCCCTCAGACTGCCTGGGCTCGGAATGTCCCTTCGGAATGAAGGGGATTTCTCTCACCTCCAGGGCAGGCAGGTAGCCCCACTATGTCTCTGGTGAGGGCTTGAGAAAGGGCTTCTCCAGCGCTCTCCTGAGACCCCTTGCCCAGGGGCCCCACTGGTGGGTTCCCCCTGACTGCAGGAGGCCTTGGCCCCCACAGCTTCTTGCCTCGCAGAGGAGGGAGCCCGCCTTCCCCTCCCCTTTCACCCCATTACCAAGAACTGAGGCAAACTGGAGCCTCCCCAGAACATGCAGACCGAATGGGAGTGAGCAAGCATTGCTGGGCCTCGGCTCTGTCCCCGAGACTGCTAGGTGGGCTTCATGGGAAGGGCTTCTCCGCCCACAGGGGTCCCCAGGGTGCGCCCACCACAGCTACACTTGGCTGTCCAGACCCCACAGTCTGTGTGACCCTCAGCAGCTGGAAGGCATGGCAGGCCTTTTGCACTCAGCGTTTTGTCTACTTTAAAGGTGGCAGAGGGATTCCCACTGAAGCTACCCCCTGAGGCTGTGTGGTCACCATCATGATTTCCCCCTCACCCCCTCTCCCTCTCACACACCCCAGCTCCTCAGTTTTAAGATAGGACCTAAAGCTGGTGAGCGACAGCCCAAGCACATAGTAGGTGCTTGATAAATGTTTCCCTGATGCTTCCCATGCGCTCCACCGGCATTTCCAGCTTCTAAGTGGAACTATCTTTAGCCAAGCTCTCTCCCAACTCCTCCTCGTTGTCCCCTGCCAGGCAGGGCACCAGCACCACAGCTGTCCAGTTGCCTCAGCTAGAAGCCCTCTCATTAAAGGCCTCCAGCATCTGTCTCCGTTTCCCTCAAGCCCAGCCTCATCTCTCCACCCACACAACCTCCCATCAGGCCCACACTTGTCTTGCTTCCAGCTTGATGACTGTCTTCTCCCTGGGCTCCACTCTCGTGGTCTCCTTCCATCCTATCCATCTGCCCCTCTGCCTCCAGAGCCCCAGGACAGCTTGGGACCCTGCATCCAACTCTGTACCATCTGGATGTACACAGTCTGTCCTCCACTTATCTGGTCATCGTCCCCTGCCAGCTTCCCCACGTCACCCTCTGCCTCAGCCACTCCAACCCACACACTGTGAGAACCAACTCCAACATCACCTGTGACTCAGCCCTGATCATGCCACTCCTTCATCCTTCCTCCCAAGACAGGTTGGACACACGTCCACTGTGGTGTTTGTCCCTCCATATTGTGATCCTCTGTCAGTTAGTCACTCTCTCCCATAAGAGTCCCAAAGTGCACAAAACCACAAGGCAGCATCACAAAAAAGGTAGGTTGTCTGGCTCCAAGCCAAAGATTCTGATTGTGGGGCCCAGGAATGTGCATTTTAGCAACACACCAGGTGGTCTTCTTACGGGTGGTCCTTGGGTACCACACTGAGACATGCTGCTCCTGTGAGTTACAGGCTGGGGGGTCTGGTCTTGTTCATGGGTGAGTGTCCCCAGCTCCAGCTCAGTGCCCATCACAGGAGAGCCCTAGTGGGGGCCTTGGCTCACATCGTGGCTGCCCCCTTCCACCAGCTCAGGGAATATGCCAAGCTCCTCAGCCTCTCTGAGGCTGGCTCTGGGCTTCCTCTGGAAAAAGGAGGATACTAGGCCTGGCTCACAGAGCTGTGAGGAGAACTGGAGGACAAACAAACCTCAGCACGGCTTTGAACCCAATACACCATCCTTGAACAAGGCTGAACCTATGGCAACCTGTGCGTCATAAGATTTCCCAGAAGTGCTGAGGCCTCACTCCAGCCCTATCAGGGGATATCTATTGCAAAGAAGTGGATGGAAATTCTACTGGGAGGAAATATCTCCTCCCTTCTTTGGAATCAATAGAGTTTAAATCCTGTCCTGAGTTTGCCTAGGTCTCTTGTCAAGTTTTAGGAGGGTGGATATTAATGCACAGAGATGAAGGCACCAGCATTTCCCAAGAAGACAAAAGGTGAGAAGTGTTTCCAGCATGCTGTATGATGGAGATGGGCCCTGATGTGAGAACCACAGGGTGCAGCAGTGGCCCTGGGCCTGACATGCTGACCAACGGAAGTGCAGGTGGCGAAGGGCCAGGGCCTGCCTGGAATTCAGCACGCTTGTCCAGTTGGGTTTGACCCTGCACCCACCTCTGGGCTCTGTCTCACCCTCACAGTAAGTCATTCATTCATGCAGCAAATATTTATTGAGTGCCTGCTCCATGCTAGCACTGTGCTAGACCTGGAGATACAGAGGTGATAAGATAATCCTCTCCACAAAAGGATTTACAATATTGGGTGGGGGACAGATAAGCAAGCAGGAGCAAGGCAAGATGGTAATGCTGGGATGAAAGTAAATAGAAAGTTCTGGAGAGAGAAGGACTACAAAGATGGAGTCTGGCCTTTACCTGTGAATTGGGATAGAAGAGGCCAATGCCTCCTGTATCAGAATCAAGGCCTGTCTGGGTACCACATGCTGCCCTACTTCTCCCAGTGTAGCCCACGACCTCTGCAACCTCACTCACTGACCCCTGAGTCCACAGGCCTGCAGGGGTGCTGGGGCTGGCCAGAAGGACCAAGCAGAGAGGGCAGAAAGAACCCGGAGGGGCAGGCTTGTCGAGAATCTGAGATGGGAACCCTGCCACCCAGACACAGATTCCCTGTGCTAATTCTTGTAGTGCCTAACTATTTGGGGCTGAGTCTTCTGGGATTCTTGTGAGCCCTTTGTAGTCTTATTTAAGGAAACATTTTACATGAACCAGTTTTGTTCATTTGTTTATTCAAAAAAGTATTTACTAAGCATAGACCAGGTGCCAGGTGTAATGCTAGATGCTTGAGTTATATCAGAGAACAATTTTAACAAAGACCCATGTTTTCATGGAGTGTGTGTTCTAGAAGGGGAAAACAGACAATAAACAATAAGCATAACAAATAGGTCAATTATATAGTATGTAAAAAGTTGTAGGTGCAGGAAGAAGAAAGCAGAATAGAGTGAGGGAATTGGGGGCCTCGCGAGTATGGGAGCAAATTGCAACATTAAATAGGGTATAGGCTGGTCAGGTGAGGCCTTGCTGAGCAGGTGAAATGAGAAGGCTTTGAGAAGGTGAAGGAGACACTGTCAGGGTATCTGAGGGAAGAGTGCTCCTGGCAGAAGGCACAGCAAGTGCAAAACCCTATGTGGGAGTGCTCCTGGAATATTTGAGGATCAGCAAGGTGACCAGGGCCTGGAGCAGAGTGAGGGAAAGGCAGAGCTGTGGGAAAGGAGACAGGAGAGGTGAGGGGGCCTGAGGCTGGGGGCAGCCACTGGAAGAAGTGAGCCGAAGAATGTCAGCATCTGAGTTTCACTCTAAAATGATCACTCTGACTGTTATTTGAGACTTGATGGGGAGTAGAACAGGAAGACTAGTTTGGATGCTATCGCATACTTCAGATGTGAATCAATGATGCTCTGACAAATGTGGGAGCAGGAAACCTGCTGAGCATTGGGCAGTTCTGGATCTATCTTTCAGGAAGACCAACAAGGTTTCCTGACAGATTGGATGTGGGCTGTGATAGAAGAGAAAGGTTGAGTTTGAGTGGGTTTCTGTTGCTTGCAGCCTAAAGAGGTGAGTCCTGAAACTGGTCCCCTTTGCTTTCACCAGAACTCTCAAGGTGGGCCTTCTCAAGCCCACCTTTCCACTGGGCTCAAGACCTGGCAAGACACTGGCTCAGAAACCACCCATTGCCCTGTGAGGAATTAGAGGTGATGACTAAGCCAAGGGATTGAGTGAGCTGGGCTGTGTTTACACATAGAAGCCTGAAGTCAGAAAGAACAAAGGGTGTGAATGAGAAATCCAGGAAATAGACCCAGGAGCTTATTAGGATTCAGCACATTTTCCCACACACTGTCAGCAACTGTAAGGCCATTCTTCAACTCTGTGGCTGAAACGTCTCAGTGAAGGCATCAGACCACACACATCATTCCTTTTACCACAACTCTGCTGGTCTTGTGGAAACAGTTGATGCTCACCTACCTACTATCCATGAGCTCCCCTACATTTCCCAGCCTCCCTTACTATTAGGTCAGGTCACATGACTAACTCTGGCCAATGGACTGTTAGCACAGGTGATATGATTTCCTCCCAGGATAAGCAATAAGAGGCAGTATGTGTCCTCCATCCCTCTCTTCCCCTGCTCCAGTGACCTGGGAAAAAACGGAGGCAGCCTGGTTCCCTGAGTCACTAGGTGGAAAGAACTACTACCAGACTTCATTGGACCTTATGTGAGCAAGAAATAAACTTCTGTTTATTACAGGGTTAATTTATTGTGACCGCATGGCATAGCTTTCTCTGATGAATACCACTGACCAAAGACTTTGGAACCAATTTAAACAATAACAAGATTAGTAATATTCCCAAACTACCTCATAGTTTAAAAGAACTTTTGCTTACTTTCATTTGATACTCACCTATTCCATGAACTTGGTAGTTCCCTTTGAACATCTTCAAATGGACACCTTCTGACCAGTTGAAAAAAAGCAACCATAAAGAAATCAGTGGCTTTCCTCTGTAGAAAACAAAGTGGAAAAGAAGACTTCTTTACCACACTATCAAAAATTAACATATACATAGGAACAAAGTTACCAGGAGAAAAGCAGGATTTGTTAAGAAAGCTATGAACTCTACTGAGGGAAACAAGATAAAATTTTAATAAATGGAGAAAGATATTTAGTTTTTTATTAGAAAGATCAACATTGTAAAGATGAAAACTCTTCCCAAATCAGCTTGTAAGTGTTATGTACTTCCAATCAAAATACCAAGATGACTGTTTGAGAGACTTGAGAGCATTAATATAAAGTTCCTCCTGGAGAATGAAAAGGTAAGAGAGGAGAAAATTTGGCGGGAAAAGTACAAATGCACGAGTAGATAATAAAAGCCTATCTTCAAGCCATAATCATTGAGAAAGCATGGTACTGGTGGAGAAATAAACATATCAATGAAATATAATAAAAAGCCCCCAAGGAAACCCAGGTATTTCAGTAATAGAAGATAAACTCCAAAGACATAAGTGACAAGAGTTTAATTATTTTCAAATCCCCAACCTCTGAAGTACTGCACACATTCCCAGGGTAACAGTACTCACCATGACAAAGATGCTCACTGGAAGGGCCTGAGATGGAAAGGGAATCATTTAGAATGTGCATGCGTGTGTGTGTGTGTGTGTGTGTGTGTGACTTTGAAAAATTGTCCCTGTATGTACATACGTAGTAAAGTGATGAGAAAATGCAAGAGAATAATAAGCAATTCAAGACATCCCTTACTTCTTCAAGAGAAGGAAGAGAATGAGGTCAGAATGACCTTCAAAGGGCCTCCAAAGATTTGGTGATGTTCTATTTATTAAGTTGAGTGTTGGGTAGATGCGGGTTTATTATATTATTTTTTATTCCTTAGATAGACATTATACTTATTTTTTGTATGTATAAAAAAGTTCTTAATACCTTTTAAAGCCCCTGAGGTATATTGATATCCCTCTCAGGAAGGTGTATCTACCCCATCTCTAGTTATGAATCACTGAAATAAGAAATGATTAATAAAACAAAATTTGAAGAATGGAAGAATTATAAGTAGTATACGTGACTCACCATATTTTGAAAAAAAATGGTGGTGAGGAAGATGAGGTCCAAATGCTTCCATGAAAGCAAGTGAGGAAATAAATTTTAGTGCCATCCCTTTCTTTTCCCAGGAACTCTCCCTCGCAACCCCACCATACAAAACGTCATTGACTTCCTACACTTCAGCAATAACCTTTATAATTATAATAGAGGGGAAATTCCATTTAAAAGAACATGAAATAATATTTTTTAAACCCCCATAGGAAAAAAATTATAAATTCTATGTGAAAAAAATATATTTATTAAAGAACATTTTTAAAAGCCTGAATAACTCCATAATTTTCATTGGAAATGCTCAATTTTATAAAGTTTCCCTGAAATGATACACAAACTGAAAAAAATCCCAACCAAAATCCTAAAGGAGTCCTTGAAATTTGCAAAATGATTCTGTTTTAAAAATATCTGATAGTATAGCCATAAGTGTTTAAAAAATAAGAAAAAGGAAAAGTCTGATATACTAGATATCAAAATAGTCTATAAAGTTAGAGTAATTAAAATATTATGGTACTGGTACCAGAATAGACAAGTAGATGGATGGAAAAGAACAGCAAGTCTTGGAACAGACTCATGATTATTTAGGAATGTAGTACATGACGGAGGTGTCATTTTAAACCAACAGAGACATACTAGAATGTTCTAGTCCCATAAATGAAGATAGGATGACTAATTAGTATTAAAATAAATTACATAGATCCTTAATATATCACTATTTACAAAAATAGAATCCAACTGGATTAATGAATCAAATGCCAAAAAATAAAATCATAAAAGTATTAAAATATATATATGGACATATCTTCAAATTTGATATGCAAAAAGTTTTTCTAAGTGTGATCCCAAATCCATTAGCCATAAAAGAAAACACTAACAGATTTAACTACTATCTATAATTTTTAAAACTTCTGTACATTAATGACATCATTTGTAAAGCTTATTGATGAGAGAAAATTAGGGGAAAAATACTTGTCATATGTATAAAAAACAGTGTTTAACTTACAAATTATATAAATTTCTAAAAATTTATAAAAGAAAAAGGAACATCCTAGTAAAAATAAATAGGCAAAATATATTTAAAAACAATCCACAGAAGAACTACAAATGTTAGTTAAGTCATGAAGTATTGCACATGGAAATGCAAATTCTAACAAGAGGACATTTTAAACTCTATCAGAATGGCAAAAATTTTTTTAAGATTGATAATGTGGGTTAGAGTGTGGGAGAAAGAGATCCATCACACGCTTTTGGTGGGATTGTGGAACATGGACTCTGTTGTGGAGGGCATTCAGTGGTGCCTGTCAATGGGCCACTCTCTGGACAAACAATCTCACAGTTAAGAATATAACTGACCTGGGCTCCCCTGGTGGCGCAGTGGTTGAGAGTCCGCCTGCCGGTGCAGGGGACATGCGTTCGTGCCCCGGTCCGGGAGGATCCCACATGCCGCGGAGCGGCTGGGCCCGTGAGCCATGGCCGCTGAGCCTGCGCGTCCGGAGCCTGTGCTCTGCAGCGGGAGAAGCCGCAGCAGTGAGAGGCCCGCATACCGCAAAAAAAAAAAAAAAAAAAAAAAAGAATATAACTGACCTAAATCTTTATGCCATGCACAGGGCCATGCATTCAGGAACATTCTCTACAGCATTGTTGGTAATAGCTAAAATTGGAGAAATTTAAACATGTCAGGATGGGGCTTGCAAAGTAAATGATGGTCTATTCGTACTATGAAATATCATGCAGCCTTTCTCAAAAAGGAGGTGGTTCTAGATGTCCAGAAGTGGAAAGAGACCAAAGATCTATTCTTAAATGCAAGACATAGAGCCTCAAAACAACACCTTTATTATGACCCTTTTGTGCAAGTGCAAAAAAAATGTATTATAAAACAAAAAATTTAAATGGTCCTCACAAAACTATTTATATTACTCTAGCAAGAAAAATGAGATTGGAGGTGAGGTGGAGATATTGGATTTGAAATGAAGAACATTTCCTTTTTTTTTTAATTGGGTATAGTTGCTTTACAACGTTGTGTTAGTTTCTGCTGTACAACGAAGTAAATCAGCTATATGTATACATATATTGCCTTCCTCTTGGACCTCCCTCACACCCCCCATCCCACCCATTGAGGTCACCACAGAGCACCGAGCTGAGCTCACTGCTCTATATAACAGGTTCAGCTATCTGTTTTACACGTGGTAGTGTATATATGTCAATCCTAATCTCCCAGTTCATCCCACCCCCCTTTCCCCCCCACATGTCCACACATCTCTTCTCTATGTCTGTGTCTCTAATCCTGCCCTGGAAATAGGTTCATCTGTACCATTTTTCTAGATTCAGCATATATGTGTTACCATACACTATTTGTTTTTCTGACTTACTTCACTCTGTATGACAGACTCTAGCTCCACCTACGTCTTTACAAATGACCCAATTTCGTTCCTTTTTATGACTGAGTAATATTCCATTATATATATATATGTACCACATCTTCTTTATCCATTCATCTGTTGATGGACATTTAGGTTGCTTCCATGCCTTGGTTACTGTATATAAAAGACACATGGACCCCAATGTTCATTAGTTTTAATAATCTATACTTTTCAGACTCACAGATATAGAGAACAAACTAGTGATTACCAGTAGGGAGAGGGAAGGGGGGAGGGGCAATGTAGGGGTAGAAAATTAAGAAGTAAACTATTAGTTATAAAATAAGCTACAAATATATATTGTATAACAGGGGAATATAGCTAATATTTTATAGTAACTATAAATGGAGTATAACCTCTAAAATTTGTGAATCACTATATTTTACACCTGTAACTTATATACTATTGTACATTAACTATACTTCAATAAAAAAAACTCCATAAGATACTCATCCATAAAAACTAATTGCCCAGAGTTATTTAAAGTAGAATTGTTTAACAATAAATTGTTATATTGACTAACAAAACGTTTTTGTTGAATGTACACACAAGTGAATGAATAAAGCAACAAGTAAATATTTTTTACAATCTATACTTCTTTTGAATTTGATATTTTAAAAGGATTTTTTTAAAACAATAAGTACAGAATTATTCCATTCTAGTTTTTAAAAGACAAGTACTTAAATACACATATAGTGGCCCTCACTTTGCATGGTAGTGTGGACCAAAAACTGACTGTGCTATCTGAAAGCATGCAAAGAGATCTTAATAATCAATGGAGAGGGTACACTCTAAAATTCCTCTGGGGAAGGAACTGGGACTGGGTCTTGAAGAGGGACATACACATTTTTCTCAATATACTTCTGTGTTATTGAATACTTGACAATGATCCTTGGAATTTTAAAAAGAAGTAAGACATGCAGAAAAAGAGAAAGTCATCTGACAAAAATACCATTGTTTTTCTAAAAAGATATTAAAAACACATTTAAATAAAAATACTTCATTAGATTTTTATTTAATTATCTTTATTAGATTTTTGAAATTATGAAGTAATACATGTCTATAATAAGTGAAACAATGCAAAGACAATAAAAATGTTAATATTTATGGACTTTATTTTGTTTCATTTGTTTCTGATTTATGTGATTATTTTTATGCCAATTGTTAAAGCTGTTTTAAAGTGAGTTGTAAAAATCTGGGGAGGCAAGCCACTCCCCTGCCACCATTCTCTTATAAAGTGTTCTGAGTTATTCTCAGACTTTATTCTTTCATATTACCCCAACATATAAATATTTGTTCAACCCCAATGTATAACATTGGAATTCCATTTAGAACTATATTTTATTTTTGTTTTTATACAAATTGGTGTTTATATCTAGGAACACAGTATGTCTCTCCATCATTGTTTTGCTTTATTTAATAAAGTTATATAATTTTCTTCAATAGGTGTTATATCCTTTTTGTTAGATTTATTTCTATGAATATTGTTGAATTTTTGTCACAAACATGAATAGGATCTTTCTATTTTCATTTCTAACTAAATTTTATTAATATGAAGAAAGGCTACTGATTTTTATATATTTACCTTGTATCCAGCAAGCTCACTTAATTTTCTTACCAATACTATTTTTTTAGTCTCTTGAGTTTTCAAGATGTCCAATCAATTACAACTGCATATAAAGCTAATTTCACCTTTATTACTAATATTTATATTTTTAATTATTTTTTATTTTTTATCTTAGTAATAAAAGCATATATTTAAAAACCATATAATACTAGAAGACTTAAAATTTAAAAGCAGCAGTTTCTTGCCACACTGTTGTTTCCATATCCTCAGACAAAGCCACTTTTATCTCTTTTAGCTATTTTTTCTGACTTTTTCACAGTGCCATATTTCTAAATGACATGCTTATACTAGTATCTTTTTATTTTTTAGGTTTAGATACTACCTATTCACTTCCCCAAATGGAAAACAAGAATTTAAGTCTCTTACACCACCCCTCACCCACATATATATTCCACATCTCTTAATATAGTTTTTTCACAATAAACCAATTTTCCATATTCATAAAGTCATGGCTTTGTAAATATTATCTATAGATGAGCCATGCACCCAATGACTATGACCATCTTTCCTTTACTTACAGCTTTTCTTTTTCTTCTTTTTTTCTTTTTTTTTGTGGTATGTGGGCCTCTCACTGTTGTGGCCTCTCCCTTTGTGGAGCACAGGCTCCGGACACACAGGCTCAACGGCCATGGCTCACAGGCCTAGCCACTCCGCAGCATGTGGGATCTTCCTGGACTGGGGCACGAACTCGTGTCCCCTGCATCGGCAGCCAGACTCTCAACCACTGTGCCACCAGGGAAGCCCCACAGCTTTTCTTTTTCCCAGAGTTAATAATGGCTTTACTTTTCTGTTTGTTTCTTTGTTTTAGATGTGTGTATATGTATGTTGTCATTATTATTTTGTTTTGCTTAGTTATTCACTAGCATCACTTCTGATACATTCTCCTCTCAAAACACTTAAACACATCCAATAATCTATCAGTTTTGTTTCTTTTTTGGATATCTTTTTCCTGTGGCTTTCTATCTTCCTGCTCCAAATGAAACTGGCTGTGGTTAGCCAACAATGTGGCTGCAATCCTGGACTGTCATTCACATTAGCCATTCACAACACCCATTTGCCTTTCAACTGTGTTTCCTTTTCATTTATTTCTGGTTTTTCCTCATCTTTCTTTTCCCTGCTTTACTCTCTGTGGTAAATAGAAGGTAAATTGTGAGAAAGAGAAGGTCATTCTCACTTGCTTAAAATGTTTTCTAGTAAAGAGAGAAACATAAATTGTTAACCAAAAAAGGCAGATGAGAAGGAATTAGCTAAAAGAGAGAAACTGTGATCACCCGAGATAAGGAGATAATCTGTAGGAGAAAGTTTCCAGATATTACACATGAATGAGCTGGCTTTGGAAAGGGAAGTCTTCCCACAACCATCATCAGGGACAGCTGAAAGATAGACTCCATTTCTGGGAACTTGGCAGACAAGATTACTTGGCCAACTCTCCTGCTGAAAACAATTTAAAATGCTAGATAAAAATAGAAGAAATATCCAAAGGCTGGCTAAATATTAGATTTATTAGATTTGCCTTTTGACAGCCAAAAATGGCCAACTGATAATAATTCCATATGTTTCAATCTGGTAGTAAAGAATCTAGTAGTAAAGTAACAGGACAAAAATCTAAGGGAAAGAAGGATCCCTAGAATTGTAACAACAGTACTGGAGCTGCTTTTGCTCCAAGGGCATTTGTTTTTGTTTATTTATTTAGTTAGTTAGTTGAGGTAAAGTTGTTTTACAATGTTGTGTTAGTTTCTACTGTACAGCAAAGTGAAGTTGTTCCCTGTGCTATACAGCAGTTTCTTATTAATGATCTATTTTATACTTACTAGTGTATATATGTCAATCCCAATCTCCCAATTCATCCCATCACCACCCCCCTACTTTCCCCTCTTGGTGCCCATACGTTTGTTCTCTACATCTGTGTCTCTATTTCTGTCCAAGTGCATTTGTTGATCTAAGCAAACCTGAACTTTGATTGGCCTCTTGATGGTGGGGCAAAAGTCAAAAGTGTAATAGGAGAATCTCCCACAATATTCTATGAACCTGAAAAGCTATACTCTTAGAAAAAAAGATGAATCAGGGAACTAAATGAGAGTTGCTGAGACACTGAGCAGAATGGGAGGAGGGAACCCCCTAAAAATTTGTAATCATAAGTTGACCTTTATGGAGATTTGTAACCCAAGTTCACATTTCTAGAAGGGTCCCAAAGTAAGCTCAAATGTGAGTTTGGTTTAAAGTGGGCTTGGTGGGAGTCACCCCAGACAACTTTCAGAAACAAATGTAAATCCTGAAAGGAAGCATTTCGTCCCACAAATACTTTTTCAAGGAAAATGAGCAGCATGCAATAAAAAATAACCAAGCCCATAAGGAAAAAGGCACCATGGTGAGATCCAGCGGAAACAATAGACAGCAGAAACAGACCTACAAAAAAGTCCTGTATTAGAAACATAAGACATAGATTACAAAATAACTGTAATTTATGATGTTAAAAGATATTTAAAGCTTAAAAAATATCTGCAGAGAATAAGAATCTATAAAAAGTGACAGAAAATTTGAAATAGAACCAAATAGAACTTCTAGGAATAATTTTTAAAAGAATCATCAAAATTTAAAACTCTTATCTTTTTTAACTTGTTTTTTATTTGGTAAAATATAACAAAACATGAAACTTACCATTTAAGTCATTTTTAAGTGTACAATTCAGTGGCATTAAATATATTCTTATTGCTGGGTAGCCATAACTACCATCCATCTCCTGAACATTTCCATCTTCCCAAACTGAAACTCTGTACCTTTAAATACTAACTCCCCGTTCCCTCCTCCCCAGCCCCTGGCAACCAACATTCTACTTTGTGTCTCTATGGATTTGAATACTCTAGGTACCTCATATGAGTGAAACCGTACAGTATTTTCCCTTTTGCGTATGGCTTAAATCACTTAGCATAATGTCTTCAAGGTTCACCCATGTCATAGTATCAACATTTCCTTCCTTTTAAAGAAGTTTATTGTGGTATATACACATAACATAAAGTTCACTATCTTAACCATTTTTAAGTGTACCATTCAGTGGTTTGAATAGATTGACATTCTTGCGAAGCCATCACCAACATCCATCCCAATAACTCTTTTCATCTTGTAAAACTGAAACTCATTAAACAATAACTCCCCATTCTCCCCTTTCCCCAGCTCCTGGCAACCACCATTCTACTTTCTGGCTCTATCTATTTAACTACTCTAAGTATCTTATATAAGTGGAACCATACAGTATGTGTCCTTCTGTGACTGGCTTATTTCACTTAGCATAATGTCCTCAAGATTCATACATGTTGTCACACATTGCAGAATTTCCTTCTTTTTCAAGGCTAGATAATATTCCATTGTATATATATACCACATTTTGCTCATCATCTGTCTATGGACAGTTGGGTTGCTTCTACATTTGCGCTATTGTGAACAATGCTGCTATGAACATGGGTGTACAAATATCTCTTCAAGATCCAGTTTTCAATTCTTTTGGGTAAATATCCAGAAGTGGAATTACTGAATCATATGGTAATTCTATCTTTAAATCTTTGAGGAACCACCATTGTTTCCCACAGTAGCTATATCATTTTACATTCCCACTAATAGTGTACAAGTATTCCAATGTCATCATATCTTCACCAACATTTGTTGTTTTCTGTTCTTTTAAAAGTAGCCATCCTAATGGGTGTAAGGTGGTATCTCATTGTAGTTTTGATTTACATTTCCCTAATGATTAGTGATGTTGAGCATCTTTTAATGTGTATATTGGTTATTTGTATATCTTCTTTGGTGAAATGTCTATTCAAGACCTTTGCCTATTTTTAAACTGGATTGTTTGTTTTTTGTTTTGAATTTTAGGAGTTCTCTATATGTTCCAGATATAAATCAATTACCAGTTAGATATATGATTTGCAAATATTTTCTCCCGTTCTGTGGGTTGCCTTTAGGCTGTGTTGATGGTGTCTTTTGATGCACAAAATTTTTAGTTTTCATAAAGTCCAATTTGTCTATTTTTCCTTTTGTTACCATGGATATGTTATCATATCCAAAAATTTGTTGCCAAATCCAATGTCATGAATCTTTTGTCCTATGTTTTCTTCTAAGAGTTTTATTGTAGAGCTTACATCTAGGTCCTTGATCCATTTTGAGTTAATTTTTGTATATGGTTTTAAGGTAGGTATCCAACTTTATTCTTTTGCATGTGGATATCCAGTTTTCCCAGCACTGTTTTTTGAAAAGACTGTCATTTCCCCGTTAAATGACAGTCTTGACACCCTTGTCAAAAAATCACTTGACCATATATACAAGTGTTTATTTATGGGGTTTCTATTCTATTCTATTGATCTTTATGAATGTCTTTATTCCAATACCACACTATTTTGATTACTGTAGTTTGGTAGTAATTTTTGAAATTGAGAAGTGTGAGTCCTCTGATTGTGTTCTTCTCAAAGATTGTTTTGGCTATTCAGGGGATGTGTTTCTATTTGTTTATGTATTCTTTAACTTTCAGCAGTATTTTGTAGTTTTCATTGTACAAGTGTTTTACATCCTTGGTTAAGCTAATTCCTAAGTATTTTGTTCTTTTTGATACTAATTGTAAATAAAATTGTTTTTGTAACTCCCTTTTCAGATTGTTCATTGTTCATGTATAGAAATGTTACTGATTTTGGTGTGTTGACTTTGTATCCTGCTACTTTGTCAAAGTCATTTATTAGTTCTAACAGTTTTTTTGGTAAAATCTTTAGAGTTTTCTACATATAAGATCATATCACCCACAAACATAGGTAATTTTACTTCTTTTCCAGTTTGGATTCCTTTTATTTCTTTATCTTGCCTAATTGCTCTGGCTAAAAGTTCCAGTACTATGTTAAATAGAGGTCATGAAAGCAAGCATTCTTGCCTTGTTCCTGATCTTAGAATAAAAGCTTTCAGTTTTTCACCAATTTGGTATGATGTTTGCTGTGGGTTTTTTATATACGGCTTTTATGATGTGGAGATAGTTTCCTTCTAGTCCTAGTTTTTTGAGTGTTTTTATAATGAAAGCATATTGAATTTTGTCAAATGCTTTTCCTACATCAATTGTGATATTACTTGAGCTTTTTCTTTCATTCTGTTGGTGTGACATATTACATTGTCATTAATTTATGTTTAACCATCCTTGCATTCCCATTTGGAAGAATCCCACTTTGAACAAATCCCACTTGTTTGGTCATGGTGTGTAATCTTTTAATATGCTGCTGAATTCTGTTTGCTGTATTTTGTTGAGGATTTTTGCATCAATGTTCATAAGGGATATTGGTCTGTAGTTTTCTTTTCTTGTAGTGTCTTCGTTTGGCTTTGGTATCAAGGTAATGCTGGTCTCAGAATGAGTTAGGAAGTGTTCTCTCCTTTTCAATTTTTGGGGGGAAAGTTTGAGAAAAATTGGTATAGTTCTTTTCTATATTTGGTAGAATTCACTAATGAAACCATCAAGTCACTGACTTTTCTTTGTTGGGAGATTTTTGGTTACTGATTCAGTACTCTTACTAGTTATATACCTAATCAGATTTTTCTATTTCTTCCTGATTTAGTGTTTGTATGTTTTGTGTTTATAGGAATTTGCTCATTGCATTTAGATTATGCCAAATTTGTTGGCATGCAATTGTTCATAGTACTCTCTTCCAATCCTTTTTATTTCTATAGAATTGGTAGTAATGTCCCAACTTTCATTTCTGATTTTAGTAATTTGAGTTTTCTCTTTTTTCTTGATCCATCTATCTAAAGATTTGTCAGTTTTGTTGATTTTTTTCGAAGAGTCAACTTTTGGTTTCATTGTTTCCTCTATTGTTATCTATTTAATTTATATCTGTTCCAATTTTTATTATTTCCTTCATTCTGCTAGCTTTAGGTTTAATTTGTTCTTCTTTTTTAATTTCCTTAAGTTGTAAAGTTAAGTTGTGGATTTGAGATCTTTCTTTTTTAATGTAAATGTTTATATCTATAAACATTCCCATTAGGAACTTTCACGTTTGCCCATAAGTTTTAGTATGTTGTGTTTTCATTTTCATTCATCTTTAAGTATTTTCTAATTTCCCTTGAGATTTATTCTTTGATTCATTGGTTATTTAAAAGTGTGTTGTTTAATTTCCAGAATTTTGTGAATTTTCCATTTTTCCTTTTGTTATTGTTTTCTAACATCATAAAATTGTGATTACAAAAGATACTTTGTATAATATCTATCTTTTAAAATCTATTGAGGCTTAATTTGTGGCCTAACACATGGTCTATCCTGGAATATGTCCAACGTGCACTTGAGAAGAATGTATATACTGTGTTTGTTGAGTAGAGTGTTCTACATGCCTGTTACATCTAATTGGGCTAATGTGCAGTTGATGTCACAAAATTACGTCTTTATATATGTTGCCCCAAAACACAAACTAATAATTATTTTAAATGCATCGGTCTTTTAAATTGTGTGGAAAACAAGATTTATAGTTCTAAACAAAAGTTACAGTAGTACTAGCTTTTTTACACTAGTAATAGTTTTATTCTTTAAATGTACTAGTCTCTTAAATCATGTAGAAAACAAAAGGTTCAGTTAAAAACCATTTTTACAATAATATTTGCTTTTATAATTGCCCCTGTATTTACCTTTATTGAGATCTTTATTTCTCCATACTGCTCAAGTTCCATTGTCTCATCTTCAAGGTTGTGGATTCTCTTTTTATTTTTTTTAATAAATTTATTTGTTTATTTATATTGTTTTTGCCTGTGTTGGGTCTTCATTGCTGCGCATGGGCTTTCTTTAGTTGCGGTGAGCGGTGGCTTCTCTTGTTGTGGAGCACGGGCTCTAGGCACATAAGCTTCGGTAGTTGTGGCACACGAGCTTTGGTAGTTGTGACACATGAGCTTCAGTAGTTGTGGCTCGTGGGCTCTAGAGTGCAGGCTCAGTAGTTGTGGCAGATAGGCTTAGTTGCTCTGCGGCATGTGGGATCTTCCCGGACCAGGACTCAAACCCTGGTCCCTTAGTCTCTGTTCACTTTTCTTCTATCTTTATTCTTCTGTTCCTCAGATTCAATAATTTCCATTGTCTCATCTGCAAGGTTGTGGATTCTCTCTTTATTTTTTAAATAAATTTGTTTATTTATATTGTTTTTGCCCACGTTGGGTCTTCATTGCTGCGCGTGGGCTTTCTTTAGTTGCAGTGAACGGTGGCTTCTCTTGTTGTGGAGCACGGCCTCTAGGCACACAAGCTTCGGTAGTTGTGGCACGTGAGCTTCAGTAGTTGTGGCTCATGGGCTCTAGAGTGCAGGCTCAGTAGTTGTGGTTGATAGGCTTAGTTGCTCTGCAGTATGGGGGATCTTCCCGGACCAGGGCTCAAATCCATGACCCCTGCATTGGCAGGCAGATTCTTAACCACTATGCCACCAGGGAAGCCCTGTGGATTCTTTCTTTTGACTACTCAATCTGGCTTTGAATCTCTAGTGAATTTTTCATTTCAGTTATTGTAATTTTCAGCTCCAGAATTTGGTCTATTTTTAGGTTTTCTATCTCTTGAGCATTTCTTAACTCTTTATTGATATATACATTTTGTTCACACATCATTTTCTTCACTTTCTCCACATCTTCCTTTAGCTCTTGGAGCATCTTTAAGATGGCTGTTTTAAAGTTTTTGTCTACTATATCTGCCATTAAGTCTTTCTCAGGGACAGAGTCTGATGAATTATTTTTTCCTTTGAATGGGTCATACTTTTTTGTTTCTTTGTGTACCTTATAATTTTTTGTTGAACAATGGATATTTGAATCTAATAATGTGGGAACTCTGGAAAGTAGAATCTCCCCCTTCCCCAGGGTTTGCTGCTTTTTGTTACTGTTTTTGTTTATTTGTTCATTTTTTAAATTGTTGTAGGCCATAGCTGTGTAGAAGATCAGGCTGAATTGTACACTTAAGGTCTTCTCAGGTCTTTTCTGAGCCTTTCCCTAATGCCTGGTCACTTCTAAATTTTCCCTGTAAGTGCAGTTGTTTTTTGAGTGTCCTACTCTTTAATGTCTGATTCCCAAAAGGGGGCAAAAGAAAAAAATAAACTGGAGAAAAAAGAGATGGCAGCCTTTTAAATCCCCTGGAAGTCACTTTGGCCAGAGGAGAAAGAGCTCCCAACAGTGGGAAGAGGTGCAAAAACAATGGCTGCATGCCTCTTTGACTGCATCTCTGTGATCAAAAGCAACAATCAATGATCACATTTGGAGTACAGATCCTGATACTTGGAGGACAGGAGAACAAAGTCCTTTTTGCCCTCCCTGCCTCCTCCAAGAAGTGTGCAGGCTGTTCCAGGAACTCAGACACACTGCCTGACACATGGCTGGGGGTGGGTGATGGGTAAGCAGCTGCTGTGCTAAGAGCTGAAATTGACCAAAATTAACCACAATTTATGATCTAAGTCTTCCCCTGGAAGTTGTAAGCCTTCAACAGATTCCAGAGTTCCAAAACTGTATGCCAGACAGATTCTGCAGTACAATTGTTGGTAAAGAGATAGATTTCTGGCATTTCCTACTACACCATCTTCACAGAGTTCTCCTCTAAACTCAGATCTTTTAACAAAAGGTTAGAAAAAGCTAAAGAAAGAATTTGAGAACTGGAAGTTAAGTTAGTAGATATTATCCAGAATGAAACACAGAGACACATTTAAAACTGGAAAATATGAAAGAGAGATTAAGAGATATGGAAGATAGAGTTAGTAGATAAACACGCATTTAGGTAGAGTCAGAGTAAAGGAGAGATAGAACAAGGCAAAGTCAGTATTTGAAAAGATAATGGCCAGCAATTTTCAGAACTGATGAAAGTATGGAATATATCCCTGGGTGGTATTCCTCAATAAATACATAGCAAAATTTGCTCTGTTATCATATTGTGGTGGGTGTTGGTAGGACTTGGGAAATTTTTAAATTTTATTAAATCAGGATCACTTCACCCCATCCCCTGAGTTAAAATCCAGTATCGGTGTGATAACACACTGCAAAATCAGCCCCCACCCTGCATGGGAAGTAATGATTTACAGCCTAGCTGAAATAGAGCAGAGTAGGCTCTTTAGAGCACTGATCTCAGGTTAGGATTCCTTTGAATTCTCCCCAAAGAGCCATGAAGTTTCACTTTTTAAAATCAGTATTATTGGTGAAAAAAAGCATAACTTCCTCAGAGGAGGACAAAGAAAATCCCATAAGGTTCTACATCAGCAATCAAGACCAAGGCGCCAGAAAAATGTTACATGCTCTGTCTTGTCATGAGTTACAATCATTATTCTGGGAAATTTCTCAGAGGCTTGGTATTTTTCGTTATAAACAAACTACATATCATTCTTGAAGCTGTCTGATAACTGGAATGCAAGCAATTGCAGCATCTTTTTCAGGCCAAAGTGTGATGCCCGGTGGTCCCAAGTGACAACAAGGGGTTTGGGTTTCACTTTTCACTCCCCAGTGGAACTTCCCCCTTTCAGGACACGTATGAAGACAGCTATCTCCTCAGACCTCTCCAATCTGTCCCAGGCATCTCATGCATGGATCTCAGAGGGCTTCTTCCTCTACCCCACAGAGCCTGCGATTTTCTCTGCCTGGCGATAAAGGGCTAAGTTTTCTGAGGACCCATTAGTGTGGACATGATATCCCTGTGATCACTGTATCAAGTGCACATGTCCTGGTACATCATGTCTCTTATTTGTAAATTAATTCTGGGGTGAAGTTTACAAGATAAAGTTTGATGACCTCTTGGATAAAGGGATGCAGGCTCAGAGATAGTTTAAATAGATCTGAATAAAACACAGAAGAAATAATCTTTGTCAGCCACCCCTTCGCCAGCCAACTTTCTTCTAGTTTCCCTCACACCCTTTCTTATTTTCCCTTCGTTAATAATATCAGAGTAGTGTATCTCTTTATTATATAGTCTTGATCCCTAGTACCCTGAGCACAGAGCTCCTGATTCCTCTGGAGGTGGATTAGAGATCATCCTTCACATCTGTCTTGTTATCACCCCTTCTGGTTGTGGTGTTAGACCCTTTCCCATGTGCATACAAGACTGACCACAGTAGGAAAGGCAGCAGGTGACTCACAGGTATTCTCAGCTATCTTGACAGTCTTCTCTCGTTTGAGTATGAGGTCTCCCCTTCCCCAATTTCTCCTCCACACCAGTTCCTCCCCTGTACTTCCCCCAACACTCTTCCTTGCCCATAAGCCTTCAGTGATTTCCCTTCTTCTTAAGGATCAAGACCAAGCTTGTTCCTCTGGCTTCCAAGGCCTTCTTTAGTCTGATACCAAATCTCACTCTGATTTCCAACTCTCATCTGCTCTAGTGGTTCTCAACCAGAGGTGCCCTAGAGGGTGTTTGGAAATGCATGGAAGCCTTTTGGCTGTCCCAAGGACGGGGGTGGCAACTGGCATTTGGTGGGCAGGGTCCAAGCATGCAAATTGCCCTCTGATGCCCAGGACGGTCCCACGCAGTTGTCCCATCCTGACGCCAGCAGTGCCCCTGTTGAGAAACACTGCTTGATTCTGACCAAACTTGTTTATTCTCCATCTATCAAACCAGTTATATGTGTTTGTCCCCGCTGTTACATCCTACCTGGAATTTACCTCCTTTCTTCTCTGCTTATCTGAGTTCTACCCATTTTCAAGAACTGCCCTTCTTAAATGTCCTCCTGAAGCCATCGTGCCCTCTGATGCCTCAAAGCCACCATCATCTATGACTGAGAGGCTGTCAGGCCACATGAAAGATAGGACCCTGGAGTAGCACAGACCTGAGTTTGAGTCTCATTCTGCTGCTCTACCCACATGGCCTGGGGAGAGTCACCCCAGGCCAAGTCTAGTTTCCGCATGTCTGAGGTAGAGGTGATAACAGCACCTCCTTAGAAGGTTTTGTGAGGATTAGATGCCACACAGTAGTAAAGTGCCCAACACCATCTGGCATGTGGTAGGAACTCCATTCATGCTACATATTTTTAATTCCTTTCAACACAATATATGTATTCAATAAACACCTGTGGAGTCACCATTCACCCCTAAGACTGTGAAGTTGAAGTGCTAGGTCCTGCCATTCTAGACAGAGACTGTGTAGGCAGACTCTTATTCAGCCACATAAAGTGTCTTAGCATGTGAGCCATTGAGAAAGGGCAAAGGAAGAGTCAGGATTCAGTACCTGCTGAATCCTGACTTTTCACTGAACGGGAGTGAGTCGCTGCCCCTCTGACACAGAATGCCACTGCCATGCTGCCTCCCCAGCTTCTCTTGGCTGCTCTTTCCTTGCTCTGGTTCTGCACTACAGACACCCCCAGTTACCTTTGAGTCCTCCCAGCTTGGCTTTGCTCTATGTCCCAAGAAACGTCATTGTCTCCTAGTCAAGAAATGGCAGATATGGAGTCAGAGAACAGTTTCACTGCATTTATCCAACAACGTAGGGTGGCACAGATATCCAGGGAGTGTGCAAGGGCCTTGGCCAGGCCAGCCCAGGCTCCTTGGCCTGAGTCAGAAGCCCAAGTCCCCACAGACTGTGCATGAGCTCTTAGCAAGCACTCAAGGGCTAGCTGATGACAGCTCAGGATGTCACTGGCTCAGGATGACAGCTCAGGATGTTACTGGTGAAATTCCTGGTAAGGGAGGACCAAGAGTGTTATTGCAACTCAGGGAGCTCTATCCAATCCCTCCTTATGATTTTCTACTTCCAAAGTTAGCAACACTCCAAAAGTTTAAGAAGACCCATCAGGAGTATTCCAAAACTCCTATAGAAGTAGCTCAGCCACAAGGCACTGGATTTCCTATGCTCTGAAGACAAGGAAGTGGTCCCAACCAGATGTGGGTCAATGGACTGATGGAGCAGACAGCACCATCCTTTGTGGGGGGAGGAGTGAGGCCTGGGCCTGTGGCCTGGCTCTGGGCACCTCACACAGCTTCTCTGGGTGTCTGTCTTATCTGTTCCATGAGACCATTGGTCTCTAAAGGCTGTTTCTAATGATGATGATGATCCAATTAAACAACCAATAGAATTTTACCCAAAGGATTGATAAGTAGTTGCAATGATCTGTTGGTTGTTTATTTGGCTGCTGGCCCTTCCCACAGAAGACTTCTCACCCACCATCCACAAAGCCACCATGAGGACACCCAGCTCTCTCTGGTCACCCAGAGAGAGGGGCCTCCATCTGACCAGGTTATATGTTCCTGGTCAGGTTCTGCCTCTGACTCCAGTCATCTGTCAATTAACCCTTTGGACCACCCCTTCTTTGTGTCTCCACTGATTCTTCTCCCAGCACCGGGGCAGGACCAGTTTCATCAGGGCTCTGGGGGGATGGGTCAGATGGTACCTGTGACCCAAAGGCCAGAATCAAGAACTTTAATGACTTCCACTGCCCACACTCCACTGGGTAGTGGCTGGTGTCCAGCCAGAACAGACAAGTGAGAAGTGACAAGCACCAGTTTGTGCTCCTGTTCTTGGAGAGAAGGCTCTGTGGCTGCCCCTGGTGGCACTGGGGATGGAGACATTTGTTGTACGGCACACGTTTGTAGATGCCTCTCTCAATACAAGGTCCCGGAAGAACCACGATCATTTGTACTCCCGGGAATGACATCCAAAAGAGAAAGGCTGAGCAGAATTCCCTGGCCAAGGACTAACACAGCCTCCCTCCCTAGGAGCTGGGGAAGCCCTGCCTTCAACGTGGAGAAAAAACAATCCTTCTCAAAGCCATCTCCAGCCACACATCCAAGTGTGTTCATGTCAGGGGCCAGCTGGACACAACCTGTAGGCCTTCATACTTCTGGCCTCTTCAACTTAGAGGTTTTACTACAGAAAAAAAAAAACCTTAATAAACTGGAGCATAATCAAAACTCTAAATTCATCAGGTTATTTTGGAAAGACTGTCTTGTAACAGAAAAAGAAATCACAATAACACAAACTCACATCAAGGATATAATTAGAGCACAGCAACACCAACAATCACAAACCAAAATGGTCCTAGCTCTTGTCACCAGCTGGGAGGCAAACTTAGGATGGTGGCCCTAAACCCATCAAAGCCCAAAAGAACCACCCTAACCATCTGAAGAGAGAATTAATTCCAGAGACCCTTGCTGGTTTCTACAGCAGAGACCAAATACATGCATTTCAGACTGTTGAGAATGAAGCAAACAGAAACTTTTCTCTCATTAATCCTCAGTGAATTAAACAATTTTGTTAACCGATTCTTGAGTGTCTCGGGCCCCTTGAATATTGTGCTGAAATGACATTGGTGAGATATGCAGAGTATTCACACCCTGCATCTTGACAAAATCAGATACCTCAAATCTTTTTGGAAATGAGATAGAGAATAAAGTATAAAAATCCACAAAACAATGTGGAAAGAAAAGGGGACATTGTGATAAGCTACTCTTTTGTAGCCCTTTGGAGTCCTGGAAAGGTTAAGAGTGTTCTCAGAGTTGTGGCATTGGCTACCCTCCAAAATTTGAGAGGCACCTCAAGGCATTTGGAAGAAAGCACCATTTGGCCAGGAAAAGTGGTACCAAGGGAGGTTTTTGGTCCAGGAATTACAAGGAAAGTAACAATAATGTTAATCAAGTGACTAGAATTGGCTTCGCACAGGCTGTCTATGCAGCAATTGGCAAAGGATGTCTTTCTGTTTATTTGCATAGTTGACAAAAAAATCCTTCTTCCCTAGAATGCATTAACCTCTTGTTCTACTTGTTCTTAAAACTGAGGAGGTCATAGATTCCTTTGCGAATACAATGACCAAAAATTCCCTCTTGCACACAATTTACAATGAATTTGAAAGGACCCCAAAGTCAATCCATAGACCCTGGCCTGGAACCTCTGTGCTAAAGTGGGCTCCATTTGTGACCTGTGAACTAAGGGTGGGTACAGGTCCATTTCCAGACAGCTTCACTGCCAGGAACCAATCTTCTCCGAGAGCTGATGGACAATTCTGATCACAAGAGAAGGAACTTGCAGCTCTCCAGTTTGCCCTGTGGGCCCACAATGTCCCTGGTTATTGTGTAGGCATCCATCTTAACCCACCCAAGGCCATTCCTCCCAGGGGTTTTCAGGTATTTAAAAAATACTAACTGGCATGACTAGCCAGGTGGGTTTAAGTCAAGACAACCTAGCAGTAGTCAAATCTAGACTGCCCCCATTAGGTTTATCCTGTAACTGGTGTGCATGTGTGGGTGTGTGTGCACATACAGCAACCTCAGGCAGTCTCAGTGGCCAGCTGGGTTTATCTAGGCTCAGTTCTACACCTGGACCAATTCCTCACTTTGGAGCATTTCCCCAAATGAATTGTGAAAGAGACCAATAGAACCAGCAACTCAGTGATTCGGCTCAGAAGTGACCCATGTCACCTCTCTCACAGCCCTTGGGCTCAGAGGAGGCCTATGGCCCTGCCTAAGGAGGAAGAAAAATGGAGCCTCTGTGTGGTCTGAGAGAGTGGAGCACTGGATCCAGACAAGCTTGGGAGTCTCCTCCACACACTAGGTAGATTGATATGTTCAAGGTCACCTATGTAGAGGGCTATGCCGGGATTCCAGCCTGTCTCTGTGGTACTCAGTGGCTATGCTCCAAATCACAGTCAGCACAAGGCAGGGATCTGGAAAGGGACAATATAAACACAGCAGGTCCCTGCTCTGCATAAGGTGCAGCTGTCTGCATGCTGGGAACTCTCTGCATGATGGGAGACCCCTCCCCCATCCTCCTCTGGGAGCAGGCACGTCAACATCTCCCCTTGCCTGATGTCACCCATGTCTTGGAACACTGGCCATAAAATAGGTGGATTTTCACCGGAATCTGACCTGGTAACCCGCTAGGGCGACCACGTGCCCCAGGAGCCACATGGTGGGCTTGAGGCTCATGGTACAAGGTCTCAGTCAGCCTGGGCTGCCATGACAAAATACCACAGACTGGGGGCTCAAACGCAAGACAGTTATTTCTCGAAGTTCTGGAGGCCGGAAGCCCAAGGTCAAGGTGCTGGCACTTGGTTCTTGTTGGGAGCCCACTCCTGGCTTGCACCAGCTGCCTTCCCGATGTGTCCCCACGTGGTGGAGAGAGAGCAAGTTCTCTGGGGGCTCTTCCTATTCTTATAAGAGCTCTAATACCATCTTGAGGGCCTCACCCTCCTGACCTCATCTTAACCTAATCAGCTCCCAAAGGCCCACCCCCTAATGCCATCACATTGTGGGTTCTGGCCTCATCATATGAATTTGCGGAGGTCACAAACATTCAGGCCAAAACAAACGTTCAGGTTCTGTGGCACTGGTGTCACTGGGGTGCCCAGAACACATCTTCCTACTGTCCCAAATCTGCTCTGGCCAGGGAGGCAAATAGTGCAGGACCCATTTCCTGTGGCTTCCTGGGAAGAGTCAGAAGGGCAGGGAGTCAGTGAGGGCTGGGGAAGGGAGGCTGGCTTTAGCTTTGAGGTTTGTCGACTTTAGACATAAGACCCTGAGCTTCCATGCTGACACCTTGCCCACAGCTGGAGTGCAGGCCTGCATGGCACAGGCTTCCTGTTCTGGGCCAGAGAGTAGAGCCGGGACTGTTCCCCTGTCTCGGCAGGAACACATCACACAGCAGCACCTGAGGCTTGTGGCAGCGGCTGAGCTAGGGCCTGGGAGGGAGCCTGCAACACTACCTAAGAAGGGTTTGGAGTTGAGCCTCTGGCTCAGGCTCATGGGGCCAGCTGCCTCTCTCCTACACCTTGTTTGGGCTTTGCTTGATTGATTCTGAGGGTTCATTTACAGTCAGAGGGCCTGAGCACCTCACTGTCCCAGGGATCCCCCTTATTTCCCTGAATCCTCTCTCTCACCTACGCTCCCTCCCTCACTGCTGCTGTGACATCAGCCCTGGGAATCCGGCTGGCAGGGTGGATCATTCCTGCCAGACTGGCTGGCTTGCGGGGAGAAGCCGGAAGCTTCTGTCGGTAACAGGGCCACCTTCTTCACTTGCATCAGCATTAAGAGGCTGCACAGCCCACTTTTCCTGTAATTTGCTCTTCCCGCTCTTGCAACCCTGGGCTGAGTGATGTAATGAATGCCTCTCTGTCCACTGCTGCAAGGATTTCTTTGGCAGGCCATGTGGCAGCCTGAGGTCCACCAGAACGTTTCCATTTTGTTCCTTCCATTTCTCCTTTTCCATCACCCTTTTGGTCCATCCTGAGACCTTCTGAAGAAAACCAGGGCAGCGAACTCTGGCTTAAAATGCTCCAGCCGAAAGCTCGCTACGTTTCCTGACAAACCAAGTAGCTTCATGTTGAGAATCTCTGAGAAACTCACTCAGCTGATTACAACATTGCTGAACTTTTGGCAGAACATATGTTTATCCATTTAATTATCATTATTAAGTTTCTCTCCCACTCAAATTTTTGGCTTTACGTATTATATCATTTTTGGCTGAGTGTGCGTGGCTGGGGGGTGGTGTATGAAAGGATAAAAAGATGTAATTTGCTGCTCTTGACTCTCATGCTGTGTACTTAAACATTCATTTTCTCCCAAGGACAGCTATCTAAGAACTGTCCATGGCACTAAGCAAATATTCTTTTCTTTAAATCAATTTTCTTTTGTTTCCATCAAAAAGTCCCTTCCACTGTTTCTGCTCTCCTCAAGTCTTACTCACGCTCAATCACTTCCTACTGGGGTCATAGATAGTTTTTGTTTCACCACTGGTCTAAAATGATGTCTTTTGAATATCCCAGACAGACAGCAGAAAGATTGAATCTCAGCTCTGGAAAATAAAATATTAGTCATCTGCTTTACTCACTCATGAAACACAGTGAAGGATTAAAATCCAACTCGTCCAGATTTCCGGAGTTTTCATACTGCCAGTTATTCCCAAAATTCAAATCAACTTCACCTGTTATATATGCCGTCCTTGGTGCATTTGCATTTATGTGGACTGTTTCCAAGCCACTGGCCAGGGAAGACAGTAGAGGAGCTGTGGATGACCCTCCTTGACAACCTCAGGCCTGCCCACTTTCCCACCCAGATCCAGAGGAGGATCTGTGCTGCTACCTCCCAGGGCTCTCTTACCACTGGGTTGCCCTGTTCTGAAAGGACCCCCACGTTTGGCTCTGCTGTAGCCACCATTCCCTAACACACTCCCTCTCTCTTTTGCTCACCACCAATCCCCACCAGGGTCCCCTGCTCTAAGTTTGCTCCCCAGGATATAGGCACCAGCCCAGAAGCCTGCAGCCGGGAGACAGTCTACAATGCCGAGGGTCCATGCTCTTGCCTATGTGGTTGACCTGTCTCCCCATGACTGGGATCCCAATGGCTCTCTCTTCTCTTTCTCCTCTCACTCCTGAGTAAGTGGCCCTCAGAGAGCAGCCCTCTCCTCCTGTCACCTGCTTCCCTCCAGGCCGTGTCTCTGCTGTGGCAGAGAGGGCTATGTGCAAAAAAACCCATGCTCCCCTGCCCTGCCCGGTGGTCCCTGGGAGGGATCCCCACCAGGACTACCTTTTCCACTTCCCTTGCACCCAGGTGAGGCCATGTTACTGGTTCTTGTGTCAGTGGACTGTAAGCAGATGTGCCAGAGTCATCTCTAGGCTGGAGTTCTTAAGGAGCAGATGTGACTTGCCTGTCCTCTCCTCTCCATTTGCTGGGTGGACAAAGAGTAGATCAAGAGCCTGGGGGTTGCCAAAGATACAAGATGGAAGAGTACTGGCCCCTGGCAAAACACATGGGAGAAAATTTGCCCCTTGACCAAGAATGCCTGCCTTGGACTCTTACGTGGGTGAGACATGAGGTCTGTTGTGCAAAATCACCGCCAAGTGGGGGTCATTTGTTACAGCAGCCAGTGTTCCCATCCATCCTCCAATGGCCATCTTTGGCCCATTCCTCTCTGGGGCTGCTGCCCACTCTCCCAAGGGGCTAACTTCCCCACAACCGTTGAGACCAGCACCCTAAGGGCCAGTGGCAGTGGCAGTCTGGAACCTCCAAATTTCCTGTCCAGGTGACCTCTCCTGTCCAGGTGACCTCTCCTGTCCCTTGAGAGTTATCCCCAGCCAGTTCTCTCTCCCCACAGAGACATGCGGGGTGCTCCCAGGGCACGGTGTGGAGGTAGGGTTTGCTCACAGTAGAGGGGAGGCTATCTTGGGGTCAGCTCCCCAGGTGACTGCACAGTGGCCCAGCCTGTCTCTGTGTTAGTTCTTGCACCTGTTAAACAAGGTAATGGCCTCTAACCCACAGGGAAACTGTGAGGCTTTCAAAGCATAAGCCCCCCCACAAAGTACCTGGAGCAGAGTGAGGGCTCAGGAAGTGTTAGCTCCCTCCCCAACACCCGCCTCCCTCCCTGAGGAAGAAATTCACACACAAAACCTTAGCTGTCTGCCTGAAAATCACCTGGAGAAGCAAAGCGGGGAAATCTTTCTAAAAACCAAAGCTGGCCAAGCCAGACAGGGCACATCATTCCCTGGTCAGGGAGCTCAGCAGGCCTCTCATGTTCCAAGGAGGTCAGAGACCTGGGCCTTGTCACAAAGGCCACTCCAGGCCTGTCCTGACCATTCATCAACCTCCCAACACCCCCAGGAGCCTCAGAAGGGGCCACTGGTGGTGTGTGAGAGCTTGGGACCCCTCTCGCCACACCTAGGCCCACCTGGTAACAGGAAGAAGCTGTCCCAGAGCTCTTTAACACAGCCCTGCAGGGGTGTGGCCTCCTCCAGTCTGGGATGCAGAATCAGTGCTGACCCTTTACTTACATGAATGCTGTCCAAGGCTTGGCTCTGGAAGCCCCACCACTACTTCCCCACAGCTGTCTGCCAAGGAGGGGACGTGCTGGCTCTTCCTGGACGGGCTCCAGCTCTCCATCCTCCGGGCCTGGCCCTCCCCTTCCCGGCTTCGCCCTCCATCCTTCCCTGCACCTGGGCAGCCCACTGGGGTGTCCTAGTATGTGCACCATATGCCCTGAACTCAGCAAGAGTACCCACTGGAACCCAGGCTCAGGTGCCTGCTTGTCATCTGTTGTTGTTTCAAGGCTCTGGTCTTTGTTGAAGTCCTTCCACCTGAATGCTGTTTCCTGGAAGTCCTCTCACTACACCAGAAGGTCAGCTCTCAGTGAAACACAGCCACAGAATTTCCTTTAAAATGGAATCAGATACTGTACAGTTATGTTGGACCTCTACCCTCCAACAAACCCTGAGCTTCCAAATGTCAGCCAAGGGAAGCTCCATTTACAGGAAAGCTGGTTAGGTTCTGAAGCTGTGGAGCTCATCAGCAGAATCACCATTTCTTTCTGTAAAGAGGCAGCTGGGGGGTTCAAGGTGGCCTCCCTTCTTCTCAGGAGGGTCAGGGTCCAGGAGTAAGGGGAGAATAAGGATATCACCTCCATTCTTGCCCTAAAGAGGTGCTTCACCAAGGCAGTTCTTCCCCAAAAGACTGGCCTGGGATCACTCTGCGGCCAGGACCTGAGAGCCTCCTGAAGCCAGGTTCCAAAATAAAAAGGGAGAAGCCGACCTCTGATGGCAAGGCCTGACTGTCTCCTTCGTGGAACAAAGAACCTGGATTCTCTTCCAGATCTGCATGGCAAAACATGAGCATTTGCTGAGGATGGAATAGAGGAAACCCTTCCTGTCCTCTCTTCTCTACAAATGGAGAGACTGTCACCAGTGCCCCAATGCCTCCAAAATTAATGGGGCTGCTCATGTCTTAAGCAGGGAAAAGGGAGAGGAAAACATGTGTAGACTGTAGCTCTGTGTGGCAGGGTGGGGACAGAAAGGGATTCAGGAATAGAACGAGGACCCGCTCTCCCATGGCCACGTACTAGGTTTTGGTAAAATCTCAGTTGCAGCAGGGTCCACAGGAATCTGACCCCTGCCTGCCCAGATGGCCCCCAAGGGCCCTAGATATTTAAAGAAGACTCTAGTAGAATCCACAATAAAACGTTCTACAAAGAAGTGACATTTGGCTTTTGAGGCTAGTGCAATATTTAGGGTAGAATTGCCAGTTGCTTCTAAAATGACAGACCCAATCTTTCATTAAAATATCCTTTCCTTCCTGATGATAAAATGTTAGCAAGTATATAAAGCACTTTTGATTTGTTGATGCTGCAAAACCATCAGACTTCAGAGTATTTTGACAAAGGCAAAATTCTCAGGTGGTACCTAAGTAGTTCAATGACATCAACTGCTTCATCCCCAAACACCAGTGAAAGAGAAAAGTTTGGCTTTGGGGGAACTGAACTTGAGCGAGCAGCTCCACCATTGCCCCTGGCCTGCTCCTCCCCCCAGGAGGCACACATCAGCCCTTGAAGGCAGGACATGTCTGAGATGCCCCCAGTTAGGAGTAGGAATTCACATCCCAGATGGTTCTCTGTGTTCTTGTGTGCAAGGTTTGGTCTTGTGCCTCCAGTTTCTCAATTTGCAAATGACACAGAGAGGGCATTCTGAAAGGACATGCCATGTGGTTTGTGAAAGAGGCTGGGAGGAGGGTTGTCCTCTGGGCGCACACGCTGTATGAGGCGTGGCAGTTGGGAGGAAAGTGCCGTGCAATCCTTTGATCCCAGGACACCATCCTTATCTCTGCCTCCTGGAAAATCTTTTCATCTCTGTCCCCCTGATCAGAGGATGGTGTGTGAGGGCTTCTAGAGAATGGATTGTACTAGCAGGAGTTGCCGTTGCAACATTTTAATCACTGTCTCTTCACCAAGTGTTATAACACAATGGTCACTGACCACCCACTGTCTTAAGAACTTGGTGTTAAGCTGGATGAGCAAGACACACAGGCCCCTGTGCATGAGGGTCACAGTCTGCAGAGAGTCCCACAAGCATGGACTAAAGAGCAGACAGGGACTAAAGGGACTCCACCTAGTCTGGGGGTCAGAGAAGGCTTCGGGCAGGATAGGAGCAGGGGAAGAGAGTGTGAAGTGGAATGGGGGGCCCAGGCCACACGAGACCGCAGCAATGCCAGAAGCAGAGAGGGTGAGTGAGAGAGGGTGCCATACCCTGGGAGGCCGCCAGGATGTGGCCGAGAAGAGAGCTAAGCACCGGTCAATGGGAGTTTGAACGTCATGCGACTGCTGGTGGGTCAGCTATGGATGTCATTGACTCCCAGATACCATCAATTTTAAGCCATTTCAGAAATGTTAAAGTATATAAACTGTACATATTCGAAGATGAGAAGTATAAGCCTCAAGTCCTGACTTAAAATTTTTAAAAGTCCAGAAAGTGTCCACAAGTGGGGTATGAGGACAAAGAGAGCCCATGTCCTTCCTTAGGGGGCTGCTCACACCGCAGAGCTACCTTTCTGACCCCCAACTCACAGCACCCCCAAAGGCTCCCCAGCTCTGCTTCCCACCACCCCCAACAGTGAGGCAGTGGCCCCCCACACCGACACTCAGCACTCACCCATATTCCCCTGTTTGCATTTTACCCACATTTTAATGTTTCAAAATCACAATATCTCTAACAATCGATGTGGACATTGAATGTGTTTCTCTCCCTGAAAAGCTGTTAAACTGATGGTGCATCTTAGAGTCATTTAGAACCTAGCCTTAGACCCTAAAATATTCAGTAATCCACAGGCCCAACACATTATGCTGTAGGGACTGTGTGATTTACTTAAAAAAAAAAATAGGGCACTCTTTTTTTTTTTAATATTGCTATCTCCAACTCATCTCCCCTTTTTGCAGATGTGCACAAGAGCCACTTATAAACAAATTCCAACATCTATTGGGTAATTCCTCTTAAATTGAGGAATATCTGGATGGTTACAGGCATTAGAGTCCCAAATATTTTGCGGGGGTGCCTTTTGCACTCACACCTAATAGTACTGTTTTACAGAGGGAGAAATTACCACAGCAAAGCAAGGCTGGGCATTTGGCTGGCTGCAATTTGCTCTGCTTGCTGGCTGTCATTTGATGGTGCTGAATGACACAGAGCATCTTAGTAGATGCTTAGCCCTGTGACTACTGTTCAGATGTGGAAACTGAGTCTTGGCGACAGAGGGGGCTGCCTGATACCACAGAGGCATGTAGTCAGGGCTTGAATGCAGATACATCTCATTCCACAGAGCCACAGAGATTCCAAGGGGCACAGCGTCCTCGGTGCTTTAACCCATGATGCAAATCAGTTTCCTTAATGCTCTTCCCGGGAGAAACTGGTGTGCACGATTCACCTCCCTGCTGCAGAACCTGGTGCTGCCAGTGCAAACTTAGCCTTTGCCTCCCCCCACCCCCACCACCAATCCTATCCTCCCTCAGACTGAGGGGCAGGGCTGGTGGGCACCGAGTGCCAGGATGCTGATGGTGGCCGGGCAATTCTGGCCACTCTTAGGAAGCCTTCAGGGTGCTTCTTTTCCAACATGGAGAACTTGGGCCTTCCATTTACAGGTGTGGCCTTGTGCCGAGCCCAGCCTGAGCTGCTAAAAAAAGGGAGTTCGGTAGCTAGGGAGCAGAGCTGACTCTCCTCAGGCAGTAGTTTATGTGTCCAAACCTTCCCATCTTCTCCTTATTGCCCTGAAACACAGGTGCGTGCCCATTACTGCTAGTACTGCAGTCCCACTTTTTCACAGCCTCCCATCACTTTACTGAGCAAATGTTGAAAGGTGAGTTCTCAACTTTCCCATCTAAATCTGGAGTCCAAAGATACTGGGAGCTTGATTAGACCAAGGAGGCCTCAGACAGGTGAGGTGGGAGCTTGATTAGACCAAAGAGGCCTCAGACAGTTGTGGTTTAACACAGTGAGTGTTATGGGCTGAGTCGTGTCCCCCACCCAAATTCCTATGTTGAGGTTCTAACCCCCAGTACCCCAGAATGTGACTTATTAGGAAACAGTGTCTTTGCAGATTGAACCAAGATGAGGTCATTAGGGTGAGCCCTAATCCAATATGACTGGTGTCCTTATACATGTGAAAATTTGGATGCAGAAAAACATGCATACAGGGAGATTGCCATATGAAGATGAAGGTAGAAATCAGGACGATGCTTCATCCAGCTAAGGAACTCCAGAGATGGCCAGCAAACCACCAGAATCTGGGGAAGAGGCCTGGACAGATGCTTCCTCACAGCCTCCAGAAGGAACCAACCCTCCTGACCCCTGGATCTCAGACTTCTGGCCTTCAGAACTGGAAGACAATATATTTCTGTTGTTTATGCCACCCAGTCTGTGGCAGCCCTCACACACTAACACAGTGACCGACATCCTGGATTCTCCAGAAAAGTTACAATTCCAAATGTTCTAAACCTGAGTCCTCATAAGCTGTCAAAATATTCCAGAAATTCAAATTTCAGCTAGAAAATATTCTTTCCCAAGCTGCCTCCCAGACTCCCTAAAAGCAGCAAAAACCCACTGAAGGACCATAAATCTTGATTTAGGGTTCAGAAAACATGGACACCACATGTGTAGCTCCATCCATGCAAGCCCCTGTGGTGCCCGCACAGACCAGCAGACTCTTCTCAGACAAGCTCTGCGAGAGTGAGCCAGCATGCACAGTGATGCTCCCGGCTTGCGGTACCAGCTCCTGCTCTCACTGCCCTGCTCTCCTGCTGAGTGCACAGGAGGCCAGCCCAGCCGACGGGCTCCTTATTGTACGTCACTTCCTGTCTGTGCTTGAACACGTCTCAGTCCTGCTGCCAGTGACCCAATCCACCACAGTGACACAATTAAGATGATTCTAGTAAAACCAACTACCAAGTTTTCTTGGAGGATGGGAGGATGGTTTTTATGCACCATTAAGCTTCTCGAGCCAGAAAGCCATGGGTTTTTGGTTGGGTGGTGCTGCTTGCTTTAGAGGGGACATTGTTGCCTGTCCTTCCCCAGATGGGCTGACAAGGACCCCAACACTCTGGCAATGTGAGCAACGCCAGAGTGTTGACCAAAAGCCCCAGTGACCTTTGTCTAAGTGGAGAAAACTATTCACAGCGAAACGTGCCCAGGTGTCTTCCATCAAAACCCAATCCATGGTGCCACATCAACGGGGCTCTGGGTGAACAGTTAGAAACGCCCCAGGAACATCATCCAAGGGCTCAGACCAAATGCAGCGCAGTACATTTCTGGGAGGATTGTGTGTGTGTGTGTGTGTGTCTGTGTGTGTGTGTGTGTGTGTGTGTGTGTGTGTGTGTGTGTGTGTGTGTGTGTGTGTGTGTGTTTAAACACAAGCAAGTCTGAGCCACAGAATTTAAAACCTAAGGAAGGGAATTTTCAAGTGAGTCTCTTCAGCTCCAACTCTGTGGGACCAACAAGCTTGGGCCATCTATTTACTTTGTTATTTGGTTTTTGGCCTGAGAGATGAAACACAAGATTAGAGAAAGAGAGGAGGAAAAAAGAAACACCATGTGTAAAGAAATGAGGAACAAAATCCTCCATCCAAACCAAAACAAACAGGCCTGGCCAGGCCTTGCCCTCCATCGGCTGGCCTGTTTCCTCACCTCACTTTAGCTTAGCGTAAACGTGTAGGGAAGGGAAATGCAACTCGGATGCAGTGCTGTGCATCACCAAACACTAGCTATTCCTGGAAGGGACATAAGCCATTCCCAGCCTCTGCTAAGTGGCCAGATGTTTTCCTCATTAAGGCTTTCCTAGGGTAGAAATGATTCTTGCCTTTTTTAATGCAAGATTAGTAGTCCTTTGGCAAGGCCTAGAAACTGTCTACTTTCAACTGCCTTTAAAGATGAAACTCTTAATATGTATTCTAATACACAGCATCATCTATAAAATGTTTACCCTGAATACAGCCTAGCTGCCAGATTGACCTCCAGCTTAACAGGAAATACCAACAGTAGATGATGAACAAGCTAAATGACATAAGGAATAAACAGTCACACAAATCCAGATTATGGGATATTCTCCAAGGCAACTCTTCTAGACTCTTTACTCAATCTCATGAAAATAAAAATTAAATAGATAGAAGACAGATAGATAGATAGATAGATAAAGGTAGGAGGCAGTGTTCTAGGCTAAAAGAGACTGGAAGAGACACACTGAATGTAATATATAAACCTATATTAAATCCTGATTAAAAGTATCAAAATAGTTATAACAGACATTCTTGTGGCAATTGAGGAAATCTGAATATGGACTGGATATTACGTTAGAATATGGAATTACCATTATTTTCTTAGGAATGATGTTGGCATCATGTTTATATTGAAGAATGTCTTTATTTTTGGATACAGCGTAGAGTGTTTAGGGGTGAAGTGTCATGATGTCTACAACTTACTTTTGAATGGCACAAAAAAGATCCCTATGTGTGTACACACAGGGATAAAGCAATGATGTTAAAATCTTCACAGTTGTTGGATCTACATGGAGGTATTCAGTGTATAATTTTTTTCTACTTTTTCATGTGAAGATATTCATGTTAAAAAGCTGGGGGAAAAAACAAGCAAAATAAAAATAAAGAGAAATCCAAGAGAATAAAAATAAATAAAAGGAAAAATATTTTAAAAATTAAAAATTTTATAAATGGAAGGGGAGGGCTTCCCTGGTGGTGCAGTGGTTGGGAGTCCACCTGCCGATGCAGGGGACACGGGTTTGTGCCCCGGTCTGGGAAGATCCCACATGCCGCAGAGCGGCTAGGCCCGCGAGCCATGGGCGCTGAGCCTGCGCATCCGGAGCCTGTGCTCCTCAACGGGAGAGGCCACAGCAGTGAGAGGCCCGTGGACAGCAAAAAAAAAAAAAAAAAGGGAAGGGGAATTTGTTGTAATTAGAAGACACACATTCCATTGCTTTGCCTTCTGAGAAGCATAGTGGAGAAAATATTGCCAGCAAGCACATACACAAGATTGCACTACTACAGTCATCTCTTAGTATCTGTGGGGTATTGGTTCCAAGATCTAGAAGAAACCAAAATCCACAAATGCTCAAGTCCTTTGCATAAAATGGCATGGTATTTGCATATAACCTACTGCACATCCTCCCCTATACTTTAAATCATCTCTAGATTACTTGTAATATCTAATACAATGTAAGTGCTATGGACATAGTTATCAATACAATGTAAATGCTAATGTACATAGTTGCTGGTGGGCAGCAAATTCAAGTTTTGCTTTTTGAAACTTTCTGGAATTTTTTTTCCAAATAGTTTTCATCTGGTTGGTCTAATGTGCAGATTTGGAACCCATGGATATAGAGGGCCGACCATACTAGTGAGAGCAGCATTATAAAATCCCAATGCAGGTTAGTGGTGATGTCTCAGGAGGAAGGAGGAGCACAGATGTCAGTGAACATTGTTATCAGTATTCTAGTTCTTAGATTCTGTGGAAGCTTGATATCTATAACATATTATTAATAAATGAATAAATAAAATGGGAGTGGGCCATGCACAAACGAAGATGGTAGCTCAAATATCTTGTAAAATCATTGTCCAGTTCCTGTACTTGGCTATGTGAATAATGAGAAATTTCCTCATGTAGGAGTCTTCAGTCCTCTGAATACTGAAGCAAACAATTATACTCATTACGTGATGTTTCTATTTATCCACTCCTTTATTCAGTCCACAAATATTTATTAAGCGTCTGCTATATTCCAGGTGTATAGTATGTATATAAACATATACATAATTTTTTGAGGGTCTGCTATATTCTAGGTTTATTGTATTATATAGATGTTATATATAAATGCATGATATATATTTACAGAGGGTCTGCATAAATCAAAGGTTATGAAGACAACATAAAGTGTATAAAGGGGCTTGGGAGCAGAGAGCCTGAATTTTTTGCCAAGCGGCCAAGGGCAAGCTGTCTGAGAAGGGGCTCTTTGGGCAGGCCTGGAATGACTGAGTGAGCTGCTGTGTGTTCTCTGGGCAGGAGTATTCCTGGCAGAGGAACAGTAAGTGCAGAGGAAGGTTCTGCGGCAGGAGCGTGCCCTGTGTCAGGGAACACAGGAGGTCAGAGCAGTTCCAGAGAAGTGATGAGGGTCAGAGAAGGTGCTGAGGCCATCATAAACACTTCAGATTCAGTACATTCAAAGCAATCAGTGGTTTTGAGCAGGGAAGTGATATACCTGATTTGTGTTTTTAAAGGTTAAAGCTGAATGATTCTCTTGAACAAGTGAACCAGAACGTTATTGTGTACACAAAGGCACGGGTAATATCCAAAACACTGAGCAACTTTCAAGACAAGGGTCCTGACCAATCAGAACTGACACTGGTCCTGCAAAAGGGCCACGTGCTGGTAAGCCCCTGCTAGGGCAGGTGGCCAGTTCTGAAGCTGCGGGATCTGGGTGAGGTCTCCAATGTCGAGGAGGGCAGGGGCAGTGGGGGCAGGGGACATTGGAGGGCTCAGGGAATACCTGATGCCCAAATATAGAAGTGGTCAATATTTTAACAAAAGAATGGGTAAATACATGCTTGTATAAAGATATAATGAATAGAAATAAGACTAAATCATATCTCTGTCTAAAGTAGCTAGGATTGTGGTGGAAGTTGAAGGAAACCCAAGCAAGGTGATCAATGAGCAGTTCTACTTCTTCCCCTAATCCCTTTATTCATGGGAAATACAAGAATCATCCATTCACCTGTGTGTCCATCCACATGTCCATCCAGCTATGCAGAGACTCAATAGGTTTTGAGCTGCTGGTATTTACTTGTCAAATACTGTTTTCAGTGCTGGGGATGTATCAGTGAATAAGATAGGCAACATCATCGATTTTGTGGAGTTTATATTTTAATGTAGACAATTAAAATATACATATTAAGCACATTTCAGCCTGAGAAAATAAAAGCTCTTGATGATATAGCGATTGAGAAGCAGGTTGGATACTTTAGATTCTAGAAACAAATTAGCAAGAAACAGACAATACAAAATAACTAGTTCCTGCAATATCACTAGTCCCTAGAGAAGCGCCTGGCACATGGACAATGCTTAATATACATGAAAGAAAAAAAAAAGAACATGGAATATTATTTAGCCATTAACTAGAATTAGGTACATTTACACATCTACACATGGTAACACAAAAGGGTCTCTATGAGTAGAGGTAAGCTGCAGAGAGTTCATTTTTGTAAAACTAAATGTAAAACTAAATTCACAGAGAAAGAGCTGTTAGAATATACACTACATGGTTAACACTGGGAGGAAAAGAGAAGGGACTTCCACTTTTTACTTAATATATATTTATTGTTTACATTTAAAGGGTACACACTCATTTTGAAATACCAAGGACTTTTTGAAATATGCATACATGGAGGCTAAACAATACACTACTTAATAATGAAGTGATCACTGAAGAAATCAAAGAGGAAATCGAAAAATACCTAGAAACAAATGACAATGGAGACACGACAACCCAAAACCTATGGGATGCAGCAAAAGCAGTTCTAAGAGGGAAGTTTATAGCAATACAATCCTACCTTAAGAAACAGGAAACATCTCAAATAAACAACCTAACCTTGCACCTAAAGCAATTAGAGAAAGAAGAACAAAAAAACCCCAAAGTTAGTAGAAGGAAAGAAATCATAAAGATCAGATCAGAAATAAATGAAAAAGAGATGAAGGAAACGATAGCAAAGATCAGTAAAACTAAAAGCTGGTTCTTTGAGAAGATAAACAAAATTGATAAACCATTAGCCAGACTCAACAAGAAAAAAAGGGAGAAGACTCAAATCAATAGAATTAGAAATCAAAAAGGAGAAGTAACAACTGACACTGCAGAAATACAAACGATCATGAGAGATTACTACAAGCAACTCTATGCCAATAAAATGGACAACCTGGAAGAAATGGACAAATTCTTAGAAATGCACAACCTGCCGAGACTGAACCAGGAAGAAATAGAAAATATGAACAGACCAATCACAAGCACTGAAATTGAAACTGTGATTAAAAATCTTCCAACAAACAAAAGCCCAGGACCAGATGGCTTCACAGATGAATTCTATCAAACATTTAGAGAAGAGCTAACACCTATCCTTCTCAAACTCTTCCAAAATATAGCAGAGGGTGGAACACTCTCAAACTCGTTATACAAGGCCACCATCACCCTGATACCAAAACCAGACAAAGATGTCACAAAGAAAGAAAACTACAGGCCAATATCACTGATGAACACAGAAGCAAAACTCCTCAACAAAGTACTAGCAAACAGAATCCAAGAGCACATTAAAAGGATCATACACCATGATCAAGTGGGGTTTATTCCAGGAATGCAAGGATTCTTCAATATACACAAGTCAATCAATGTGATACACCATATTAACAAATTGAAGGGGAAAAACCATATGATCACCTCAATAGATACAGAGAAAGCTTTTGACAAATTCAACACCCATTTATGATAAAAACCCTGCAGAAATTAGGCATAGAGGGAACTTTCCTCAACATAATAAAGGCCATATATGACAAACCCACAGCCAGCATCGTCCTCAATGGTGAAAAACTGAAAGCATTTCCACTAAGATCAGGAACAAGACAAGGTTGCCCACTCTCACCACTATTATTCAACATAGTTTTGGAAGTTTTAGCCACAGCAATCGGAGAAGAAAAAGAAATAAAAGGAATCCAAATCAGAAAAGAAGAAGTAAAGCTGTCACTGTTTGCAGATGATATGATACTATACATAGAGAATCCTAAAGATGCTACCAGAAAACTACTAGAGCTAATCAAAGAATTTGGTAAAGTAGCAGGATACAAAATTAATGCACAGAAATCTCTGGCATTCCTATACACTAATGATGAAAAATCTGAAAGTGAAATTAAGAAAACACTCCCATTTACCGTTGCAACAAAAGGAATAAAATATCTAGGAATAAATCTACCTAAGGAAACAAAAGACTTGTATGCAGAAAATTATAAGACACTGATCAAAGAAATTAAAGATGACACAAATAGATGGAGAGATATACCATGTTCTTGGATTGGAAGAATCAACATTGTGAAAATGACTCTACTACCCAAAGCAATCTACAGATTCAATGCAATCCCTATCAAACTACCACTGGCATTTTTCACAGAACTAGAACAAAACATTTCACAATTTGTATGGAAACACAAAAGACCCCGAATAGCCAAAGCAATCTTGAGAATGAAAAATGGAGCTGGAGGAATCAGGCTCCCTGACTTCTATACTACAAACTATACTATAGTATAAACTATACTACAAAGCTACAGTAATCAAGACAGTATGGTACTGGCACAAAAACAGAAAGATAGATCAACGGAACAGGACAGAAAGTCCAGAGATAAACCCACACACATATGGTCACCTTATCTTTGATAAAGGAGGCAGGAATATACAATGGAGAAAGGACAGCCTCTTCAATAAGTGGTGCTGGGAAAACTGGACAGGTACATGTAAAAGTATGAAATTAAAACACTCCCTAACACCATACACAAAAATAAACTCAAAATGGATTAAAGACCTAAATGTAAGGCCAGAAACTATCAAACTCTTAGAGGAAAACATAGGCAGAACACTCTATGACATAAATCACAGCAAGATCCTTTTTGATCCATCTCCTAGAGAAATGGAAATAAAAACAAAAATAAACAAATGGGACCTAATGAAACTTAAAAGCTTTTGCACAGCAAAGGAAACCATAAAGAAGAGTAAAAGACAGCCCTCAGAATGGGAGAAAATATTTGCAAATGAAGCAACTGACAAAGGATTAATCTCCAAAATTTACAAGCAGCTCATGCAGCTCAATAACAAACAAACAAACAAACCAATTCAAAAATGGGCAGAAGAGCTAAATAGACATTTCTCCAAAGAAGATATACAGATTGCCAACAAACACATGGAAGAATGCTCAACATCATTAATCATTAGAGAAATGCAAATCAAAACTACAATGAGATATCATTTTACACCAGTCAGAATGGCCATCATAAAAAAATCTAGAAACAATAAATGCTGGAGAGGGTGTGGAGAAAAGGGAACACTCTTGCACTGTTGGTGGGAATGTAAATTGATGCAGCCACTATGGAGAACAGTATGGAGGTTCCTTAAAAAACTAAAAATAGAACTACCATATGACCCAGCAATCCCACTACTGGGCATATACCCTGAGAAAACCATAATTCAAAAAGAGTCATGTACCAAAATGTTCATTGCAGCTCTATTTACAATAGCCAGGAGATGGAAGCAACCTAAGTGTCCATCATTGGATGAATGGATAAAGAAGATGTGGCACATATATACAATGGAATATTACTCAGCCATAAAAAGAAACGAAATTGAGTTATTTGTAGTGAGGTGGATGGACTTAGAGTCTGTCATACAGAGTGAATTAAGTCAGAAAGAGAAAAACAAATACCGTATGCTAACACATATATATGGAATCTAAGAAAAGAAAAAAAGGTCATGAAGAACCTAGGGGTAAGACAGGAATAAAGACACAGTCCTACTAGAGAATGGACTTGAGGATATGGGGAGGGGGAAGGGTAAGCTGTGACAAAGTGAGAGAGTAGCATGGAAATATATACACTACCAAACATAAAATAGCTAGTGGGAAACAGCCACATAGCACAGGGAGATCAGCTCGGTGGTTTGTGACCACCTAGAAGGGTGGGATAGGGAGGGTGGGAGGGAGGGATATGCAAGAGGGAAGAGATATGGGAACATATGTATATGTATAACTGATTCACTTTGTTATAAAGCAGAAACTAACACACCATTGTAAAGCAATTATATTCCAATAAAGATGTTAAAAAAAAAAAAGAAATATGTACACAATGATTATATGCTTCAAGAGGGGCGACCTGGAAATGGAGCATGAAAACTGGTGAATAATTTGATCCAGTCATGAAAACTTATACCAGATAGTCACTCTACAGGTGATGACTCTTCAAACGTTTGGGCAAAGCAAGCTCACTCACACTCAGTGCCATCCATCAGCCAGGCTCCCTGATGCTCCTCCGGGCCTGGCACGTGTCCAGGAAATACCTGTATGGAGCATGCTACATTTTCTAACGCATGCATATGTGTTATCTCAGAAACAAGGAGCAGAAAGCAAGTGTAAAAACAGAAAATAGAGAAAAGTATTTCACGTTTCAAATTATAGCATCCGGGTGACACTGTTGAAATAAAATTGTCAGGACCTACGGGTATTTAAATAACCCAGATCGTCACCTTGGAGGAAGATTAGAGACTCTGAGTGGATGAACTCTCCAGGTGAAAAAAGACCAACGAGGAAGGACGAGCCTATCCTTGTTTCTCAGTCTAGAGAGACCTGACGCATGGTGGGAATATCAAACACCTGGAAACAAAGGCATCCTGTGCAGATTTTTGTGGAAGGATTAAAAAACTAACAAGCATGCCCTCCATAAATTCTCCTGGGCAGTGGCGGCCAAAAAGCCCCACCGTGGACAGCTGCACACAAAAAACGGGTGGGTGGGATGCCGGCAGGAGAGCATCCAGGGGTGAGGGTTCCCTGACCCTACAGGCTGAGCAGGAGAATCACGGGGCTCAAACTCCTAAAAAACCCTGTAATTTTCAGTTGACTAATGGTGGGAAAATCAACATGTGAATCACCTTTCAAGTATTTAATTTAATTAGACAAGGAAAATGAGGCTTCTTTAAAATTCTTACTTGGTATTAACTTCTGTCACAAAGCAGCCTAGCGTAATTGGTAAAAGTGAAAAAGTGATTACCGAGACTTAAGCTTATTTATCACAGCTGCTGCACTTTTACAAAGTGAGTTTTACGGTGCTAAACCCTCCGCCAGAGCAGTACAGACCCCGGAGCATGGATTCCAGTGTTTTCATAAACCACCTCTAATAAGCTGCTGTAATAGGATGGGTGGGGAGGGGAGGGGAGGAGAGTAACGAACATCCCCTCACCCCCCCACTGGAGCTCACAGTTTGGTCTGTTGTCCTAGGTGCCCATTCTTCCCCTTCCTGTCTTCTCTGTCACTTTTGAATCAGACAGTGATGGTGGGTGAAGGAGCCCTTAGCTCAGATCCTCTAATCCTTGGCAAAGCACTTGCCCAGGGGCACACGGCCATTTACCAGCAAAGCCAATTAAACCCAGGCCATGTGACGTCCATGTCACAGACCTTTTCTGTCTTCAGCAAGCCAATCAGAAAGAACAGGGATACAAAAAACAAATGCTGGAGAGGGTGTGGAGAAAAGGGAACACTCTTGCACTGTTGGTGGGAATGTAAATTGATAACAGCCACTATGGAGAACAGTATGCAGGTTCTTTAAAAAACTAAAAATAGAATTACCATGTGATCCAGCAATCCCACTACTGGGCATATACCCAGAGAAAACCATAATTCAAAAAGACACATGCACCCCAATGTTCATTGCAGCACTATTTACAATAGACAGGTCATGGAAGCAACCTAAATGCCCATCGACAGATGAATGGATAAAGAAGTTGTGGTACATATATACAATGGAATATTACTCAGCCATAAAAAGGAACAAAATTGAGTCATTTGTTGAGACGTGGATGGATCTAGAGACTGTCATACAGAGTGAAGTAAGTCAGAAAGAGAAAAACAAATATCGTATATTAACGCATGTATGTGGAACCTAGAAAAATGGTACGGATGAACTGGTTTGCAGGGCAGAAGTTGAGACCCGGATGTAGAGAACAAACGTATAGTCACCAAGGGGGGAAAACTGCAGTGGGCTGGGGATGGTGGTGTGCTGAATTGGGCAATTGGGATTGACATGTATACACTGATGTGTATAAAATTGATGACTAATAAGAACCTGCAGTATAAACAAACAAACAAAAAAACCCAACTAATACTAAACTTTCTTTGGGTTATTTGTATGGAAATATGTTAATATAAATGTTTCAGACATTACATGAAATTTCTAAAAGTCTTATATGTTCTGGTATAATGTTATAAGTCATAATTCTAGTTATTACTTTAAAATGTATATCTCAGAAATAGCTAAATTTCCTTGTCAACTGCATTATTATGAACTTTCATCAAATCTTTAACCATGGTCATTTTTAAGTCTTTTGTCATTTACAGACAGTTCTGGGTGTACTCTGATGCTTTCGCAAAAATGTTCCTGTAAAAGGGTTTCATCTTCAAGGAATTCATGGAAAAGACTCTGACAAGTACAGGTTTCTGGTAACTGACTATACTGCCGAACTGAACGAATAAGCATTTTCAGAACTCTAATGGAAAACTGATGAATTCATAAAAGTGCTAACAAAAGATTAAGATGAAAAAAATAATTAATTACATGGGACTGAGTGAACTGATGAGGATGATTATAATTTTTGTGACTTTCTGTTTGAATAAAAAAAAAAAGAAAGAAAAAACAGGGAGCAGCATCTCAGGAGGCAAAATCAGAAGTGTTGCTCTGCAGCTTTCTGTCTGGTGCTCTTTTGTGGCCCTCCCTGCTTTCCCACTGCATTAGTAACTTCTGTTTACCTCCTCTTCTCCCCAAAGCTCTAAACATTTGGAAGACAGGTTCCTGACCCCATCTCTCCGATTACCGGAGGGTCAACTGCAGCAGTTAGTAGGCACTAGGTACAGCTGTGTTGAAAGAAAGAAACCTCTCTATGCTAATAACTAATGAATTTTAGGAATCACTTTCCTCTACTCAAATAGACCAAAATTTCCACCTAATGAGTGGTTGTTTGCAATGTGCCAGCCTCTGTGCTGGAATCCAAAAAGGAAAAAACAGACCCAGTCTGCAAAGAACTTACAGTCAAGTGGGCAAGAAGACAATTTTTCTTTTCATTTTTGGGTAAAATATTAAATGAAGGCTCAGAGAATAATAGCACAAACACCCATTTACTCACAACCCAGACATATAAATTTTGTTATATTCACGTGGTCTCTCCCCAAGCCAAAAACCAAACAAATAAAACCAATATTACAGCAGGCCAGGGATTGCTCATGACCCTGGACTTCCAGGCTGGGGATTCCGCTACATTTCCCTTTAGAAAACTACTCGATTAGGTAAGTTAGGAGATACAGGGGTTGGAGAATAGGGCTGTTAAAATCCTTCCAAGAATCCAAAGACCCTAAATATTTCATTAAGCACGTTTACCTGACAAAGGATTTCTGGCCCCCTGTACCTCCACCTCAGCCAGCTGTACCCTTGTAAGGAGGCCACATGGCTGACAGGGGCAGGGGGGGCTGCCTGCAGCCACCTCCCAAGACCTGCCAGGCCAGGCTTTGGAACGAGGGATAGGCTGAGCCTCCCTTGGGGAGTTCCCTCAGAACATTTGGGACACCATTATGTACTGTCCTTGCCACATGAGTTCCAACCTGCTCCTCTACCCCAAGGCCACCTGCCCCTGGAGACTAGAAACTTGTGCCACTCATTACCTGTCTGAGGCCTTGGATTATGTGCAGTAGCTTATCCTACCATGAGGAGGAACTTGGGACATTCCCCTTCCTTCAAGTTGTCTGTTTTACCACTTTCCAGTGAGAACAATCAAACCCATCACATTGTAAACATTAAAATGTGCAATTTTTTCTTTAATGATTACACCTCAATAAAACTTTTTTTTTTTTTTTTTTTTTTCCTTAAGTAACTGGTTCTTCCTTTTAGCAGGCAGATTCCATCCAGGGACGACTCCATGTCAGCGGCTCCTGGACCGGTAGCAGCAGCATCGGGTGCAAATCTACACTCATCTCCTAGCTGATTAGTTTTTCTTTCTTAAAGCAGGTAACACCAGCTTAGCTCCCAAGAAACCCAGGCTGCATCCATGGGCTGGGTTAGGATTCGTGGGTGCTGTTGTTCCCTTGGGCCCCTCTGGGAGCTCAGGCTGCACCCAGCCTGACCTGGCAAGGTGTCTCCCATCTGCCATCAGCGCTTGGGGCAAGGCTGCTGATGCTTCTCCCATCTTCAGGACACGCCATTGGCAGCCTGACTTGTCAGCAGTACCAAGGCACATGCTGGCTGGAGCAGCCAGAGTCATTGTCTCCCCCACCCAGGGCTGTCATTATTAATGTTGGGCAGACATATTATTTACGAGCTGCTAAACTAGGCTGAAGAATAATAACAGCAGGATAACAGAACTACAGGCTACCAGTTTTGTCTGTGCCCAACTTAAATTAAGCAGTTGCAAAAGATAATTGGAGATATAAAGGCCCAGATGTAGAGTCAGCTTGTAATATGGCAAGATAGATTTGTAGTCTTTGTTCACATAACACATACAGAACTATTCAAGGCTGCCCATAGAATAAGGCTCATTTCACATGTGGCTTCTGAGAATCACTAGAAATACTATACGCACAACTCATGGACAAGTAGGTAGGTGGTTTCTGAAACATCTCATAGTAACTGTTGGATTTTTCTCTTTTTCTCTCTCTTCCATTTGCCATGGAAGAACCTAAATACCCAAATGCAGTGGTTCTAAGACGGTCTCCAGACCAGCACCGTCCACATCATCTGCATTAGAAATGCAGATTCTCAGGCTCCACCCTAGCCCTGCTGCATCAGAAACTCTGGGAGGCTCAGCAATATTTTAACAAGCTCTCCAGGGGATTCTGATGCCCACTCAAGTTTAAGACCCACACCCGGCAATGTATACAGTGGAGCACCATAATTCCACACTCGGGAATTGTACACATTTTGAATTTAGAACGTGGGAGTCCTCGGTCAAGCATAACCCTACCCGATCTCCACACACCTGGTCTCCCCACACCAGCCCTGCCTCCTTCTTTTCCCAGGTGCTGCTGGCTATGAGTGCTGGCACGATGCTGGCACCTCAGCACAGGTGTTCCAAAAATATGTATTTAAGGGGCAACCAATCCTCAACTGATCATTTCCAAACTTTCCCCAATTTTGTGAACATCTCAGTAAACGACACGAGGGTGGAATCTATGAAGGTTTTATCAGGAACCTCCCAGAAACACTAAGCTGGGGTTCTACTGCATCAGGAAGACCAAGGGACTGCTCTCAGGAGCTTTATTATCATTACCAGGGGTCCAGTCTGACTGGAGGAACAATTCAACTTGTCTATCATGTGATGATGAGCTTCTACTAAGCAAGATTTTTATTTCTGTCCATTAAAACAGAAGGTGATTCAAGCACTTTTTAATTTATAAAAATTTTAAATGAAGAAGGTAGTAATGGTATCAGTTAATCTCAGGTCAGGTTTTTTTGGAAGCTCCTAATAACTTCTTTTAAGTAGTACATTTTAGGCAGAAGTATTTATTTATTTATTTATTTTGCGGTACATGGGCCTCTCACCGCTGTGGCCTCTCCCGTTGCGGAGCACAGGCTCCGGACACGCAGGCTCAGCGGCCATGGCTCACGCGCCTAGCCACTCCACGGCATGTGGGATCTTCCCGGACCGGGGCACGAACCCGTGTCCCCTGCATCGGCAGGCAGACTCTCAACCACTCTGCCACCAGGGAAGCCCACCTAATAACTTCTTAAACATCAAGCATTTCCATGAAGCTAGCCAATTAATTACAGGATTTATGAGTAAGCACTTCTACAGAATTCTCAAAGGAATAGCCAGGATCCTCATATAACAGGGTTTAGATGTTCCATACTTGGAGCCTGTATACTCACCCTTTTATCTTAACGCACAAAAGTGTCCAGAAGAGGATGCAACGAGGGGTTACATACTTTGGGGAGCCAGCCTGGCTCAAGACTGGGAACCTAGTTTCCAGCCACTGGCCCTGCTCACTGTGGGCCACTGCAGGGCCTACTCTGGTGATATAGTGACCCTCCAGGTTGTCTCAGGCAGGTGAGTAACATGAAGCCTCATCATCCAGGACACTCAAGGTTGCTACTGTCCCCCTCCCAGCTCTGCGAGTCTTCCTTTCAAGGTAACACGGGAGCCTGCAGAGGACAGACTGATGGTGCGATGACCTGGAGGCTGGTCTAGCAGCATCACCTGCTGCCAGGCTGCAGGCAAAGCCCACCAGCCTCTCCTATCCCTGATCTGCGGCGTGGGATCCCGCAGGTCTCCTCCAGCTTAACAAGTCTCTCTACCCCCTAAAACCTTCTCACTGAAGAAAGACGTCCAGGACCCATGTGGAAACAGTTAAGCGAGGAAATGGTAAGGTCGGGGAGAAGAGGGCCAAGGAAGCAGACCCCAAGCCCCAGCCCAGTCAGGGCCAGATGGGGACTCCATGTCCAGGAGGCAGGAGGTGTGTGCTACACCTCTCACCACGCTCAGCGTGGAACTTGGGCAAAGGACACGGACAGGGCCCCCAAGGTGGTGGGCGAGCTGCCCTTGGCATTGGGCTGGCAGGGAGATAGATGCTCGGGAACTGCTTCAGGGGTCGGTCAATGTGCTGTTTCTGACACTAGGGGGCTACAGACCCCTCTGACGACTTGATGGCCCAGACTCTCCTCCCAGGAAAAGCCACGTGTGCGAGCACACATTTGCACAGCCTTGTGCGGGGTTCCTAGCTCTGTATTAAGAACCTGAGGAGCAGAGGTACACAGAGAACAAGACAGCGAGTGGCTGGTACCTGTGATAACACAGGGAGTAAAGACTCTGGGGAGCCTGGGGAAGGGGGAGTAAGCCCAGGTGGGAGGCTTAGGGAAGCACCCCTGGTGAGGAGGCATGAAAGGCTGGGCCAGGGCCGGGCAGAGCCAGACAGGAAAATTGGAGTGGGGAAGACTCAACCTCAGTCTCTTCATTGTGAAGATGACCAAAACACCTACCTGGCAGTATGGGGGTGATAAGTAAGTTAGAATAAGTATAAGTCCACACAGCTTAGAGTCCACACAGTGAATCTAGTGTTGGTTCCCTTCCGGCTTTCTTACCTGCTACCAGGGCTTTGAAGGGGCTATCACACCCACCTCCTCACTCCCCAAACATATGGGAGGCAACTGACTGTCTACTCGCAGGTGCTGGTCTTGTTGTTGGGCCACAAAGCCTAAGGCCAGATCCCTGCCTTCCAGAGGCTTCTTGGCATGGCAGGTGGACACCAACATGCAGACCACTTTCCCCCCTAGAAAGAGGAACTGCAAGGCAAAGCCTCCAACTAGGACTTCCCAGAGGAAGGGGCAGGGCCAAGAGGTGGGAGGCTGGGAGGGAAGGGCATCCTCATGGCTGGGACACGAATGCCTTGGAGAAGCAGTCGCAAGGGCAGCCCGACTACCAGCCCAGCAGGATGGGACCCATCCCTTGCTCTCCCCAGCCACAGGACTACCAGCTACCAGGTACTCACACCTGAGTACCAGCCCCCTCCCTCAACTCCTTAGTTTCCCATCCCCTTCCAGACTTGACCAGCCCATTACTGTAAGTCCACAGGCGACTCTCAACACAGAAGCCCTGCTCACAACACACAACCACAGCTGACCTCTCTGCAGAGGCACCACAGGCCCGCCCCACTCCCTGGCGAGGAGAGTAACACGTTACGGAGCAGATATGCCTAAGGACAGATTTAATAGGAATCAGGACTAAAGACAAGTGTTCTGAACAGGCTGCAGCAAAGTTGCTGCTTCCTAGGCCATACTGGGTGTAGGAGGCAGTGGCAACGCTGTGCAGGTCCAGGCAAGGCAGTGTCCCTCATTCTTTAAGGAGCCAAGGCAAGGCTGTTATTGCTACCAGTTCTGCCTGGCTCAGAACTAGGTTCCTGGTGCACCTTGTTTGTCATCAGACTGTAGCTGTGTACCTGGCCCATTTCTCGCAGGGTCCACTCTCCCCAAAAGGAGAGGCATGAGGCAAGGGACTTCCATCTCTCCACCACTGATATTACATCAGCAGGTGGAGGCCCTAACTCCCTACACCTCATGCTCTAGAAACACCTCCCAGGGGTGGAGAGGTGGTGGTGACTTTCATTGGGTTTAACAGGAAGCTGGAACAGAAATGACCACCTTGTTGCTGACATGTCCACTGTAATTTTAACCATGGGACCTCAAAATGTTCTATGGATAGTATATTTGAGTCGACAGTACTTTCTGGAATAAAAGCATTATAACTTTAGTCTCAAGGACTGATGAATTAGGGTAAACTAATAAGGTGACATCCTCCAAGTCGGCAGCTCCACTCAGCCAACCACATCTAAATTGACAAGTCTTATTTTCTATTTGTTAGAGATAAATACCTGACAGAAAAATTTATCAATCAGCTTCTTACAGAAAAATTTCAGTTGAGGCCTCCAGGTAAGAAACGCTTACTTTAAAGTGTACACAACAATTGCTATGTGATACAAGGATTTGTGCAATTTGTTTCAGTTCAACTTTAATTCTAAGTCAAAATGTCCAAGTTCCTCTCTACTCCTCTACAAGTGTCTTTAACTCTCAATGGAAATACATACTGTGAATGTGAGGGATCATAAAATATGATGAAAAGACTGGTGGATCAATCTCTTAGCTGCCTGTAATGAAAACTTAAAGGGAAAAAATGCTGAGTATAAACGCCACTGGCATCGTTGAGCAGCCTCATATATGCAGTTATTCAACTCGCCTTGTAAACACAGAGCAAAACAAAAGCACAGCACAATGAGAATTCCTATCCCCACGCTCAGGAGGCTGGCGATGCCGTTCCTAAGGTCGCCCCCAGAACCTAAGCCCTTTCAGTCATGATTTTTTTTTTTTTTTTTTTTTTTTGCGGTACGCAGGCCTCTCACTGTTGTGGCCTCTCCCGTTGCGGAGCACAGGCTCTGGACATGCAGGCTCAGCGGCCATGGCTCACGGGCCCAGCCGCTCCACGGCATGTGGGATCCTCCCAGACCAGGGCACGAACGCGTGTCCCCTGCATCGGCAGGCGGACTCTCAACCACTGCGCCACCAGGGAAGCCCCAGTCATGATTTTTCAAAAAGGCACAATGGAGACCAAGATGGAACCCTCAGGAAGCATTCTGTAGGAAATTAGAGGCAGTTTTATGGATGTGTGGGCTTTAATCCAGGAACTATACGTATAGAGTCCTGAACCTTGCCAACTCTTGCCAAAATGTAACTCATTCCATCATTGCTCTGTTAACAAGGGGTCAGTTTCTGTTCCACAGAAAACACCGGATGCAAGTGAGGGCCAAGCCACCCAAAGCTGGGATCGCTGAAGAACCAGAGGTTGAGGAGTGCTGGCTACTGTGCCCTTCACTGCCAGCCACTACAGGCAGGGCCACAGTTACTGAGTCACCTCAATTCTCGACCCATAAAAAAGGGCTTCCCTGCCTGTAAAAGAAAGGGCTTGGACTAGATTAATTCATTTGAAGAATAACAACTGAGCACCCACTATGTGAAAGGCACTGTGTGGCAGGCACCATGGAGAGGAGCAACAGTTAAACGCAGGAGCCAGCTATGCAGTGCTCCCCTGCTACGTAAACAGTGATGTCGTTCGTGCTGCCCGTGGGAAAGTGGGGAAGAGCACAGCCGGGGGTGATGAACCAGGGGCTCTACTTCAGTCCCCACCTAGCTGCCCTGAGATGTGAGGAGAGCACAGCGTAACCCATAGAGACACATCAGTGAGCTGGGGTCACTGCTGGGAAGCTCTGAGCTAGACACGCATGGAGGGTCCTCAGGAGAAGTGTGATCCTTCAGAGGCTCAACACACTGTGGGAGCGCAGGGAGGGAGACTCCAAGTAGGCAGAATTCCCCATGACCAGAGCCCTGTGGCATCTCTTTGGAAGTCTGCCATCCCAGTGTCCACACACCATTGATCATATGGGTCCACTGCTCAGTGACCATGATGGAGGGGAGGGCAGAGAGGTGGGGGCAGAAGGGAGGAAGGAACAGCAAAAGACAACACTGGCAGGAATTAGGAGGACAATACTTACCTGAGATTTGGAGCTGGGAAATGCTGATGCTGTCATCCACATGGCCCTGGGTTCCTTGGAAGCTTGAAGGAATAAAGTTACTGGCTGAGGACCAACTGCCACATGTACCTATGGCTCTGGAAAACTGATTCTTTCAGCAAATACTGTTTGAGATTCAGGCAAATAAGACCCAGGGTCCATCCTCAAGGAGCCCACTGGGCAATGGACTCACAGAAAATGATTTCTTAAGAACACGTAATAAACCAGGAAGAAATGCAATTTGTTCCTCTCTGGTGCTACCCAAGATGGGAAATGGATGTAGCCCAGACTTATTAGGCTTCTTAAATGATATTATGCTATATTTCCTAATGATATTAAGCTGTATTTCCATCCAGGTAAGGCAGGGAAAGAAAGCAATCAGGGAACTCAAGTCAAAAAAGCAACTTGGCGAGGCCATGATTTGTGCACGTGTGGGTACTTCACAAAAGGGTTAAGTGGACAGAAGTAAGAGAGGGAAAATCTAGAAAACCTCTAGAGAAATATAAAATGGTCATGTACAGTAAGTCTACCCCTACAAGTGTTCTTCTTTTTCAGTAAAGAAAAAGAAAACTGAGCAGTGACCTGACCCAAAACTATCAGAGGAAGAAAAGCAACATCAGCTCAAGACTGAGCAGCAAGAAAAATAAGACTCTGTTTGCCAGATAAAATAGGAAATATCTGCAGCTGGATTACCTCTGTGTCAGTCACAAAGGGTCAGTCTACTCAGCACATAACCAAGTTTCTCAGCTTCAACTGAATCCCCTCATCCAAATTAAGCCATCTCATTTCTGATTCATAAAATACTATTTCACAGAAAAGTGAGTCACTTAATTACTACCTAATGTAACATAAATTACATTTGCATTCATTTAAAACAATTTCCTAATTACAAGAAAACATTAAAAAAAGGTTCTGAGTGTGATTTTTAAGATGCCGGAACAAACCAAGATTTAATTTAAAATATATTTACAATAACTACAAACAATTACATGATTTTTTCTTAAAGGTCATATCTGCAACAGAAGAGAAATATTTTGCTTTAATCTGATCCTTTACTTCTAATGGTTTATGGGTCTTCAGAATTGATAAAGCATTTTAGCACAACTGAAACCCAGCACAAGGCACTCTGGGCACAGGTGAGTGAGAAATGGAAAGAGCAACACTTGGTGGAAGACACTCCACCCCTGCAGGACAAGAGACCACGCTCTGCAGCAACAGAGCTATTACCAGGTTTTATTCACACAATGATGATCTCTCATAGGACCTTGTGCAAAGCACCTCAGTCTTTTTTCATATGGGATTGAGCATGTTAACTGTCACTCAGGAATCAAGAGTTTTTCTGGAAGATAAAGAAGTATCTATAAAATGTACAATGATCTTAGAGAAATATAGTACAAGATTTTGAACACTATTTATCAGCAGCATACGAGAAGAGTCATGGGCTCCAGTAGAGCCATATGCTGGCTGACCCTTTGCTTTTCATCTAAGACTTAAGAGACCTTATAGGTAATGACCGAGTAACCAATGATAAAATAAAGACAAATTTGCCTTGGTATCTTAGGAGTCTACATCAACCTAAATAACAGTATCTGGCAGTGGATATTTAAAATCTTTACTGGTATTTAAGCTAATATAAATGCTAACATCAAAGTTTGTCAGACGTGTTAAGAGAACACAAAGCTACATTGTTACATAAATACAAAGATGATACAAAAATCCACTTTCTTTTACCTTTGAAACCCAACTACATGGGATGTGGAAATATTTTTTTATCAAGTAGATAATCTGTTTTATCAATAGCTAGAAGGCCATTTTTGTTAAGTTGTCTTTCAGCTGAAAAAACAATACACTACTTACATCATATTGGAAAAGGAATGACCTCAAGATTTCCAAGCAACACAGCTCTTTTTCACATCTGAACTCCCCTGCTGATCATTAGGAACAGTTTCAGATGTCCCATTCTTGGCTTTCATTTGTGCCAAACCCTGGACAAGTCTCTAACAAGGTTATGGTAGCAAAACACTGTGTTTCTGCACGGGGTGCTAAGTCGTCTGTCCTCCCTTCTTCTTAGCACAGCATCATTCACATTAGTCTGAGGTCTCTCCTAAATCAAGCTGTGCTTATATACAGAGGAAATATGAAAGCAAAATTATCTTCCTTCTATCTCCTGTAAGCTAATAAACTATGTCAAATTCATTGTTTAACTGAATATACTGTTCTGTGCTTAGAGATGCTGTGGTCCTAACTCTGTCCTCAGTCAAGGTGAGGCAGAGGTGAATACGGCCCCAAAAGGCTCAGTGCTGGATCAACACACTCAAGAATGGGATAGATAGTCTTTTGTTGGTAGGTATTTGCAGAATACCTTAAAAAAGGGAGGGGGGCTTCCTTATCTGATCCAAAATGGTGCTGTTTTCTGTATCACATTCTTACACAATTCCCAATTATCTAAAATGCTGAGGAATGAAAGACAGCGTTCTGTTTCTTTTGACCAAATAGCTGGAAGTATTAAAAAGTTAAGGTAGACTAGAAATAAAACACAATTCCAATATGTTTTAAACCAGATTTAAGTTTTTTTTTTTAATTCAAATTGACCCAAAGCAAAACTTACATTACAAAGGAAGAACAAAATACATTATGATATAACACACTAGGAGTTACATGAAAGCTAAATTTGTGGGCAAAGGGCCTCATCCCAATCACATTCTGGGCTGATGAGCAATTCTGCAAGAAAGTTAGAATCTCAGTTTTTGTATGGTCCACTCTGGTAATTAAACTACACATTTTCGTCTCATAGGGTGTGTATCTGACAAATCAAGCTAGACTCCCTCACGCTCCAGATGTGTACTCTTGCTACTGCCAGAACACTGAATTCTCTAGCGGAAATGCTGTTCCAAGCATGACTGATAATGAATTAAAAAAACAAAATAGTCAAGTCCTCCAAACTAACAAGCATGGATTATTCTGTGGTAAATAGTTTAGAAATATGGGAATTAAATAATCTAAAAAACTTACTCTGCTGTACATTTATAAACACAAATATTTACACACAAAAAAATCTGTTTTTAAAAGATGAGGTTTGCAGTTCATTAATGATCATAATCTTTTATGAGCTGGTTTCTTTGGTGTACTTGCCAAATATATGTCTATAAAGGTTTAGTAATAGGCTTAAATAATAAATTTCAAAAGAAACATAGAAGGATCAGTGACAAATTTGATACTATTCTGAACATTTCAGTCAAGATTCTGGAAAAACCAATCAGTTGATTTTCCGAAAATATTTGTTCTCATTATGTTACTACAGAAAGCTTCTCTGCCAATCAAATTCAAGTGCAGACCGGCACGTTCATCCCTATATTCCACCAGTTACCAACTTGGAGACATTTTAGTTACTGTTAAATATGATATGTGATTGGGATTCTATTAACAACAACAACAAAAACATTCTTTTTAAACTTCCAGAAAAATGAAACCTCAAACAATAAATAATGGAATTATACACTTCTTCATTAAATAGAAATTTTGATTCCAGGAAGAGCATTCATAATTTTTTTCTGAAGTCACAGCAGCAATACAGAACAAAGAATTTACCTTCATCTGACCTTTTTACTTGGAATTCCCTGACTCAAACTCAGTGGCTAACTTAATTTGGAAACCTTTGACTGGCTGGGGAAAGAAAATCATTTTGAACTAACTGAATAAATTAATAGACACATGAGGAAATAAGTCCTGTGCAAATGTAACATTAACACCACTGCTCAGAGTGCAGGACCCCACAAGCCCTCCCATCTCCTCGTCTCCCTGGGCCCAGGGTTTCAGGGAGAAGTAACACAATTCATTTCTGGCCATGCCAGGTCCCTGATGCCGCAAATGTGTCCTAGCTCTGACCTGGCTATTGGTTTCCAGAATGAGAACACAGCTCAGCTCCTAGCTTCATAAAGGACTCTCTCTCAGAAGATAACTTTTTGGAGATATTTTTACGAAAAAAAAAAGACAGACCACCCATTTCTATCCATCATGTTCCAGTTACAGTTTTGGGATGGTTACAAAACTGGCCACACTCTTAGTGGCTCCCTGTAGAAGAGGCTATGTAGCCCATCCGTGATCCCCCACAACAACCTCTTCCCGAAGCTGCCCGTTCTTCAGAAACCTGTACCCAGCCTAGGCCCAGCAGATCAGACATCTGATGCCACAGCTACTCTGCATCCAAGAGAATAAACTCTGTGCTTGAGGAAATAACACTGCTGGCTCTGAAAAGGGTAAAGCCAGAGTAGACTCCTAATTCTGCTTAGTTATACTTTTCAGGTGAAATTCAGACAAGAGAAGCCCTTCATCTTGTAAACTTCTGATAACGAATTTATTACTGGTATGTAACTATTCTGAAATTTCCTAAAGCACTAAGAACAATACTGGGATATTTTTAAAGTTTCTTCTGAAACTAATATGATGACAAATCAAGCACAGAACTCATTTCCAAGGGCATCACCATAGATCTCTAATGCCTCTAGAACCACTGTTATTGACACTTTATCATATTTATGTTTACACTGCAAACATATGCCAATCAACCCAGAAAATAACTGTTCTGAAGAGCGTCACTGTGCATAACTTTAAAATAGATAGGAAATGCTTAATTAGCATATTAGGAATTAACCAGATTTACAAATGTGCACCCATTAGAAATTTTACCCTTTAGAAATTTTATTTCAACTGGGAGGAAAAAAACACCATGAAACCACCCCAAATTATTTAACCATTAAAGCCAAATGGTTTAACAATATTTGGGGCTATTTTTAGGGAATACTCTACCACCAGGACATGAAATTTTCGGCTTAAAGTGAAGTAAAAGACAAAGCTTAAAATGGAAATTGCAACTGACATACTATGGTTCTGCAATTAAAATTAGTGGTGGTTCCTGTTCTCACAGGCATGTCAAAGCCAGCTGTGGAATGAGGAACATCAAGTGAAATAATGGATAAAATACACCAGAAAAGAGTACTGCACTGGAGGCACTGTTTTAAAAACAGAATACACGGGCTTTACAAAGTTATTTTCTTTCCCATTAGTTTTTTTAAAAGCACAATTCAACTAGAGACAGAAGTTGAGACGCAACGTCTCTGGGTAGTGTACTACAGTTGTTAAAAAAATAAGTTTAAAACAAGAGCACACCAACAGGAAAGCAGAGGTAATGGATTTATGTCATCCAAAGCTACATTAATTAGGAAAAGAACAGTTTGAAACAGCCAATTTGTACTCATTAAAAATGACTGAGGTGACAGCGTTACTTTAAAATTTTCTTAGAGCATTTTCCAGTAGAACCCAGGATGCCCCGGGTAAAACTGTGCCTCCAAACTGTAACAAGTGCTCTGCTGGTTTATAATATTGTGCACGTCAACGAAACCATAAATTTGGAAAGGGTAAATTCTCCACTCCTAACCTGCTTGTGTCATTTTGGAAAAACAATTGTTTTAAATGCAATATTGTATAGAAAGCTTGAACCTCGTAAACTTGGACCAAGAAACCAAATTAAGACCTTCAAGCATGTGGGGTGTGTGTGTGTGTGTGTGTGTGTGTGTGTTTATATATATAAAAACATCCCTCCCCTACAATGAAAACCAAACAAACAAACAAACAAAACCTAAAAGTGTATACCTGCTTTCTGATTTCACAGCAAATCAGAAATTGCATAGGATATACTTTGTGCAAGGCAAAAAGCCTTTTAAGTATCTGGAATATAACTCCTAATCTTGCTCACAGTTCTGTGTATATCAGATATCATCAAATTTGTGTTTTAAGTAGTCTTTCATGACCTTGGCAATTGGTAGTTCATCAAGTAGCTTTAGGTTTTGAAGGCCTATACATTGTCGAATTTTAATTCGGCACAGGTCCTGCAAGTTTCTGGGCTGTCCTATAAAGACACAAAAAAGAAAATGTTACAAAGCTGAAAAGCACAACATTTAAGGCGGGCTTTAAGGTTCTGGAAAGAATAGTTTATTTCACTGGGAAGTGTCTCTCTGTGGACTTTACATGCAAAGGATCAGAGAGACTCTAGCTAAGAGGACATGTCCTGGGTACCTTCATACGGCGTCTCATTTGATCCTTTTCACATCCCTGGGATGGTCGATATTTTCACCTCCATTTTACAAATAGGGACACTAAAGATCAGGGATTTTAGTCAATTGCTCAATGTCAGACGACCAATTAAAGCTTTTTAGACAGAGGCTAAAACCATATCTTCTGACTCTAAGCCTGGTATGCCTACCAGTACAAACTGAAATGTCAGTTCTTGTCCCAGGTAGGCCTCTAATATGCTGGGTGAACCAGTGTGAGGCAAATCACTCTTCTGGGCCTCAGTTTCTCAACCTGAAAAGTGAGAGAACTAAAAGAGATGCTTTCTAACATGGCTCCTCCTGTCAGCTCACTGTCCAGGGCACAGAACACAATCCCGGGGAGCTCTCCCAAATGACATCTGCCCCGCTGTTCACCATGATTCTGGACACAGTAGAACTTGGCTGTGGGGAGAGCGTGGACTGGGAGGGCGGGAGGGGGGGGCGGAAAAAGCACCCCAAGCTATTCTGAATCCCCACCTCTTCAGACATGCCACCCTGACCATCCGCCAATAAAAACCTCTGCTATAACCCAACTCAAAAGAAAAATTACAAAATGCAATTTCTTTCACTTTTGAATACTTCGCTTTACCGAATCAATACAGATGACCACAAACACAAGCAAAAATTCTTTGCCACAGAGCCTCAGAAGTGTTTGGATTCACATAAATTCTACTTTCATGTTAAATGGTAATAATAATACAAACTAACACATGTTGAATGTGTACTCTGTGCCATGTAGTCTTCTAAGCTCCCGACATATACTAACTCGTTTAATCCTTTTACAAGGGAAGTACTTTGATCATCATCCCCATTTTACAGACTGCTTGCATCTCTAAGTAACATGCTCAAAGTCAAGCAGGATGCTATACTTCAGCGATTCTCAAACTTCTTGGCCTCAAAACCTCTTTACAGGGACTTCCTTGGTGGCACAGTGGATGGGAATCCGCCTGCCAATGCAAAGGACACGGATTCGATCCCTGGTCCGGGAGGATCCCACGTGCCGCGGAGTGGCTAAGTCTGTGCACCACGGCTGCTGAGCCAGGGCTCTAGAGCCTGTGAGCTACAACTGCTGAGCCTGCGCTCTAGAGCTACCAGCCACAACTACTGAGCCTGCGATCTAGAGCCTGTGGGCTGCGACTGCTGGGCCCGTGCGCCTGGAGCCAGGCTCCGCAACAGGGGGGGCACCGCAATGAGAGGCCCGCGCACCGCAGCAGAGAGTGGTCCCCGCTCGCCACAACTGGAGGGGGCCCGTGCTTAGCAGTGAGGACCCAACACAGCCATAAATAAATAATAAATAAATAATTAAAAAAAAAAACTCTTTACACTTCACCATATTAGAAGTTAAAACAGAAATTTCAGAAATACTTAATTCATTTAAAAATAACAAAGATAAACCCATTATATGTTACTTAGCATAAATACCATTGTTATGAAGGTAACAATATTCTCAAAAATAAATGAGAAGAATGGCATTCTTCCACATTTCTGAAAACCTTTTAAAGGTCTGGCTTAACAGATGATAGCTGAACTCTCATATATGCTCCTACACCCAATCTGTTGTGATGAAACCACATCATCCAGTCTCTGGGGAAGTCCACTTACTCTCATAAAAGAAGGAATGTGGAAAAGACAAATAATGTCTTAGTATTATTATGAAAATTGCTTTGACCTCGATATCCTGAAAGGGTCTGGCTAACTCCAGGGGTCCCCAGGCCACACATGGAGTACTACTGCTATACTTAGTACTTACTTGAATAGTACTCATTTACAGGGATCACCATTATTCAAAATTAAGTAATTCTTTATAAACGAAAAAGAGTCCTTAAAACTTAGACCTCTGCTCTGTAAGCCCTGTGCTTTCCAAGAGGTACTTAATACATGGTCTCTTAACAGAATCACAGCTGAAGCTACTGCTTTCCTAAAAATGGCTGTAAGCTAGGGGCACGTGTATCCGTGGATGTCTGCATAAGGATCCCTGTGAGGCTGTAGCACTCACTCATGAGTCTCTTGGTGAGGTACGTCCCCCTCATCGTCCAGATCTCTACTAAAAGGGCACTGCTGAAAGGGAGATGAGGTCAGGTTCCCCATCAGATTCTCTCCGAGCTCCTTTTCTCTACAGTACTTAACAAGGCTATGATTTTACATTTACTTGGTGATTACCCATTAATGTCCATCTTCCTCACATGTTCCATGAGGGTAAGATGATTTCTGGCTGCCAATGCAAAAGTCCAATGCCTAACACAATACTCAACAAATACTAGTTGAACAAATGAACACTTAATAGGCTTGTCCTTAATGTATAAAATAGCTCATTGCAAAACACACCCATGTCAACAGCAAATCATTTTCTAACCTGTTTTGAATTATTTTTCATCACCATTCATGGGCTACCTTTAGGAAGAGAATAAATTATCACTGTCATTTTTCAATAAATGCTTATAGTATTTGATCTGCAAATGCAAACCAGAATATGTATCAGATTTGAATCTTCTTTTTTTAAAGAATTTGATTTTCCTAATAGATGGCAGGTTCTTTTCAAGTATAATATTAATGAAAAGAACAACCACGATGTATTCAGGCAAAAAACAGATGACATAGAATTGACATATATAAATATACATGTGTACTTAAATGAAAACATATCATCTAACAATGTGGAAAACCTGTATTATTGGAATTTGCTTAGCTAAGATAGAAAAGATGGAGACAATAGGTTCCAAATAGGGGATCTTCTGATGGTCTCATTTTGTGGCAGATTATACTCTCCAAAAACGACCACAGTACCTCCTATGCCTCATGCTCTTTTTTTTACAATGTGACTGGATACCCCATCATTAAGAGACAGTATCTAGGTTCCCTCTCCTTGAAACTGGGTGGGCTCATGACTATGGTGGAACTCAGATCATAGCTTTCACTTGGCTCTTGGGACATTCACTCTTGGCACACAGCTATCACCACGCCATGAAGAAGTCTCAGCAGTCTACAAAAAGGAACTGAGGTCATTGCCCAACATCCAGGCTGAGCTCCCAGCCAAGTGCCCGCATAACTAGCCAGCCATCAGGGTGAGCCCTTTTGACAGTGGAGAGGCCCCAGTCAAGTGGCTCCAGATGACACTGCTTGGAGTAGAGAAGTAAAATAATCAATTATTATTATTTTAAGCCACTAAAATTTGCAGCATTAGATAACCAAGTGAGATTTTGGGACGTGGAAGTAGGGGGTTGTCATTAAAAAAAAAATCTAAAATAGATGGCTTTGTCATTGGGACCAGGCAGGGGGGAAAAGCTTTGACGAGGCTGTTGGTCAGGGCTTAAAGGAAAGTTTTAAAAATGTTACTAGAAGCTGGAGGAAAGGGGAGACTTTTAATTGTTTAATAAGTTCAAGGGAGGCAGCTACAGAAATACTACCACCCTCAGAAGCTATTGGTGCATTAGCCTTTCCCAGGGAAAAATGCACTTTCTATGCCTAAATATCAGAAAGTTTTACTCAGTTTGCTACCGAATTTTCTTCTTCTTAAGCAGTGTGTTGTGGCAGTCTTTTAATGTTTGGGGAGAATGTGATCTTTTGAAGATTTCCTGACCATGTATAATTCCTGTCTGCAGAAAGACCTTGAACGGTAAAGGCCAGAGTGGTTAAAAGCATCAACTCTGCAGCCAGCATCAAGTGCTGGCCCCAGTAGCTCCTGGGTGAGCTACTTAGCCTCCTGCCTTGGTTTCTGCATCTATGAACTAAGGATAACACCATCTACATAATAGGCCTTACAAGCACAAAAAGAATTAGTTTTGGTAAAGTGCTTACAATAGTTCCCAGGCATATAGTAAGAGCTATAGAGTATTTGGTAAATAAATGTTAAAATAGTAATTTTAAATACTTGTAAGGATATGTTTTGCTTCCCCTTCTCAGAAAAGTAGAGGGCTCCTTTTTGGAAGATGAAGCTTCCTGGTGTTAAGACGGTAAGAAAACTAGCTGACAACTTAACAGTAAAAGAACAACTCGTAATCTAGTCCTGGGAAACAGTGCTGAGCAAACTGATGGAAATCATATTCTGGAAATCACTACATGACCTGGATTCGGCAGAGATGTGAGAACTTAGTATAAAAAAGCTGTGCAGTGATGAAGTGAGGTTGTGTCGTTATACTACTGCTCCACAAATATACAGATATTCCCTCACCTTGCCAGGTAGTAGCACTGAGTGAAAAGCGGGCTACATAATAAAGAGTAATAAAGACTAATTGTAATGACTGTTATTTCTAAGACTATTTAAGGACCCATTTTTTCAAAAATATCATTTTAGGAATAGAAGATTATGACTGAAAAAGAAGTACAGCCATACCTCGTTTTATTGTGTTTTGCAGATACTGCATTTTTTACAAATTGAAGGTCTGTGGCAACCCTGAATTGAGGAAGTCTATCAGTGCCATTTTTCCAGCAGCATTTGCTCACTTCATGTCTCTGTGTCACATTTTGGTAGTTCTTGCAATATTTCAAACATTGCCATTATTATATTATTATGGTGATCTGTGATCAGTGATCCTTTTCTTGAAGCTACTACTAGGCTAAAGGCTCAGATGATGATTAGCATTTTCTAGCAATAAAGTATTTTTAAAATTAAGATACGCACATTGTTTTTTTAGACATAATGCTATTGCACACTTGATATACTACAATATAGTCTAAACATAACTTTTCCATGCACTGGGAAACCAAACAATTTGTATGACTTGCTTTATTGCAACAGTCACTTTATTGCAGTGGTCTGGAACAGAACCTGCAGCATCTCTGAGATGTGCCTCTTATTTATTTTCTTGTCAATATATCACTCAAAAGTATTTATTGAGCACCTACTATGTACTTAAAAATGCACTGTCCCAGAGATTAAAGGGGCAAGAAAAAGAAGGAGGTGGTGGCAGAGGAAAAGAAGGCAGAGAAAGAGAATAAAGGGAACAAAAGCAAAAAACCAACACATGTGCATGCTGTTTACCAGGCGTCTTAGAAAATTACTCCTGTCCTCTTAAATAGCAACTGCCTTGTCCATGGGATGACAGGGGAGACCTTGGGGGACATCTCACAAAAAGAGTATAATTTAAGGAATTATGAACACTATGGGGGATGCAGAAACACTACAAACTATTATTCATACTAATGAACTACAATGGGATTACATAATACTTCAAAGGGTTATTAGTCTTTCCATTTGGTAAAGAAGCCCATCATTAGTAATAATTGGGCTGGTATAAAATAGGAAATCAGCTTTTGAAGGGTCTGGTCTAGCATAATTACAAAACCAGGGCAGCAGCATAATTTTGAAAATTAAATATCCTAAAGCACCTCCTTTTGACATGACCACCACTGCATTTATAATAGGCTAAACTTATTTATTTAGCACTCTCCATCTTTGGTCAACATCTGGAATGGTCTCCCAATACCTCTTTGTTTTATTTCAGTTTCCCATTTTAAGACCCTACCATAAACACGTTTTATTCCTTTGCTCTTGCCTCTGAATTCCCTTCACAGAGACTTAGTATGAAATGTGTTAAATCTTATTTTACAGGACAAAGGTAGTTGCGAGCTCACCTCAAAATAAAAATCATGGTATTGTAAAATAAAAGGCTACTCTGATTTAACTCTTAGATAGAATCCAAAAGTACACAATGTCAGCCTTGATGACATTTGTCCACTTGTTACATTTTTCTTCACAGGCACACGAGCTTTGACCTATTTTTCTCATTTGCACTAAGCCAAACAAAAGCATATATTGCTTCCTAACAAATAACAGAAATCCCTAGAAACCTACATAAAAAATAGAAAGTAATACAAATATGACAGAAATAGTACAGAATAAGGTAATACTTTCCATATCAAAGAACCTTAAAATGTGGTGTAATTTGACTTAAAACTGTGTACTATTTATTTATTTCTAAAAGTGATTTTAATCATTGGGACTAAATAACCTAATAAGACTACAATGTAGATGTGTAGCAAAATCCCCAATGAGAAGAAAAATCAAAAATCAAAAATAACCTTAGTTAAAATGTGTTACACAAATTATTTCCCCAAAGAGTTATACTAAGGTAACACTATTTTGGTAAGTCATACTAAAAAAAAAAAAAGAAAAAAAAAGTGCGAAGAAATTGATTAAAGAAGCATTTGAAAGGAACACAGGAGTAAGGTCACCTGATGCCGAGGGGTTGTATGGGGTCATCTGCTTACATACCTACCTGCTGCTGTGCTGGACTTAGCTGAGAAAGCCACAGCCTAAACTTCACTTTCTTAAAATTAAAGTCATGATTTATATTCTTACTTTTTTTAAAGTTTAAAACTTTGCAGCTAAAACATACTACTTGACTATGACTAAAATTTAAAGACATATTTAAATAAAAACATATAGTGTTTATAAAACAGTATTTTTAAATGCCTGTGATTTCAGTTACTGTAGTGTTTATAAAATAGTATTTTTAAATGCCCGTAACTGATGTTCTAGAAAGTAACAATCTTAAGTACTTGATGGATTAATTTTCTGCAAAACAGTTTATCCAACTCATTCCCATTTACCTAATCTTTTTCTCTTAGAAGTATGAGCCCTTTATTTTTCAAATTCCTTTTGGTCAATTTACTTATTTAAAAAGTTTTTATTTAAATAAAATATTTTAAAATTATTAAATACATTAAAATTATTTAAAATTTAATTTAAATAATTAATTCCTTTTATTAACTCCTTTAATTCCTTAAAACATACAAATCAAAATACTGATACAACCCAGCACTACCTTTTACCTACCACTGAAGCATACTGAGCAGCTGCTTCAAGTATTTGGACAGCATCTACTAGAAACACAGATCAGTGCATTACCTTAGACTCCTCTGGATATTAAACACAAACCCAATTGGCATATTCTCTGCCTTAAGAGTAATTTATACGAGAGCCTGCTATGCTATGTAAAAAAAAAAAAAAAAAATGTGTTTAGTGAACAGTTAAGTGGATAACTTACTCAAGGACTCCTTGGCACCTCTGATATGCTGCTGTGCACGGTGAATCTCTGAAACTGGGATCTAGAATCCAGGGTACTAGTCTTCTAAACTGACTTGCACTCTTAAAATTATAGGACCTCAAAGAATTTTTGTTTATGTGTGTTATATCCATCTATATTCATCATATCTAGAAAATAAACTTCAGAAATTTTAAAAATACTTATTGATTCACTTAAAATAATAGTAATAAATTTATTATCAGTTGAAATAAGTTTTTATGGGAAGAAAAAGCTGCTTTTCAAAACAAGAAAGATTTCATGAGAAGAGTGGCACTGTTTTACATCTCTACAGATATCTCTTAGGTCTGGCTTCAGAGAAGACTGCTGGATTTACAGATCTGCTTCTGCGTACCATCTGTTGTAATATGCTGTCGTGATTGAAGCAGATGAAGAAAATCCAGACTCACATAGGTAGTTGGAAAAGGAAGTAATATTTTAATGGCCTTTTTAGATAATCATGGATCTTCTTTGATACTTCACCAAAACTCAACAAGAGTTGTTTTTTTAAAGGTTAGATGCAATATGGAATCTGAAACCACAACAATGAACTTCTTTATACTCTTTCACGTTAAAATCCATTGGTCTGTTTTGCCCTATGAATGGATCTTTTACCCATGCATGATTTTGTAACATCATGCATTAGTCATTTGGAAAATACTGGTTACCTGGGTTATTATGCAGATCTTCCAAATGTTGACCCAATTTATTACATGATATCAAAAAATTACTTTTGTTATTATCTCTACTAATCTCAAAAAAGTCTTTACATGTTGGGAAACTGGCAATATCCCAGTGGCAAATACAAAAATACAGGCTTTTCAAAATTCTAACTTTCACTTGAAAGCTCAAATTTTATGACTCCCCATAAATACTGTAAGTTGTTTTCCTTAAGGTGACAAACGCACTTTATTCATTTTCAACAAAATGTCTACCAAATACCAAAGCCTAAACAGCTATAGTTTGGCTGTCCATTCATCCTTCAGGTAAAAATGGTATTCCACCAAAAATGCTGCTGGTTCAGCTCAAACAAATCACAGATGTACTTTTCCTCCATTCAATCACAGCACTTCATTACACAGTAAGAATACTTTCAATTTCCATCCCACAGAATATTTAAAAGGTACATACTGAAAGGGATAAGATTTAATAAAATTAAATCAAAGAGATTCCTAAATGGAACTGGAACACTCTTTACTGAGATTGCCTTGTGGTGAAGAACACAACTACTAGTACCCTCTGGGACTACTGCCTTGATTAATGCTGAGGTACCTGCCATTTTACCCACCACAGCTCTTACACCATCAGTGCAAAAGTCAGTGCAGAGACACAGATGCAGAGAACGGACATGTGGGCACGGGGGGGAAGGGGAGGGTGGGATGAATTGGGAGACTAGGTTTGACATAAATACACTACTATGTGTAAAACAGATAGCTCATGGGAACCTGCTGTGCGGCACAGGGAGCTCAGCTCCCTGCTCTGTGATGACCTTGATGGGGGGGGAGGGAGGTCCAAGAGGGAGGGGATATAGGTATACATATAGCTGATTCACTTCATTGTACAGCAGAAACTAACACAACACTGTAAAGCAATTTTACTCCAATTAAAAAAAAAAGAAAAGGCAAATAATATCTTAGTATTGTTATGAAATTAGTTTTGGCCTCATGGGCACCTAAAACTGTCTTGAGGACCCCCAAGAGTCCACACTGTTCTACATGAATCCAGAAACAAAATAAAATAAAACCACAAGCAGCAGGATATCATCCCCTTTAAGAGTGTTTATTGGCAAGAATACTCCACGGACTATGGTCTAATACCCCCATCTTTCAGAGAAGGAAACAGACCCATGAGGCAGGTGGAGGCTAATCAGCTTGCCCAAGTTTATTAGGTAAGTCAGACACTGGGTCAAGAGCCCATTAACTGCTCTCTCCACCACCAGACTCAGCTGATTCAACAGCACCCATGACACAGGCACAGCTGAGAAACCTTCAGGACGCTATAAAGGAGACACATGCCTCTGAATACAAGTGGGCAAAATTCTACTCAGCCCAAGGGACCATGGATAGGATGATTTTCGCATTGTAAGTAAAAATGATAAAAATAATGAATAGACTTCTGGTTTCAGCTCCAACATATAATGAACTTGAAGTCCTCGCTCCAGTCCTTATAAGAAGAAAAAGCCAAACAAACTGAAATTAATGACTTATCTAGGACCCATCAGTAAACTGATGTCACAGGGCAAACCACCATAAAATCTGGAGAGAGAATCAGATCTAGAGTCACAGCTGAAATCTGTGCACCTGCAGCAGTAGCTATTGGAGCCACAAACTGGTAGGAACACTTAAATGGTCATTGTGACAAACTGCCAGGAGCTGTGCATGGACCAGCCTGAGAGGGAGAGCCACAGTCTTAGGAAACACCCGATGTTCTGAGCTTTCCTTTCAGGAACCCCATCAGGTTCTCACATGAAGAGCCAATAAAGACCCCCTCATGGCTCTGCCAGGGGGAGGGTGAGAATAACTATCTGACATACACTCAGAAACTTCATAACAAAGTCTGTTCTCCAAGGGAAGAGACTTCACCAGAGTCTTACCCCACCTGGAGAATAAATGTTTCTCTGACTCCAGTCACTGCAGTCCTCCTAGCTCACCAAGGTGTGGGTATTTGGGGGTGGGGGGCAGGGCATGAAACAGGGGAGAGGGCAAAACTGCTTTCTCATGAAATCTCTCTTTCTTAAAAAACTTTCATATTCTGAGTAACTCCTTGACTCGGAAAGTTTACATTGTAGGGCAGGGAGATGATAAGGGGAAAAGAGCACTAGATTAAAATCCCATTGCTCAAGGAGAGTTCTATTATTATTTAACCATTTCTCAGGGTAAGCTTTACTTACGAAATAGTCTTTCTTGAAGTTTTAACGTTGCACCTCTTTTAACAACATTTTCTTGTGCTCTTTCTTGTGCCCTTTCTTGTGCATAAATGTTAATTTTTTCTTTTGAATTGGGCAGACATTCCTACAATCTCTGCTCTTTATCTTCAGCTAGAGAATTTTTGCCCATTCCTATATGCCAGAGTTTCCATAATCCTCTTAGCTCCAAATGGTGTCTGTGCAAATGCTACGTACAAATTATTCTACTTTAATTAACTGCATGCATTTGCATGACCCTCAGAATGACTGTCTCCAATAGACCTCCATCAACGGACCTCCATCATCCTCCATCAATGGACCTCCATCAGAACGTCTGCTGCTGTCTGTCATCACCACCATTTCTACCTGTCATCAGTCACATCTTCATTGCTCTCTCTGTTGTTGTCCCTTTAGTTTATTTGCGCCACTCTTTTTTTATCTAGTAAAAGAACTAAAAGACCAAAAACTGGCTTCTCTAAGCAGGAAACACCTTTCCCTCAGCAAGGTGATCCTCATTCTCCAGGTAGGATCCTTGGCTCTTCTTAGCTGTATTTACCGTTCCAGGGCACAAAAAAGCTCCTCCTTCAGTTGACTGGCTTTCTGGAGGTGACCACATTGAGTACCAGCCATTCTAGAAGGCAGAGGTTTCTGGAAGTCTGTCTGTAGAATTAACACCACCTCTTTGTGGCTTCTCCCTCTACTGTGACCAACAAGGCACCCACAGATACTACCTTATAACTAAGCCACTTGACCTGCTCTGTTTTTATGGAGTGTGTGTATCAGAGTTTTTATGGCAATTTTTCTAAAAAGCCACAGTAGCTTTTAGATTCTAGGATTATGATTGTTTTGAGTTCTTCCAATTTAAATAACTTGCTCTCTAGTAAAATGGCCCTGAATAAAGACCACCAAGTGGTATTTCTGCTGTCCTTACACCTCAGGAGTCTGAGTTCTCAGATGTGAGGCCAAGGACTCGGGGCCTAGAGAGCGGTAGCTCTCAGCAGCAGTAAAGACTGAAAGGAGCTCAGGGATTTGACTTGATGGCTCCCTGAACCACCCAACCATCTTTCACTCTGGTTTTCTTTTCTTTTTTTAAAATTATTTGATTAATTTATTTATTTTTGGCTGTATTTGGTCTTCATTGCTGCATGCTGGCTTTCTCTAGTTGTGGCGAGTGGGGGGCTACTCTTTGTTGCAGTGCATGGGCTTCTCATTGCGGTGGCTTCTCTTGTTACGGAGCACAGGCTCTAGGCGTGTGGGCTTCAGTAGTTGTGGCAATGGGCTCAGTAGTTGTGGCTTGCGGGCTCTAGAGCGCAGGCTCAGTAGTTGCAGCACACAGGCTTAGCTGCTCCGCGGCATGTGGGATCTTCCTGGACCAGGGCTCGAACCCATGTCCCCTACATTGGCAGGTGGATCCTTAACCACTACGCCACCAGGGAAGTCCTCACTCTGGTTTCCAAGAGAGCCAGTACAGACCTCCAGAGGGCATCAGCTACAGTTGGTCGTTCTAGCACATAATTATTCACTAGGAAAAGAAAATCTAATAAATAATGCACAGGTGAAGCAGAAACACTTAATTTGCTTTTGGCAGGAAACACCACTGACAGCAAAGTCAAGAAGTAATGAATTATGTTGCATCACCTGAAGACAGAGGATAACTGCAGCCTTCCAAGGACAGATGGTCCTTCACTTCTGAAAAGCATCCCAAGTTTGCTCAGCTACCATCCTTACAGATGCAGCCAATCAGCCAACCCACACTTACTGAGGTGTATGGCTCTGCTCTAGGTGCAGTGGAGAACTCAAACACAAAGAGGCAGTCCCGTCGATTTTTCTATCTGTCCTAATTTTAAAGGTATGTGTGAATCTCTTTTTTAACTCAACATTCTTGCTCACCAGCAGCACTCCATGGTGGAACTGAGCAGCTCCAAGGGCCGGGGGATGAAGGGGCAGCTCCCCCCATCCCCCTGGCTGCCTGTCTCCAGATGCAGACCACACAACAGTTTATAGATTTGAAAATAGAGGCTAGGGTAGAATAAGAATCTAAGGGATTCACTCTGTAGGTAGCAAGCCAGCTCTTGCTGTTCATCTACCCTCACTTAATTAATTATTTTATTAAAAAAAAACATATATAGCACTTAAAATGTGCCAGGTACTGTTTTAAGTGCTTTATAAATATTAACTCATTCAATCCTCACAACAAGCCTGTAAGACAGATATAATTACCCCAATTTTAAGATGAGGACACAGAGGCACAAAGTGGTTAGCTAACCCACCCAAAGTTACAGCTAATATGTGGTAGAGTCATGGCTGGTCTAACATAGTCTAGCCCTAGTCTACCACCATTAACCACGGAGCAAAGTATTTAACAAACAAGGCTGCGGCATTTATGTGTGTAACATGCCTTCCTGAAGACAGACAAGGTAATTTAACCATGAGCCTCTAGTGTTAAGTTAAAACAACAACAATAGCAGCAACAACAAATATATATTCAGAATTTATTAAGAATAAGATATACGTTATAGGCTACATACCACGACAGAATTCTAACCTCAAGTTCAAGAGTAATCTTATCTTTCACTACACCAACACCCCTACTGGTCTATATAAATGAAAACTGCTAGAACATTTGCTGAGAGAATCAGCATTTGAATTTTTGCTGTAGTCTTTTCCTAAAATGTGGCCTGGATCTGAAGGGTCAGCTGGGGAGGAATCAGCACACATAACATCTCCTGTCTCTGGGTACATCAGTGTGCCTCAAAAGCTTTCTGCAAGGGACCACCTACCAGATAGCCCAAAACATCTCTCCCAAGGCAGGCATATCTGTGCTGTACAAGTCGACAGCCACTAGGCACTTGTGGATGTTTAAATTTAAATTAATTAAATAAAATTAAAAATTCAGTTCCTGGGTGGCACTTGCCACATAATAAGTGTTCAACAGCCACATGGGGCTAGTGGCTACCACAGTCAACAGCACAGAGACCATTTCCATCATTACAGAAAGTTCTATTGGACAGCATGAGTTAGATCCTGAGTGTGATTTCTTTTTATGCTTGAGTCTGAAAATACTTAGTGGTAATAATTTCATCCTTCCTTTCTTATGAATAAACAAAATACAAATTACATTTCATTTCTTCATAAGTTTTCTACTCCCAAATTCAGCTCTCAGGGGGGCAGTGGATTATTTACAAGCAGGTCAAGTAAACTCCTTACCCTCCAGTACCTGGTACCCAGAATGTGTTTCTTCTTCCATAACAATGAATGAAACATAAAACTTAGGTAAGGAAGGGGAATTCATTAAAAAGTGTGGCAGACAAATGTTCTGTTTATAGACTGTGGCTTCATGTGTGATGTTAAGCTCTGAGACACATACTCGACTGGTCACAAGGAAGTCGGACAGGAGAGGGTGGCTACTCCACACAAACTAATACCTCTATCCGAAAAACAACACGAACACTTGCACCACTACACACAATGGGTCAGACACTTTTCCTGGCTTTAAAAAAAAGTGCCCACACAAAAACAGGTCAGTTATACAGTCCTGTGTGGGCCAGAGACAGTGGCACCAAATTTTCCACTGGGAGCAAATTTTTCTTTACAACACTTTCTGATTTCTATCATCCTTAACCTGCATTACTAGGATGTCTGATAAATAACACTGCTGTTCCATTTCATGTGTGTTCACATTGTAAAGAAGAAGAAAAGCAACAATAAAACATGAGCAACAGCTTAGCAATAAAGCACAAATTCTAGGACACTTCCATAGCTATGGATGCTAAGATCCAAAATTCTCCTAATTCCTCAGTCTCAATTCCAGGAAAGCCTGGAAAGACTATGTTTATGACCAGTAGGAACTGCCTTGTGCTAGCATCGATCTTAACATCTAACATCGAGGGTGTTCTAACACCCTATCTACCCCCATTTACTTTTAGTAACATAACTGAATTTTTAATGAAATCCTGTGATATAGAGCTTTCTTTTCAGTTCAGATGAATGGAATGAGCAACGCTAATAAGAATCATTAATGTCTGGTCATTTTAAGTTGTAAAAATACCTTAAGCTCCTCAGAAGATGCAAAATTTAAAAAAAATGTAATAGTAGTAATAATTAAATTACATACTTGTGACTTCTTGTAAGAAATCCAAACACGGTCGACTACTTCCAGAAATGCTTATTGAAACAGCCAGTGGGGTCTGTCCTTCATAGTTCCTTGTGTTCGTGTCCGCTCCATAATTATATAACATCCGTGCACAAAGCACGTCATCCCTAAGGGCAGACAAATGTAAAGGAGTTTGTCCATCTTCTAAGCGACCCAAGTTTGTGTCTGCTCCTCTCTGAAGGAACATTCGGCAATAAGAGTGATTGCTTTTGATCACAGCGTATCGCAACAGGAAACCGTTCTGAATGTCGATGTTGGCATTGTGGTCCAGGAGGATTTTCACACAGCTTGACCTCTCTCGGATAATGGCGAGCTGAAGCGGCGTTGTACCTTTATCACTGAGCGGGTCAACCTCAGCCTTGAACTCCAGTAGGAGTCGGACAAATGAGTCCCTACCATAGTGAGCAGCCACATGAAGGGGAGTCCAGCCATCATTGCTTTTTGCATTAATAATGTCGCTCCTGTATTCAGATTCTAACATCAGGCGTGCAATCCGAGCCCGGCCATGCATGGCTGCGTAATGAAGTGCAGTGAAGCCTCCGATTAAGTCTTTAACTGTGGGATCAGCTAGAGTTAAAACCAAAATGAAAACATTAGCAGACTCTGAGACAAAGCAACGAACTCTGCCATGGCACAGCACATCTTAGCCAATTCTCATATGAAATGTGAAATGATTAAACACTATAATGAATATTAATTCCTTCTTGCCTCAGCTTAATTGAAATACCGTTTTAATGGAAAAAAAATTTTAGTAGAAAGTTATCAAACCTCGATTAATAGGATGAGTATATGACTTACAAAGCATTTAAAAGCTATATACAAAAAACACAGAGTCCAGATCACCACATCCCCTCTCTTTGCTAATTTCATCAATTGCCCTTGGCTTCCCAACTCCCTCATCTCTGTACTGTTTCATGTTGCTCTTCTGTTTTGAACTTTTTGTTTTATTTTCTCTTCTGCTGCTTCTTGGTCTTAAAAAGAAGCATGTGTAGCAACATCTGCTGCTCTAAATTACGGATGTACTGTGGTCTGGCAGACTGTGTTGTTTTAGGGTGTATTAGGTAAAAATTAAAAAAAAAAAAAGGTTTTCTGTGATCTGTAAGAATTCCAAAACATGTAAGATATATGTTAAGTGATCTTGATAAATCATGTTTTTATAAGATAAAACTCTATTCTGAATTCTTCGTTTTACAAGAACTTTGCAGTTTTTAAGAATTAAACAGCACACGTTGTGTGAAAAATTGGGAGAAACCTCAGCACTGAATAAATATTATTTTCTAAAACAGTTCCAAACCTCTCTCCTAAATCGACAGATTTCTGGAAGAAAAAAAAGAAATAAAAGAGAAGAAAAGAAACTAAAATGATTTATCTGCTGTATGACTCCTCAAGTCACAGACTTTTGTCACCTGCCCCCAGTCTTTCCTAAAGCTGAGGGTCAGTTCTACACAGCTCTCATCCCACTAGCCTTCCTGGACAAGGGCAGAAAAGGGGCAAGAACCCTCATATGCTATAGGTAGGTCACTTCCTGGAGGCCAGCAATTCTGTGTGAAGATAACTGGTTGGACCAAACTACCAAGGATTAAAATACTTTCTTCTTATAAAAGTCACCATTAATTTTTAGCTTGTTCATGAAAGAGAAAAATTCATAAGTGTTCTTCAAACAAACAAACAAAAAGCCTCCACAGTCATGTGATTAAACAAAACACTTGCATTTTGTTTAGTAAAATGTTGCTTAGTTCTAAAACATTTTATGACAGCTTGGTCTCTTAGAAAAACCTATGAGGCAGAAAACTGTATCTAAAATAGTAATAATACTGTGGAGAATACAAATTTCAATTAAGAAATAGTTACAACAAAAGCTATAAAAAGTTAACACTTTTTAGGTAAGCTATATCAGTTGAATTTCTAAGATTATTTCATATAAACTGATATTACACAACACTAATATGACTTTTATGTGTTTAAAGAAAATGAGGGTATCATATCTGCCTTGGTCTTCACTAAAAGAAAAATATACAGTACCTATTCACTACTTAATTAAAAAAAAAGGAGCAAGAATATTTAAACAATGCACATTGCTGCCATCTACTGGTAAGGCATGAACATGAGCTACTGTTGCCATTTTGACAGATGATGCTGAGCCCTCAAATCTGTTTTCAGATACCTCACTTACCTAAAGTAGACTAAGACAGGCATGAAATATAAAAGAACCCATTCTATTCAAATAAAACCGTAAATCTTGCCAAGATGGCCATCCCTAATCTATACCTGACCAATCAACTGCTTCCAGACATTCTCTTTTAATCTGTTAGTGAAATTCAAGAATACCTGTTTTCACTTCTCCCACCTTTCATCCACCATGGGTGCCTTTAAAGTTGCCAGCAAACAGTCTCATGTGCATCCTATACTCGCTTTGTTTGACAGTAAAATTAAAATTATGTTACATAAAATTGCACTGGCATCTTTAGTTTTCCACCTCAGGTCTTTTTTAGATTCTACTTACAACTTGGTGCTATACTGAGCTAGGAAAAACAAAGATTAACAAATACAGCAATGATCTGCTTAGTCTAAGTAAAAACCACTAAAATCCATTAATTGAGCACACACTGGAAACACAGCACAGAAGGAAGACTGTAGGTTAACAACATATACAATCTGTATAGTTACTTTCCTCAAGAAATTAACAAATAGGAAATATAAGACAAAGATGAAAACAAAAATTAATTTAAGGATTATTAGCCAACGCAATAAGATAAGAAAAAGATCTTATTTGTAATAGTAGCAGAAACTACAAAACACCTAGATATAAATTCTGTAAGAAATGTGCAGGGCACATGTGAAGAGACCTTTTTTGACTTAACTGAATTCACTTCATCTGTGTCTGTTCAAATGTTCCTTCAACAGAAAATCCTTCGCTGAACACTAACATGGTAGCCCCATCACCTCATAACTTTGTCTGCTTTAGCAAGCTTTCTCCCCCCAGGTGCAAACTATTTAATACAAATTGTATCAGTCTCAAGAAACCCATTTGAAAAGTTTGAAAGCATATATAAATAAAAGCAGACAAACATTCCCTACCAATATGGTTCTTTCTTTCCAACAGCTTTACTGAGGTGCAATAAAACTGAACGATTTTAAGTATACAGGTTGATGAACTCTGACGAATTGTATACAGTCATGTGACTACCACTACAATCAAAATATTCCCATCGTCTCAAAAAGTTCCTTCCTGCCTCTTTATAGACAATTTCCTGCCCAGACTCTAGACCTCAGGCAACCACTAATGTTTTGCCTTTCTATAATTTGATATAAGTGGAATCATAGAGTATTAGGCTTTTGTATTTGACTTATTTCACTTATCATAATGTTTCTGAAATTCATACATGTTGTTGTGGTTCATCAAAAGTTCGTCCCTTTGCAGCTCGGTGCTTTGTGACTGCCTGGAGGGGTGGGATAGGGAGGATGGGAGGGAGGGAGACGCAAGAGGTAAGAGATATGGGAACATATGTATATATATAACTGATTCACTTTATTATAAAGCAGAAACTAACACACCATTGTGAAGCAATTATACTCCAATAAAGATGTAAAAAAAAAATTTAATCCCTTTGTATTGCTGAACAGTATTCCATAATATGGATATATAGTTATTATTTATATAGTCAGTAGCAAATGGATAAATGGGTTATTCCTAGGCTATAATGAATAAGGCTACTGTGAACATTCATGTACAAGTCTGTTTGTGGATATATGTTTTCAGTTCACTTGGGTAAATACCTAGGAGAGAATTGCTGGTCATATGTTAAATGTACATTTAACCTCCTAAAAAAGGGCCAAACTGTTTTTCTAAGCGACTATACAATATTACACTCCCACCAGCAATGTATGAGAGTTCCTAATGTTCTACATGTTCACTAATACTTGGCATTATTAGTAATTTTAATTTTATCAATTCTATTGAGTATAAAGTGGTAACTTATTGGGATTTTAATATACATTACCCTGATGACTACTGATACTGGGCTTGTTCTGATACTGGGCTTATTCATATACTTTCTTTTGTGAAGTGTCTGTTGAAATCATTTTTATTGTGTAGTTGTTCTCATTATTAGTTTAAAACTCAATTGTGTATATATTCTGGATACAAGCCCCTTTGTCAGATATGTTTTGTATTTTCTCCTAGTCTATGGCTTGCCTTTTCATTTCCTATACTGTGTCTTTTGAAGAGCAAAAGTTCTGAATTTTGATGAAATCTACTGTCATTTGTTTTCTTCTATGGTTTGTGCTTTTTGTGTCCTGTTTAAGAAATCTTTGCCCAACACAATGTCACTATAGGTTTTGTTTTCTTCTAGAAGTTTTATACTTTTAACTCTTATATTTAGGGCAATGGTCCATTCCTAGCTGATTTCTGTGTACAGCGTAAGATCAGATCAACGTTCATTATTCTCCATATAAATATCTATTTAATCCAGCACAATTTGTTTAAAAAACTACCTTTCCTCGATGATTTATCCTGGTGCCTTTGCCACAAAACAATTTACCATACAAGTGTGGATCTATTTCTGAACTCTATTCTGTTCCACTGATCTAAAAGTGTATCCATATACCAGTACCAGATTGTCTTGATTACTGCAGCTTTATAGTAAGTTTTGATAGCAGGTAACATTCTCAAACCTTCTTTAAACTGTTTTGGGCAATAAATTTTAGAATCAACCTACCAATTTCTTCAAACAAGCCTGTTACAATGTTGACTGGAACTCTACCAACTCTAAAAATGTAAATCTGCCCCAAATTATCTAAATAATATTTATTCTTCCAAACCATGAGCACAGAATACCTCTCTATTTATTTAGGTCTTCTTTAATTTCCCTCAGCAATGTTTTGTACTTTTCAGCATACAAGTACTGCACATCTTTCATTACATTTATTACTAAACTTTGTTGCTATCATAATGAATTGTTTTTACATTTCATTTTCTAAATGTTCATTACTGGTATAGAGAAATAAAATTGATTTTTGTATACCAACTTGTGTATTCTGTAATCTAGCTAAATTCACTTTTTAGTTCTAGAATGTTTTTGAGATTTCTTACGATTTTCTAAACATACAATTATGTTCTCTGCAAATAAAGACAGCTTTACTTCTTCCTTTCCAATCCCAGGACCCTTATTTGAACAATAAAATGTTGACAAAATGTAGTAAAAGCATATACCCTTGCCATGTTCCTAATCTCAGAGGGAAAGAATTCAGCAGTTCACCATTTACTATGATGTAAGTTGTAGTTTTTCACAGGTGTCTTTCCTTAGGGTTTGGAAGTTGTCTTCTGCTTTTGGCTTGCTGAGAGTCTTTATGATGAATGGGTATACTATACTGTCACATGCATTTTCTGCATCTATTGAAAGGATCATTTGGTATTTACTTTTATTCTATTAAGAGGGTAAATTACTCATCATATTTTCAGATGTTAAACAAAGCTTGCATTCCTGGGATAAACACTACTTGGTCGTGATGTAATATTCTTTTTTATATAATGATGGATGAGATTTGATAGTATTTTGTTAAGGTTATTTCTAACTTTTGTCATGAGTGAAACTGGTCTGTGGTTTTCATTTCTTGCAATGTCTTTATTTGGTTTCAGGGTACTATATGCCTTATACAATAAGTTTGGAAGTGTTTCCTCAAAGAGTTTGGGTAGTGCTGTTATTGTTTTTTCCTTTAATATTTGAAATATTTCAACAGAAAAGGCAGCTGGGCCCACCTAAAGACTTTTAGTGTAAAGTTTTAATTATGAACTAAATTTCTTTGATGTAGGACTATTAGATTGTTCTATTTTTCCCTTGGGTCAGTTGTGGCCATATGTGTCTTTCGAGGAATCTGTTCATTTCTTCTAAATGGCAGAAGGGTGTTCATTATATTCCTTATTATCCTTTTAGCATCTATAAGATCTACAGTGAAAACAGTTTTTTCCATACTTGATATTGGCACCTGTCTTTTGTTTTCTTCATCAGTCTAGCTAGAGATTTTATCAATTTTACTGATCTTTTCAAGGAACCAGCTTTTTCTTTGTTTCATAAATTTTCTCCATCATTTGTCCATTTTCAATTCCACGGATTTCTTTTCTTCTCTTTGTTATTTCATTCCTATTCTTACTTTGAATTTAATTGTAGCAGTATATAGAAACTGTTCCAAGATAGCCCCCTTTCCTCTCCCTTCCTTTGTCCTATTATTGTCATACATATTACATCTTTATATAAGCCCAACAATAGTTTTATAATTATTGTTTTATGTTGTTGTCTTTTAAGAGATGAAAAGGGGGGAATATATTTCCATTGTCTCTGGCAGCACAATTTTAAGGGGGCCCCTCCCATAATCCTTGCCTCTTGATGCTCATGCCTTTGTGTAATTCTCTCCCCTCGAGTATGAGCAGGAACTGTGACTTCCTTCTAACCAACAGAATCTGGCAAAGGTGACGGAATGTCACTACTGTGGTTATGTTATGATACACAAGACTCCATCTTGCTAGCAGACTCACTGTAGCAACTTTCACTGCTGCCTTGATGAACTAAGGAGCCTTCATGGGAAAGCCCACAGGCCAAGACTCTGCAGGTTATCTCTAGGAACTACTGGCAACCTTCAGCCAGTAGCCAGCAAGAAGCTGAGGCCCTCAGTCCTGTACATCCAAGAGAATTCATCTGCTAACAACCTGAATGAGCTTGGAAGCAAATTCTTCTCCATTTAAGCCTACAGATGAGAACAGTCTGGCCAACACCTTAAAACTGTGAGGTAATAAGTATATCTTGTATTGTCATATATTTGTGTAATTTGTTACACAGCAATAGAAAACAAATATACTGTTTTTTACATGCATAATTACCTTTACCAGTGATCTTTATTTGCTCTGTGAATTTGGATTACACGTGGTCCTTTTCTTTCAGCTGGAAGGACTTCTTTCAGTACTTCTCGTAAGGCAGGTCTGAGAGCAACAAATTCCCTTTATTTATCTGGGAACATCTTTATATCACCTTCACTTAAAATTTTTTTTTAAAATATTCTTATTGGCTTTTACTTTTTTTAAATTAATTAATTTATTTTTGGCTGAGTTGGGTCTTTGTTGCTGCACGTGGGCTTTCTCTGGTTGCGGCAAGTGGGGGCTACTCTTTGTTGTGGTGTGCGGGCTTCTCATTGTGGTGGCTTCTCTTGTTGCGGAGCACGGGCTCTAGGTGTGAGGGCTCAGAAGTTGTGGCTCACAGACTCTAGAGCGCAGGTTAGGTAGTTGTGGTTCACGGGCTTAGTTGTTCCGTGGCCTGTGGGATTTTCCTGGACCAGGGCTCGAACCCATATCCCCTTCGTTGGCAGGCGGATTCTTAACCACTGTGGCACCAGGGAAGCCCTATCACCTTCATTTCTGAAGGACAATTTGGCTGGATTTAAAATTGCTGGTTGACTGTTATTTGTTTTCAGTAATTACAAGATGTCATCCCATTGTCTTCTGGCCACTGTTGTTTCTTATGAGAAATCAGCTGTTAATCTTATCATTGAGGATCCCTCGTACATAATGCATCACTTCTCTAGGTGCTTTCAAGATTTTCTCTTTGTTTTTAACATTCCCCAGTTTGACAATTACATCTCTTAGATGAATATCCTACTTGGAGACACTGAGTGTCTCAGATGTATAGTTTAGCATTTTTCAACAAATATAGGAAGTTTTCAGTCATTTCTTCTTCAAATATTTTTTTCTTTCCCTTTCTCGCTTTCCCCTCTCTTTTCTGGCTCCCATTATGCCTCATGCATATATTGGTATGCTTGATAATGTTCCACAGGTCTATGGGGCCCTGAGTTGAGGCTGTGATACTGCTTGCAGCAAGCAACACAGCAGCCTCACATTTAACAGGAGACCTGGCAAATGAGACAGCCATGTGGGCGTTGATAAGCTGCTACATATTTCTGGGAATTGGGAAGGCAGATGCATGCTTAAGAAAGACCAGAGAGGACCCCAGTTATCTACTCATCCCTGGCTGAACATGAGGCCAGAAAATGGAAGCTGGGGCATACTTGTAAATTGTCTGATTATTAAATGTGTCTCATCCTATACACAGATCTCCTTGGCAAAGGGTAGAAGCCTTACCGGCTCAAATTGCTTAAGCAAAACCTCTGACCAGTTACCGGTCAAACATAAGTTATTTTGGCCATAAGATGTCTTACATATCTTATTGTTGTTGATATTTTTAAAAATTCTTTTTTCTATATGTTCCTCAGACTAGATAATGTCTATTGATAAATTTTCAAGGTCACTGATTCCTTCTTTTGCCAGCTCCAATCTGCTGTTAAGCACTCTAATGAATTCATTTTAGTTACTGTACTTTCAACTCTAGAATTTCTATTTATATATATGTATATACATACATTCCCATTTTCATATATAAAATTATATGTATTCTATCTCTTTATTGATCATTCCTATTTGATTTGTCACTGTCACATGTTTTCATTTAATTCTTTGAACATGGTGTCCTTAGTTCTTTGAATACATTTATAATAGCTATTCTGAAGTTTTGTTAACTAAGTGTAACATCTGGGCCCCTTCATAAACACTTTCTATTAGCTAGTTTCATTTCTTGTGTATGAGCAATACATTCCTGTTTCTTAGCATGTCTCATAATTTTACTGAAAATTGAAGATTTTAGACTATATCATAGCACCCCTGGATTTTGAACCTCACCTCTTCCAGGTGGGCTGTTGCTGCTATTTGTTTTAGTGAATTGCCTAGACTAATTCTACATAGTCTGTCTCCCTTATAGTATACAGCCACTTACGTCTCTGCTCAGTTGTTATTATTAAAGTCTGGCTTCTAGGGGCCGCTCCTAGGAATAACTTACGTTTGACCAGTAACTGGTCAGAGGTTGTGCTTAAACAATTTGAGCCAGTAAGGCTTCCACCCTTTGCCCAAGAGATCTGTGTATAGGTTGAGACACACATTCAATAAACAGACAATTTACAATTTACAGCTTCCATTTTCTGGTCTCATGTTCAGCCAGGGGTGAGTAGATAACTGGGGCCCTCTCTGGCCTTTCTTAAGTATGTATCAGCCTTCCAAATTCCCAGAAATATGTAGTAGCTTATCAAAGCCCACATGGCTGTCTCATTTGCCAGGTCTCCTGTTAAATGTGAGGCTGCTCTATTGCTTGCCCCAACTGGTGTTACAGCCTCAGTTACAGCCTAAGAAAGGCCAACTACTGTTGGCCTTCCCAGTTTGTTTGCCACCTAGATCAAGACCACAGTTATTTTCAACAATGCTCCAGGCATGGGGAATTTCCATGGGCTCCAAAATCAGGTCAGTCCCTTGCATCATCGAGGAGGATTCCAGCTCCCATGATAATGTGACACAGAGACTGTTGGGGAGCAGAGAGGGTAAATGGCAACAGCCACTTTGGGCTCAATTTCTTCTTTTTCAAGTTTCTTAAGGTAAAAACTTCAGTAATTGATTTAAGATGGTTCTTCTCTGCTATTCAAACATTTATAGCTATAAATTCCTAAGCACTGCTCTAGTACATCCCACAAATTCTGATATATTGTACTTTCACTATCATTCAGTTCAAAATTTGTTTAATTTCTAAATGTCTGAGTTTGTCCTAGACATGTTATTGTTGTTGATTTCTAACAGAATTCCATTGCAGTTAGGGAATATACCCTTAAGATTTCAGCCTTTTAAAATTTACTGACACGTATTTTATTGCCAGCATATGGTTTATCCTAGTGTCCACAGCATGCACACCAAAGAATGTATATTCTGAAGGTACTGGATGCAATTTTCCAAAATATTAGGTCAATGTGTTTGATAATGGTTTTTAGATTTTTCTATAGTTATTGATTTTTTATATCTAGATGTTCTATCAATTGCTGAGAGATGTTAAAATCTCCAACATTCAAGACTGTGAAACTGTCCATTTCTCCCTTTAACACATATTTTGAAGTTCCCTTCAAATTTTTTGCGTCACGTATTTTGAAGTTCTCTTCCTGGATGTATGTACATTTTATGACTATTATTCCTCCTAATGAAGTGCCCCATATATCCCTGTGAAATGTCTCTCCTTAGTTCTGGTAATAGTCTATGTCTTGCAATCTATTTTATATGATATTAATGTAGCCACTTGGGCCTTCACATGCTTGCCATTTGCATGACATATTTCCATGATATATCCCATCCATTCATCTACTTTCAACCTACCTGTACCTTTATATTTAAAGTATTATCTTTGTAGTCAGCATGTAATTGAGTTTTGTCTACTTACCTTTCTGATAATTTCTAAATTTTAATTGGATTGTTCAGTCCATTAATGTTTAATATAATTATTGATATAGTTGAGTTTAGATTTACCATTTTATTATTTGTTTTCCATCTGTCTCCTCTATTGTCCCTCTTCTTCCCTTTACTACCATTTTTTTTCTTTGTACTATCAGAACATTTTTTAACATTCCATTTTAATGTCTCCATTGACAGTTTAGCTATACTTCTTTGCATTATCTTTTTTTTTTTTTTTTTTTTACTGGTTACTCTGAGACTTGGAATATATAAACTGAACTGTTCAAAAACATTACCAGGATTTGTACAGAGGTTATTATAAGCTTCCCATTTGTGTCTAAAAGCTCAAATACTTTTGGACATTACAAAATCCTAAAAGCAGGAAAGTCAGAATTTTACAAAATATATGTATAAGCATTATACCATAATTTACTATTTATGTGATTACTCTTCTTAAAAGTTTTAGAAAGCACCAAATGCAATTAGCTAAGTTACACAGGCACAGGCACTGCTTGGAGTTCTAAAAACCAGTTATGCATTGTGCCATGTTATTATAGGAAAAAAAAAGCAACAATGGAGGAAATAAAAAATCTAGACAAAAACCTAAAACTTGACTAATAATTCAACACAGAACAAAGAGCCAGAAAGTCAGATGGTATAATGTTCCCAAACAGAATTTCCCCAAGTAATATTACTTTTTTGTTAATGAAAAACTAAAAATTTAGAAAAGCATCAAAGCAAAAACCAGCATTCTCTAATAACTACTGTCAACACTGATGATAGACTTCTTTCAGCTTTCCTTCTATACATTTTAAAAAATTACTCGTAATTGTAATCATAGTCTAATTACTTAATTTTTCCTCTATATTTGGGCACTGAAAATGCCTCCATTTTTAAAATTATATATAATAAAGGGTAAAATTTTCATACAGAAAATAATTTCTGTACTTAAGACTGCTTCCTTGGAATAAATTAATAGAAGTAGATATATTGGCAAAAAAATCTCCCATTTCTCAGGATCTAACATACTACTAAACTTCTTTCCACAACTGCTTTAATAAACTTCTACCATCAATGTTCCTGTTTCATCACATTTGGGATTACCATTTGTAAAATCTTTCATTTTTGAAAAGCTAAAAATAATTTCTCACCATTCTGCTATGGATTTTTCTAATCACTTATTTCTTTCATTTATTTTCTTGTGTTTCATCAAGAGGATTTTACCTACTGTACCAAGAGGAGACCTGAGACACTTATCAGGTGTCTCATCTCAGGTTCCTCCAGGGATGTGTTTTATGGAATTAACTTCTAGAGCTTCAGCTGACCGCCCTCCAGGTCAGTCTGCATAAACACTGAATCTGAAGATAAATAAACACACTAGCTAATATAGGGTCTCTTAATGTTACTCTCTTGAAATGTCCAGTGTAGTATTAGAATTTTCAGAAAGATTCAAAATGGGAAAATGAATATAGTAATAGTGGGTTTCTTAAAATTCACACTCTTATAGTAGTGACTCTTCCCCATAATTCCAACAGCACACTAACCTGGTCAGAAAGACTACCAGGATTTGGACAGAGGTACTATTATATGCATCACATTTGTGTTTAGAAACACTAATATTTTTGGACATTATAAAACCCTAAGTGTTCATCATTTTGAAGCAGGATACTTGAAAGTAAAGCAGCAAAATATCACTTATCTGCATAGGCCAACATTTTGTATCTACAAGGTCTAATATGTCTACTAGTCACGTGTGGCTACTGAGCACTTGAAACGTGGCTAGCGTGACTGCGGAACTGAATTTTTTGTTTACTTTAAATGTAAATACAGGCACATATTTTATTGCACTTCACTTTATTGCACTTCAGAGATACTGACTGCAATTTTTACAAATTGAAGGTTTGTGGCAACCCCTCCTAGATCAAGTCCATCGGTGCCATTTTCCAACAGCATTTGCTCACTTTCTGTCTCTGTATCACATTAGGATAATTCTCAAAATATTTCAAACTTTTTCATCATTATTCTACTTGTTATGGTGATCAGTGATCTTAGATGTGACTATTTTAATTATTTAGGGTTGCCATGAATCACGCCCATAATAAGACAGCGAACTTAATCAATACATGCTGTTATGTGTTCTGACTGCTCCACCAACCAGCCGTTCCCCAGTCTCTCTCCCTCTCCTCAGGCCTCCCTGTCCCCTGGGACACAACAATATTGAAATCAGGCCTTTAACTGTTCAAATGAAGAGTCACATGTCTCTCACTTTAAATCAAAAGCTAGAAATGATTACACTTAATGAGGAAGGCATGTTGAAAACTGAGATAGGCCAAAAGCTAGGCTTCTTGTGCAAAACAGGTAGACAAGTTGTGAATGCAAAGGAAATGTTCTCAAAGGAAATTAAAAGTGCTAATCCAGTGAACACAGGAATAATAAGAAAGCAGAGCACCCTTTTGGGTGATATGGAGAAAGTCTGAGTGGGCTGACTAGAAGATCAAACCAGCCATGACATTCCCTAATTTAGCCAAAGTCTAATTCAAAGCAAGGCCCTAACTCTCTTCAATTATGTGAAAGCTGAGAGAGGTGAGGAAACGTCCAAAGAACAGTCTGAAGCTAGCAGAGGTTGATTCACGAGGTTCCAAGAAAGAAGCCAACTCCATAACATCAAAATGCAAGGTGAAGCAGCAAGTGCTGATGTAGAAGCTGCAACAAATTATCCAGAAGATAATTAATGAAGGTGGCTACACTAAACAACAGTGTTTCAATATGGATGAAACAGCGTTATATTGGAAGAAGATGCTACCTAGGACCTTCATAGCTAGAGAAGAGAAGTCAAAGCACGGCTTCAAAGTTTCAATGTTAGGAGTTAATGTAGCTGGTGACTTTAAGTTGAAGCCAGTGTACATTTACCATTCCCAAAACCCTAGTGCCCTTAAGAATTCTACCAAATCTACTCTGCCTGTGCTCTATAAATGGAACAACAAAGCCTGGATGACAGCACATCTGTGTACAACACAGTTTACTGAATATATAAAGTTCGACGTCGAGATCCACTGCTCAGAAATAAAGACTCCTTTCAAAATATTACTCCTCATTGACAATGCACCTAGTCATCCAAGAGCTCTGATAGAGATATACAATGAGATTAATGTTGTTTTCATGCCTAACACAATATCCATTCTGCAGTCCATGGATCAAGGAGTAATTTCGACTATGAAGTTTTATTATTGAAGAAATACATTTCCTAAGGTTACAGCTGCCATAATTAGTGATTCCTCTGATGGATTTGGGCAAAGTAAATTGAAAACTCTTTGGAAAGGATTCACCATTCCAGATGCCATTAAGAACATACATAATTCATGGGAAGGGGACAAAATATCAATACTAACAAGAGTTTGGAAGAAGTTGATTCCAACCCTCATGGATGCCTCTGAGGGGTTCAAGACTTCAGTGCAGGAAGTAACTGCAGATTACTTAGCAAGAGAACTAGAATTAGAAGTGGAGCCTGAAGATATGACTGAATTGCTGCAATCTCATGATAAAATTTTAACAGGTGAGGAGCTGCTTCTCAGGGATGAGCAAAGAAAGTGATTTCTTGAGATGGAATTTACTCTCAGTGAAGATGCTGTGGAGGTTGTTGAAATCACAATAAAGGATTTAGAATACTACATAAACTTAGTTGATAACGTAGCAGTAGGGTTTAAGAGAATTGACTCCAATCTTGAAAGCAGTTCTGCTGTGGATAAAATGCTATCAAACACACTGCATGCTACAGAGAAATCATTCGTGAAAGGAAGAGTTAATCAATGGTGGCAAACTTCATTTTTGTCGTATTTTAAGAAATTGCCACTCCAGCCTTCAGCAACCACCACCCTGGTCACTCAGCAGCCATCAACATGAGGGAAGATCCTCCACCAGCAAAAAGATTATGACTCACTGAAGGCTCAGATGATGGTTAGCAATTTTTTAGCTATAAAGTATTTTTTAACTAAGATATGTACATTGTTTCTTTAGACACTGGGAAACCAAAAAATTCATGTGACTCCCTCTGTTGCAATATTCGCTTTATTGTGGTGGTCTGGAACCAACCCTCAGTATCTCTGAGGTATGCCTGCTGCCACACGTGCTATAGACAGCACAGGTTTAGATTAAACTAAAGAGAGCCTCCCTTTTTTTTTTTCCTTTTGGAATATAGCCAGTATTAGCGATTCAAGTCAAACTTGCTCATTTCCTCAATGAAACTGGATTTCTCCCAAGCAGCAGCAAGCGTACTTCACATACCTGCTCCACAACCAGGCTTCCCTCTGTGGTCACATGGCTGTCACCACAGCACAGAGACAGGCAACCTCTTAGCTCTGAGTTTTGAAAGCTCTGTGTGATCACTCATTGGTGGTTTCATGGTGCAGGTGTACACATTTAATTATAAGATCTGCTCCTTTAATGTACTTGAGATTAAAAATTTCTGGTAGGGTAAATGGCTGATATTAAACATCTATATCCTTTCTTCTTTTCAATTGCTTTGGCTATCTTTCCCCTGCTCATTCAGTAAATGACAACTCTTTTTTTTCTTCCTGATCCTCAGCCCCCAAACCTATTATTCTTAATTTCTTTCCCTCTCACCTCATAGCCCATCTATCAGCACATACTCTTGACTCCATTTTCAAAATATATCCAGAATCCGACCACTTCTCAACACATCCACTGCTATCATGTAGCCCAAGCCACGAACATCTCTCACCTGAGCTATTCCAAAGCGTCCGGACAGGTTTTCCTACTTCTCCTCTGCTCCTCCACAATCTATCTTCCTCAGAGCAGCCAGAGTGAGCCCTTAAGTAAGTTCATATTGTTGCTCAGTTGAGAAGCAGTCAATGCCACCCCCTTTCTCACTCAGAACAAAGTCCAAAGTCTTTTCCATGCCTTCTAGGAGCTACAGAACATGTCAGCTGACTCTCTTTAGCCCTGTTTGCCCCCCTCTCCCATTATTCTGCTCCAGCTACCGTCTTCCTGGCTTTTTCTTGAAAGTGCTAAGCATGTTCCCAGCCTAGAGTTTTTACTTTAACACTTTTACTTTAACACTTTTCTCCCAGATACACACATGGTTTGGTCTTCGTTTCTTTCAGGCCTCAGCTAACATGTCACATTAGAGGCATTCCCTGAATACCTAATTTAAAACAGAAGCCTGTACCTCTTTATCCCTTCTCTGCTTCCTTTTCTTCATGACTTGATATCATATATTTACTGTCAACTACTGAAATGTAAGTGCCACGACAGCAGGGACTTTGTTACTGTATTCCCAGCCCTCAGAACAGTGCCTGGCACATAGCAGTGCTCAATAAATACGTGTGGGGTGCAAGGAAATGAGGCTGCAGTCCTGACCAGGCAGCAGTGCCTGAGGTCTTGGGCCCTTTCACTAAGCTCCCAATACTACACCCAGTGAGCTTTCTACAACACACAGCTGTTTCTCCCACTCCTCTCTGTCAAATGGCTCACCACTGTCCCCCAAATAAATGACCAGATATGCTCCAATCATACTGAATTTTCTTCAGTTCCTAAAACCAAACATGCTCCCTTTCTTCTTCAGCCCTTTACTCAGTGTCTTCTGTGTTTGAAAGAACCCCACACCTCCACCCTTCCAGCACCCCATGCAGCCTCACCTTTCAAGAACTTGATGCAAACCATGCCTTCTCTAGTAAGCCTTCCATGCCACTCCCACCACCTTTGCCCCAACAAATGGGGTGGTCTTTTATACACGGCGCTTAGCTCACTCTGCTGGGACTGCATTGTTTTCTTACAGGTCATACAGAATCATGGTTAAGACAATGGGTTTGAATCCTGGCTCTACAATTTATGAAGTGAATGACTGTGAGCAAATTACTTACCATCCTGTGGCTCAGTTTTCTCAGTGGAAAAATTACTACTTACCCTCACAGAATAGTTGTGAAGAATTAGGCTGATACTAAATGCTCAACAAATGTTGGCTACAAATCCATCCACCCACTAAACTATGAAGTGCCAGAAGGCGAGCACAATGATTACGTCCATATCTCAGGGCCTGGCCAGAGCATGGCATACGTTACGTGCCCAATAAATATTTGCTGAATAAATATAAGAATAAGTGACCAACTGGCCACCTCATCCTCATCTAACTATCTATATGAATTCTATCTCAGGCACAGAGGTGGGGGAGGGGAGAGAGAAGAAAAGAGGAAGGTGAATCCTTGTTTCTTGTGCATTTCTTTGCTCACTTTCCCATATTTGAATCTTTGACTGCATTTCACCTTAATGTCCATCACAAAATAAACGTATTAACAGGAGGGGATCAATCTAACTGGAAGTTTATAAGCTCTTAAAGAAACTGTGGTTTAAGGAAAAGAGCAGGTATGATGAATTCAGGGACTTTTCTAATCCCACCTGGCCCATTTTCAATCAACATTTTTTAATAAAAAGAAAAGGATCAGGGGTTTCCCTGGTGGCGCAGTGGTTGAGAGTCTGCCTGCTAATGCAGGAGACACAGATTCGAGCCGTGGTCTGGGAAGATCCCACATGCCGTGGAGCAACTGGGCCTGTGAGCCACAACTACTGAGCCTGCGCGTCCGGAGCCTGTGCTCCGCAACGAGAGAGGCCGTGATAGTAAGAAGCCCGCGCAGCGCGATGAAGAGTGGCCCCCGCTTGCCACAACTAGAGAAAGCCCTCGCACACAGACGAAGACCCAACACAGCAAAATTAATTAATTAATTAATAAACTCCTACCCCAATATCTTCTTTAAAAAAAAAAGAAAAAAGAAAAGGATCAGCCTTGTCTCTGTAAGGCTGGGGAACAATTATTTTAGATAACTGGTGTTTGTTTCCTCTTTCTCTCTCTCATTGAGAACAGTACAGATACAGGTTCTGTCCTCATGAAGCCTCAGACTAACAAGAATAGAATTAAATAGAATACTACAAAAATAATTTATTATGCTTGTGATAGGAACTACAATAAAAAGGTACAGAGCCCGATAGTATCACACGATAGAAGGATCTGACAAAGTCCAGATGGTAAGGGAAGGCTTCCCTGAGAAAGTGTAGGGAGAGGTGAGGGAGAGGCAGGCAGGAGCCAGGCGAAGGTGGCAGCAGTGCAGGGAGCAGAGGGACCCCAGCAGGTCCTGGGCACACGCCTCTGAGCTCAGTGAGTCTGAAAGAATGCAGATGGGCTGCGGCTCAAAGACAAGCTGGAAAGATATCGCAGAGGAGCAGACGCTGCAGGGCCGTGTAGGTCACATTAAGGACTCAATATTGTCCCAAGAGAAGTGGGAAACCACCGACGGATTTTAAAAGGAAATATTTTAATTGCCATTTTTAACAGATCACTCCATTTAGAGACTGGTTGGAAGGGGGTAGGACTGGAAGCAGGGATGACAGGGACATCATAACCGTCCTGGTGAGGAACAAGGTTTCCTTGCCCAAAGGTGGGGCAGTGCCTCCAACGAAAGGAAGTGAAAAGATCTGACAACTATTTAGAAGGATGGTTTCTAGATTTCTGGCACAGCAGTCATAGGCTGTAGTGCCATCTACTGCAAAAGAACACGGTCAAAGCAGCAGCTCATGCTGCGCTGTGTTGTGAGCCACAACTGTGGAGAAGCTGAACAGGCAGCTGGGTACACTGGTCTAGAAATCAGAAGCCAGGCCTAGACTAAATACAGAGCAAGTCTAAGCATCACATGTGGCCAACGGGAGCAAGGAGGAGGAAGTCTCCTCTCCTATTTGTGTTTCCAAATTGATACATAATGTGCTATTAAAAACTACTCCCTGAATCTCTTATTGTACTAGGGTAAAAGGAGGAAGTAAAAGGTGCTATACAAGAATAAGTGAGGGGCTTCTGCAAAATATGTAATTTTGTTGTTTTACAATTTTATATGGAAATGTAAAGTGCTAAGAATAGCCAAGACATCCTTAAAGAACAAGGAGAGGAGATTTGCTCCCCCAGATATTAAAACGTATTAGAGAATAATAATAATTTACAACAATATTATACTGACCCAGGGATATAACAACAGACAATAGAACTAACGGAACCATGTGTATATAAAAACTTTATACCTGAGTTGGCAAGACATAACAATGAGGAAAGAAAGGATGATTTAGGCTACCTTTATGTATGCAATTGTACCTGACCACCTCATGTTATACACCAAAACCAATTCTGGATAGATTAAAGACCTAAATGCCATGAAACATTTTAGAAAAAAATATAGGCAAATAATGACCCTGTGGTATGATGTACAAGACACAAAAAGCACAAACCATAAGCCAAAAGAAAAATACAGTTTACCTACTTAAAATGCAAACTCTGCTCCCAAAAAACAAGCAAAACAACAATGTGGAAAAGCTACAAGCTGAGAGAAGACTGTTGCAACATATAACTAACAGCAGAGAATACATAAACAACTCCTACAAGTCATAAGAAAAAGACAAGCAAGCAGCCCAGTCTTGCAATGCTTTGTTACTCATATGTCATTTTCGGGAAAAAAGGAGGCAAGCAAATCACACAGAGGAAGAGCAAACCACTTAGTGATACACTCCTGGCAAAGGCAGGGGACTGGGCACCCTCCCACTTGGTTAAGGGCAGAGCCATTAACAACCTTCTTTGGAGGACAATTTGTCAATATCCATCAAAACAACAACAACAAAACCTAACAACCCTTTGATGTGGCAGTTGTATTTCTTGGAATTATCCAAGAGATAAATTCACATATGTAAAAAGATTAGTCAAGGACATTCTCTGTAATACTGTTTCTAGAAGCAGAAAAATGAAAAATTAGAATGTCCAACAATGGGGAATAAGTTTAAATAAATTACATCTATACAATGGAATCAATGACAAGGATCTATCACTTAGAGAAACTGTTTTGTAAAAAAAATCAAGATGCAGAACAGACCATTAACAAAAGAGAAGCACGCTAGAAGATGGAGGGTGGAAAATATGCACACTTATATGCACAGACTATCTCTGCAGGGACACAAAAGAATCCAGTAAGAGTGACTGCCTCTGGGAAGGAGAGGAGGGGCCAGTGCTGAAGAGCAGACATTTCCCCCTCACTGAACAGTCCGTATCACCTTTCGTTTTGTTTTTAACCATGTATATATATGTATGTGTTACCTTCTTAATAAAATGTCCTACTGAGAAAATTTCATCCACTCAAAAAATAAAAAAGAATGGTTTAAACAAACGATAGTATATCCATACTAATAAATACTATATCTAGCAGTTGAACAGAGTAAACCTATATGTATTAATACTGAATAGGTACAAGGTTCCTTTTTGGGGTAATGAAAATGTTTTAAAATTGGCTGTGGTAATGGATGCCCAACTCTATGAATACACTAAAAGCCACTGAATTGTACACTTTAAAAGGGTGAATTGTAACGTATGTGAATTCTATCTCAATAAAAGCTGTTAAAAATATCTATACACACATACATACACAAAAAGAGAGAGGGGGATGGTGAGGAAATAGGATTCAGCAAACTGGGACCAGAGGCCGAATCCGGCACACCACTGGTTTTTATAAATATAGTTTTATCAGCACATGGCCACACTCATTCATCCACATATTGTCTATGGCTGCTTTCATGCTACAAAGGCAGAGTTGAGTAGTTAACAACAGAGACAGGAGGGCTCGCAAAGCCCCAAATCTTTACCATCTGGCCTTTTACATAAAAAGTTTGCCAACCCAATATTTAAAAAGTCTTAAGTTATATACAGCTGAGCAAAAACTAACAATTGCAGAATAATACAGTCAGTATGATATCATTTATGTTCTAAAAACCACACACAACACAGTAAGACATATTTTCTATAAGTACATTTAGGAAATGATCTAGAAAGATAAGGACCAAACCAAACTCATACCCATTAGTTACGTCTGGGCAGGGGTAGGCAGATAAGGATTGGGAGTTGGCCAAAGGGGACTTTGGCTTTATTTGTAATTTATTTGAAAATGTATTTTATTTGTTTTAAGGAGACAAGTTCATACATTACCTGAGTAATTGAACTTTCTTTCTTAATTAATATTTAAAATATTTTAAAAGCAAGGCTGGCAGAAACAGAAAAGTAACAGGACTAGGTAGAATTTAAAAATGTGAGTTCTGATCTTGGTCTTAATATTACTAAGCACTGCCAGAATTTTAAGTATTCTGATCCTACACCCACTTCTTAGTTTTTTCAGCTCTTTCTCCTGGCATTCCTCTTACATTTCTCCTTCGTTGCCTTCAGAGCTGAGGTTTTCAAGTTTCAAGGTGAAATGAGATATGAGCAAGGGTGGCAGGGAGGGATGGAGGATGGCTACAAAGGAGGCACAGGCTAGCAAATGGTGGTGTCCTGTCAACAGTCAACTATTTCGGGGATATAATTCTTATTTCAGGGCCACTCGGATGTGTGATGACTCCTAGTCTCAGGTATAGCAGGACTTCGCAGTAAGTCCACGCTCATAGCCTTTGTATTCTTATCTTCACATAATTCACAAGACCCTAATGAGAGCTGTGTGACTTCTAACATTTTCTGTACTTCAAATTAGTTTGCAAGTAAGTTTGACTAGTCTTGTAACAAAGTACACCATAGAAATGGAACTAAATGACTGTTAATAAGCAATCCAGGCCCTAGAATGGTACATAATGGATCCTGAGTCCCAACCAAGCTGTTTTACACCATAATTTACAAAAATAATATGGGTACAAATGACAAAATACACTTGTTCATCTTTAGGAAAATAAATTAAGTGAAAATATAATGGGAGAAAAAAGTAAACTACTTTAAGACAATTATTAGTTACTATTAATTACAGGAATGGACAGTTTTTCAAGCAAAAACATTAAATGTCAAATGTAGTTTCCAACTGCATATGTTTACACAAAATTAGACCTCAGCTAACCAATCTTGTAGGATACCTAGAAACTATGTACAATTCTAGAAAAGGCAAGTGCTCTAAAACAGTAATAAAAGCAACTAAAATTTTTTTATGAAGAGGTAAATTCAAAAGGTAGGGTATCCTGAAGGCCATGGTATTATCAGGGGGCCTGTGTCAGCTCAGTTAGCTTGAGCAAGTCTCAAAAGGGGGAGCTTGAGCAACTCTCAGTTGTTGGGACCACAGCCACTTCTGCTTCTGAAACAAAGCAACTTGACAACCTGAAGAAGGGCTGCTTTTGGTTGAAATAATCTGGGGAAATCTGGCTGTACAGAAACTAGAGTTACAAGGGGAAAAAAGCACATTCAACAAACTGATTTTTTAGACAATCTGGTTTTAAACAAGACTCAGCATAATTTTAACACATCTTCACAAAGGAGAGAATAAGAAGTAGAGTATTAGCAAAAAGAAGCATTAGAAATTATATACACAAGCACTCATATATTTTAAACTAAATAGAATTTCATTTTAAGTTTCTCCTTGGGAAAAAAGGGTTTGCTTCTAATAAACTCACCTCCATGTTCTAGAAATACTCGAACACATCTTTCCTTTCCTCTTGCTGCAGAGAAATGAAGCAGGGTCCAGCCATTAGCATCCCGGCCATTTGGAGAATAGCCTTGTTCTAACATCTTTCGTACCGTGTGAACATCCCCAGCAGCCACTGCAGCTTGAATCTGCAACTCTTCCTGGAGTTCAGGGTTCCTTCGACAATGGTGGTGTAACATCCTAGCTGAGTCCACTTTTTACAAAGGATTCATTAGGTCACAGGGATCAGCCTTGAAGGGTAGGTAGAATACATAAAATTTAGAATACTTGACACCTGACAGTGTGTTCATTAAATAGCACAGAAGTTTCCATTGCTAAATCATGTAAACTTTAGTGATGACAGTTCATACTACTATAACAAATTAACATGTATCAGTTTTGACCAAAACTTTCAGTTATTTCCCTAAGATTATAAAAGATTTCAGAAAGAAAGTGAGGCATAAAGCCCTAAAATGCCAAAACAGGCAATTTCTTCTGCAGCCTTTTGTAAACTCAAAGCAAACACCAACGAACACAACATTTATTTTAGGTAAAATGGAAAGTGATGCTAGGCAGCTGAAGATGGAGACAACAGAGGAAGCAAATGAGTACTTGTCTTAGGAGTTCGCATTTACCTGATGCACACGGAAAATTTAAGTTATAAACCATTCAAGGATTCTATCACAGATCAGTGAGTACATATCGAGTATCAAATGGACAATTCATAGATTAGGACTAAAGACCTCCAGCTATGAGAAGTAGTCTAAAATTTTAAAAAAGCAAAAACCTTTAGGCTGGTCCCCTAAAGTATTTCAACAATATTTTATTTTTAGCCCCAAAGAGTGGAAAGTTGGGGGGAAGGGGAAGTGGGTGGGGTTTAAGTAAATTAGAGAAAAATGTGTAGATTATATTTACTTTCCTTTTGTTTCTGTCTCTTTCTATCCTCCCCACTTTATGTCCTCTGAGGCACGATTTACTACTACTCTTTTTCTGCCACATTTCTTTTGTACTTTTTTAATTTCCATTTTCCAGAAGTTTTATTCTACAAATACTCAAAGTAGCAAGATCATACAAAATATTTAAAAACTAAAGGAATCTAATCAATCTGTTGATTAACCACATGAAAAAGGTAAAAGCAGTATACAGAATTCTAACACTCTCTAATAGGTCACAAACGAGGTGTGTACTCAAACTCAATGTAAAATGAGATCTCCTTCATGCAAACAGGGAAGTCCAAACTGAACTGGTGAAAAGTTACATCTTATATGTGTGTATACAAAAACTTTTTTAGTGCATTTTTAAGCTTTTAAATACATACAGAAACTTAAACTACATAATTCTAGGAAGCCATTGCATCTGGGCTAACTTTAAGGTATAGATTAAACTCACCTCCTAATTAGTAGCTTCCACTTCTAAAAATAAAAAATTATGTGAAAGTCCTTTAAAGACATTCTGGTCTCATATGTAGGTTAGACATCTTGGGATAATCTTGTTACCAATAATAGTTTACCTTGTAAAACTTCTCCTTATAGACTGTACAAAGGTCAACTTAAGCCTAACTTAGGTCATAACTTAGGTCATATTATCACAGCTTAATAGTATAATCACATATCCTACCTTGTTTCATACATAGAAAATGGTTATTACAAAACTCCTAAGTATCACTACTAAGTAATGTAATTTAAAAATATCAGGCTATCTCCTCAAGGAAAATTGGGAAATTAGAAATTTCCTGACAATTTGTTTTCTTAATAAACGTGATTTCCCCCATCTCTTCACTTACTTTTTCAACTGACACTAAAATTAAGTCTCTTGTCTTAGAAATTTTAAAACCAAGAATCCTTTTGGAATAGGTTTTTGCTTATTTTTAGCATTATAAGGAAAGATGAAGACCATTAGAAGGAGTTAATAGAAACTACTACCATATACTCAAAACAATCATCTTTAACAGATTTTTCTTTTTTAATTGGGATGATCACCTTGGCACTTAAGGCATACTATGCAAGGAAAAAGATTCAAACAATATCAAAACAAACCTGGATTTTCTTTTAGCAAGTGCTGTGTTTAGTATGAATTAGGTGATCTGAAGGAGAAATAAAAGCTAAATGGATTTTCCCCCAGAACAGCACAGATGACCTATGACCCTCAGTCACTTACCTTACGGGAAGAATGCCCCTTTTCCTGATACGTGGATCGCCTAATAACCATTGTGCACATACAGCATCGTGAGTAGGGGCTCAGAGTGTGTCCAGATTCCAGTGTCAATGAGCTCTTTCTTAACCTAAAAACGAATGAAATAACAATCACGGGAAATTTTCTAAAAAAATAAAGAAACATAGCTGCCTGAGTAGTCTACCTTTTGATGAGCTTATATTTTAGCACTTTACAACAAACTTACAGAGCAAAGAAAGAACTTAAATCAATGCTTAGAAAAAATGATCTCAAATCTACATTAACCCGCAAGGTGGTACAGGATATGACTTATTTTCAGGAATTTTTTTTTTTCTAAAAAGGCAGGGTTTTTTTTTTAATGAATAAGGAAAATAATAAATCACACACTTGGAATTTGGATGCAAACACAAATTCTTCTTTTTGCTCTATTCAAAATATATTTTCAGTACTGAATTACTTTTTAATTGACATCGCAAGTTTCTTACTCTTTCTAAACAATTAAAATGAGAATATATCTGCATTCAATACAATAGGTGGCCAGGGTCAAAATGAAATCTATGACAACTAAAAGGAGATTTTCTTTAAATGCTGGTTCTTCATACATGCAAAAGGCATCACGTTAATAATTTTGAAACTTTTTTATTCCTTTATGCATACACCAAACTAGGTAAAAGATTAACAGTCTTGCCAGCTTCTCCATATGGATTCTGAAAAAATTCTCTGCAACTAAAAGAATAGGGATCTTTCTCCATGTCAGATAAATCCTAGATCTGTGAATTCCATTAAGGTTAAGAACACAGGCAAAGTGACTTCCATGCATTACACCAGAATCCCTCTAGGAATTACTCACTGGGAGAACTGCCACCCCATCCCAGTGGGGTGGATGTGCTAATAAGCCCTCCATCACTTAAACAAGGAATGGTCAAGCTGCCTGGCAACCTGATGAGCTATGGAGAAAAGTGACAGTCATAGGTGGTGGTGGCTACAGACCAGAATTTTCAACCAATCCAAATTAGTATGGTCTACTTTGAACCTTTCCTCTTTTCACACCTTATTTTTCCTTGTCAAATTTCTTCAAGGAAGGCCAAAGACTTTGCAAACATGCACTTGGAAATAAATAATATTTGGTTTAAAACTCTGCTTAACACTTCTAACTGAACTAGGCATGATCAGAACAACTCCTACATGGCAAGCTGTAAAAAATGCACAGTTATCCTTACAGAAATGGCTGATTCTAAGACTGGGCAAGAAATATAGAAGATGAGCCTAGAGCATCTCACAGTGCCAAAAAGCAAGGAAGTGCTCCAAGAAAAATGCAATGATGGGGGTATGTCAAAGGGACACAGGAGCCAACCAAAAGAGCTCTCAATAGCCAAGATGGAACAATTCGAACAAGAAGATAGTCAAAGTACTATTAGAGTCTAACCCAAAGTACAGAATAAATATCAATAAGTCTGTATTGATATAAATAACTAATTAAATTTTTAAAGGGGGAGAAGAAACAAATCTCCTGTGCAAAATTCCAAATAATTTGTGTAAATTCTCTCCCCTCAAGGAGGTGGTGCACAACTCCTCTCTCCTTAAATGTGACTTCCTTTCAAAGAGGATAGTATGGGGGAGGGGGGAAGAAACTTTACAGTGGGAAACCTGAAAAACACTGCCTCAGCCAGGTGATCATGGTCAAAATCAAGAGTGCCAAGTCATGTTGTTAGTATGATATGATGAGAATGGCAATTTACCTCTGTGCTCTTTCTCCCCCAAACCCATAGACCTAGCCTAATCATGAGGAAAATATCAGACTAATTCCAATTGAGGGGCATTCTACAAAATACCTGACCAGTACTCTTCAAAATGTCAAGGTCATCAAAAGCAAGGAAACAAAGAAGTCTGAGAAACAGTCATAGCCAAGAGGAGCCTAAAGAAACGACTAAATGGAATGTGATATCCTTGATGGGATCCTAGAACAGAAAAAAAGATATTAGGTAAAAACTAAAGAAATCTGAATACAGTATGGGTTTTAGTTAATAAGAATGTTCATTACTGGTTCATTAATTGTGGCAAACGTATCTATTAATATAAGATGTTAATTAGGGGAAGGTGAGTGTGCAGTATATGGGAATCCTGTATTACCTTTGCAATTTTTCCATAAATCTAGAACTGTACTAAAATAAAAAATGCAAACCAATGTCTCCAATGATGAGCCTGCAGCATTTCCACAAAGGAACATGTGATTACTTCACATGTGAGCTACACCTACAGTGCAAGAATGAACACCACTGAAGCCTTACTTCTAAGTGCGCCCTGCCTCCCAAGAAAAGTGGAGACGACCCTCTATGGTCTTGAGTCTTTAAGAGTCCTTGTTCTTGTTGTTGCTTTCCATATAGCCATCATCACTTCCATGAATGCAGTGGAGTGGTGGGGAGGACATGTGAGGTGGGGGTTGAGAAGAATATGAAATGGTATTAATTTATTAATAATATCAAGAAAGGCTTTGTTAAAAGTCAAAGTGACTCAACTATTTCTCTCTTATAAGAAAGATGCACAAACAATAGTAACTTGTGATAATCCCACATGGTCTGCTTCAATTAGACAAATGAAAGTCTACTGAGTGCCTGACACATGCCTGGCATACTACTAGGCTTTGGCCACTGGTATTATTCCTGGGTAGAACTTTAATAGAGAGTTTTGCATACTTCAAATGAATCAAATACTCCTAGAATGGTTAAGATCCTTTTTCTCTTTTCTGACAATACCAAGCTCTATAAATAATAACCATAGGTTTAAACCAAAAAAGCGCTTCAGTCTCTATGGGAAAAAACACAGACACACACATAACATGCACACATGACCCCTGTCAACTGCATACCTTAAATTATGAAGGCCAATGACTTATTAGCAAAACATCCTAATAGTTCAAAGCAACAGATGAGTTAATTTCATCCTGGTGTAATTTTATGAGAGTTTGTACTTACTAGAGTAGAACCATCCATGTATGTATAAGTACAGGGAAAAAAGACTGTTGAACTTAGTAAATATAATATCCAGTGGTAAAGTTACCTATTAAAAACTACAAAGGAAGCCCAGAGATGAGAATGGAAAAAAGTCTATTCCCTCTCAAAAAGTGCAAGTTTGAAAGTCTGATAGCTCATGGTAGTGACCTATAAAATAAAAAAATACGGCAAAGGAGGCAATTTTCTAAATAAACATATGTACAATGTAAGTTGACTCAGAATGACTAAAACTCTGAAGGTGCAATCTTTAGAAATCCCATTCTAGGTTTCACAGTCAGAAAAAGAAAAAAAAACATACTAACAAGGAAGACTTCAGAATTATGTATCAAAATGAGCTGCTTCCCAATGTATATCACTTTTAGATAAGATTTTACTGCCCAATGTTAATGGTGTGTTTAAATTTTACGAATTCATCTTTTCTACTCTACACTTTTCTTACAAAAGAAAACAATCTAGGCATCCGAGCTTTTATACTGTTGACTGTATTAGAAACTATAAATTTAGGAATTAAAATGTTGCCATCTAATTTCTATATAGATGCCAAGTGAACCTCATTAAGTTAAAACCAAAGCTTCTTGCTTCATATAATTAAAAGAAATCTATATTCACAGAATAAAGAATAAAATAGCTATAAAACAAAATATATTTAAGATCTGTCTAAAATTATATAACTTCCACCGAATTTGCCCACGTGTCCCCAGTTTCCTTTGGCATAAATGATTAGTCATTAATGGCTTTTTACATATTATTTTCACTAAAAGGCCACACATTTTTTTGATTAAGTGACACACATTAGAACTGTGCTTTCAGATTTCACACAAACTAGAAACAAGATAACAGCTTGCTACTCAAAAGAAGAAATAAGCATTTCTTTGCAGAGTAAACAGAGATACAGGCTGGAAAGGAAAGAAAATCAGCAACTCCAAGGATACTGGCCCTGAGGAGAGAAAAAAAAACAAAAAACAAAAAAACCAATAGTTCACAAGTCCTAAGAAGGAAGATGGGTGCAGAAACACTACAATGCCCGAAGTGTGCAACATGGGTGAGATGGATGTTAACGAGGTCTACTCATATAACTAAGAGCCTGGAACCCAAAATGAAGTAGAAGTGTTATTTTAGTAACACTCAACAAAGCACCATAGTGTTTATGTTCCAAAACAAGTGAGGGTATCCCTTCAAATTACTGGGCCTCCAAATAACATAAGGAGTTATTATCATGCAAGACTTAATCTATAAGTCTCCTAAGTTCTAACAGAAAGACCAACAAATTTCATGAAACGTGGACAAGGCAATAGAGGAAATTTCGTAATTCACTTACCCAGACCCAATTCAAAGCATAAATCACAAGTATTATAAATGATGAAGTCTTGTCAATCTTATCTCATTAACCCATGTCTGGCATTACCACCTTAGCAACCTCATGTCGGTACCTAAGTTTGTAAGAAATGAGACAAGCATTCCACATAAGGCATGCCTTCTGTTGAGAATGAAATGAAAGGCTAAAAGTCACGTATTAGATATGCTTATAGAAACTACCTGACTTTAGACTTTTTAGGGACAGTATGTACTTCTGTGTTATCAAATAAAGAGATATTGTACGTGTCATAATTGTGAATGGCACCACTTTAGGTATGAAGAAAATAAGTACTGGCCATAGCATACTCAAAATACAACACTTCAATTAAAATCAGTGATTCTTCCTATGTGATCATAAATCTTACTTGGTTACCAAAAAAATTGGGTATTTAAAATTTTTTTTCCTTTCAAAACAATGTGACTGACAACAGAATTAACACAAAGTTAACTACCAGATTGAAAAAGATAAACTACCTAACTGGCGATGTTGGTAACGAAGTACTAAATTAAATATTTTACATGACTGGCATAACCTAGACCAAATACTCTCAATCATGCTAATATTAAGAACAGATGCTGACAATTTATATATATTCTGTAATCTTAGAAAAATCATTAAAAGCTGAGAGGATCAACGAAACATTATTTAAGCAATGAGAATGAACTCACTGGAAACCAGAGGAAAGCAGTGTTCCTCTCTTTACCTTACATACTTGACTCAGCACAGGTGATAATATCCCTCAGAAATGAAAACATGCTAGAGTTCAATCTAAAGCAGAAATATATTTAACTGAGAAGGCCTGAATAAAAAATACATAATTCATTTTTACCTTAAAAACATATTTCAAGTATTTTAGCATTTTTTAAAAGTTCTAAAGGAATCATTAGGCATTTCTCTAGTGATTCACATATTTAAATAATGAAAGACGCATTCTACCTAGCTTTTACTGAAATGAAGTGGACCCTACATATACATACAAAGGGTGCCCTAAATGCTCACTGTGTAATAGTCATTGGTAGATACTGATTTTAAATCCCATTCAGTAGCATACGCTCTCATTTTGGTGTCCAGTTCCAGGTTTCAAGAATATGCAAACCCTCAGAGCCCCTTAAAAGTCTCTTTAGCTGTACCTTGACAATTAGAAGAATCAGGAAAGACATTAATTTCCTCTTCTGGAAGGCAGAAAGTCCAGTAGAACAGAGTAAGTCAAAGATTTCCTAACAACTTCTGCTATTTTAAGTACTTCTTTGTACCTAAAATTCCCTAAACAATCTGAGATATTAAAATAACTCTGAGATTAACAAGTCACTTTATACTCCTGCTATTGGATGTTGGAGAAGCTATTCATTTGGCTAATTTCTGAATTAACTCTTACATAATTTCCCTGTTCACATCCCCTCTTTAGGACTTACATGAATGTCCTAAACCTACCTTTAGTGCATTTTCAGAAGCAGCAACGAAATACAGCAGCAGAAATGTGATCACATGAATTAGATGCTTAAATTTCAATTTAACAAATTCTCTGTAAAGGTTTTGAAATGAGAAATCTTATGAAGAGTGCCAAAATAAAACCCTAGATTCTAAACACACCAAAACATTCTTTTGTTTTAAAATTCCTGACTGTCAAATGATTAACAAGACATTCTGTAAAGTTTTATAAGTATTAGAAAATGAGGTATAACAAATACGATTTATCTTTTTATAAGAGTTTCAGAGCCCATCCACATCTGTCACACAGAAACACACAAAAGCTCAAAGAGTTAATTATACATAAGTGCTTCGGGAGGGAGTATTCCTTTCATACCATTCATACTACTAAGGTACACAGATTCACTTTTTACTAGAGAAAAAAAAGTCACATTATTTTCTGAAACTTACAAATTTCAAGGTATTACTGTACCATCCTCTACCAAACCCCTGTCAGTTAGGTAACTCAAAAGATTTTCTGATGGAGGTAGAGGAAAGATGATAGGAAAGAACAGGGGAAAACAGAAAATTGTGGTTTAACTGAAAAGCAGAGTCATTCAGAACTAACAAGCCATTAACAAGGAACTGAGGAATTCCTATGAGAGTAAGAGGGGCAGGGGGAGCTACAAAAAGGTCTCAAAGTCTCTGAGCTGGGTAAATGGTACAGTGCACCAAAAGATAAAGCAAAACACGGAAACACACTGTACAGAGAGAAAGGGGGAAAACATGTTCCTGGGAAAGAAAAGTTATTAAAATGTTAAGGATTGGGGCACGGACAGTGTTTTTGTTTTTGCTGGGAAACTGGGAGCCAGGAAAGGGTTGCATTCCCAGGTAACCATCCTGAAAATAAAGCACGGCTTAATGAGTTGGGGCCAGGAATAAACAGTGGGGGAGGGGAGGGCTGGCTTATTACCTTTATGGAGGATGCTGGTCAGAGGCTCTCTGCTGCTTCTCTGGTGGGTGGGCAGCCCCGTTCCTGCTCTCTCGCCTCCCCTAGCCAGCTCAAACCTGGAAATCAGAAACCTGTGAGTGGTGCAATACCCCGGGGGCGAGGAGGAGGGGGCTCTGAGGAAGGGGCAGCAGAGGAAGAGACTGGTAAAAGGCAAGCAGGAAGAAACAGTGATTCTCCTCCCTCCCAGGCTAGCCCCCTTCCCCTCAGGGGAGGTAACTGACTTTACCTGTCTCCTCAGCTGCTGCTTCTCTTCTTTCTTTCAGCCTCCTCCACACTCACCAACTTCTCCATTGAAGAAACAGCCCAGGCAGGGCCGGACACGGGTGTTCTTGATCCTCCTCGATGCCTCACGGCCCCAGCCCGGCTAGCATCCAGACTGCCGAAAAGACTGGAGGCGGCGGTCCTGGCCGCCGGGCAGCCTCGGGGCAGGGGTGCAGGGAGGAAGTCCCGGCTCGGGTGGGGGGGCAGTGCCCGTCTGAGGGCTCGGAGCAGGGGGCTGCCGCGCTCCGGGCCGGAGGCTCCCAGCTACGAGGGGACACAGGAGGTCTCGGGGCAGCGAGGTCCCAGGTCATTCAGGGTCCGAAGTGCCAGCCGCGGGGGATCCAGGCAGGGGGCTTTCGGGATGCACTTTGCACTGATCCACCCCCGCCCCCTCCCTCCAGCACTTTGGGGTCACTGGGATGGGACCAAGCCTTCAGCAGCCAATCAGCGGCCGCACTGGAGCCTGAGCCCGGAGCCGTAAACTAGGTCCGGGGTGGGTGGGGGTGGGGGGTGGAGGCGACTTGGTTGGTTGGTTGCTTCCTTCCCTCCTCCTTACCCCAGCAGCACCCACCCCTAGTCTGCCGTAAAGCCGCCTGTGCATTCGCGACAATAAGAGGAGGCGTGCCGATCGAGGTTAGGACTCGTCTCCGATTGGGCTCAGTCACTTCCCCCTCCCCGTGGCTTCCGCTGCTCCGCCCCTGGCGGATGGACTCGAAGCGGTTGCTAAGAAACACTGTAGGCCGAACAGGTCCTCTGCGCATGCGGAAGAGGAAACGCCTTGTACTTTCCGTGAACTACGGTGTCTCGGAAGGGGCCGGGGTTTGCTCGAATGGCGGTGCAAAAGCAGAGTGGCTTGAGTCAGATCCCTGGCAGGTAAGTGGGCGCAGCCGCTGACCTCGGCGGCGGGGGAGGCGTGTGTGCGGCCGACTGAGAGGCTGTTCCAGGGCTTAGGATTGCGGAGGCGTCAGTCCCCAGGAAGCCAGGAGAGGGGCGCCTTGTCCCGCCGCTCTCCTCAGAGCTTTTTAGACGCGACTGCCGGGTCCTGGGCTCCTCTCTCGGTCCCTGAGGCTCCGCTAGCTCCCAGGCTGGGCGTGCCTCGCCTAGCGTGGCAAAGAGGACTCTCTGTGGGGTGACGGTAACGCTTCAAGGGCTTTCCTGCCAGAACAGCGACCCTCACGAATTCCTGTGAATGAAAGGGAAAAGAGTGGAAACTATGGGAGATGGACGTGTTTATTAAGTGCATTTTTTTCGTTTAGCCGGTATTTACCCTCCGGTCACTGTTCTAGCCGTTAGGGAGACAACGGTGAACGAGATAGGATAGATGCAATCATTTGCCCTCGTCACTTTAACAGAGAGACCGACAAACACAAAATTATTTATCAGATAGGGATAGGTTATGTAAAGAAAAGCAGAATAATGGGATCGAGATTGGCTAGGGCGCGATGGCTATTTTAGATAGGAAAGGTCTCTGAGGAAGTGACATTTGAGTATCGATCTGAGTGAGGAAGAGCTAGCCATGCCAAGAACTGAGGGAAGAATTTTTCAGGCAGAGACATCAAAAGGGCAAAGCTTCTGACGCTGGAATAATCTTTGCTGTTGACAGGAACTGCAAGAAAGAAGGCCAGGTAGTCAAGCAGCGTAAGAGGGAGCATGGTTAGTAATGAAGTTGAGGGTGGGGGAGGGGGGGTGCGACAGGCTGCGGATCTTGCAAGACCTTGTAGCGGGTGGTCGGAAAGTTATCGTATCTGTTTATGTTTTGAAAAGATCACTGGCTGCTCAGTGGAGAAGACTGCAGCGGGGAGTGAGGTTAAGGCAAATGTGAAAGACTGTTGCAGTAGTCCAGGCAGTAGTTGACATTATCTTAAACTAAGCCACCCAGTACACCAGACGTTTGACTACCACCGATGTCCTCAAAGAAAGGCCTAATTGTATAAAGGAAGTATGCATTTCAACGTATCAGCTGTTTTTGTTTAATAAAATATATTAAGATGTTTTGTGGCAGATGGGGGTCACTGCAAACACTTTAAATTGATATCCTCGTATTTTATTGTACATTATCATTCATTTATCAAGAATACTAGTTTTGGTGCCTTCTACATGAGCTACTTATTGGCTTAGGTGGGCAAACTGGGTTCAGGCCTGCCCAGGGAAGCTTGTAGTCAAGCATAGGGGAACCAAACTAGAAAATAGTTATGGACAATTCAGTGAGAGAAATACTGTGTATAGGCTGAGGGAGCACTTGGCAGGGCCCTCTAATCCTGACTTGGATATGTGGAGGGCTCCCCAAGACTGGAGGTTTCCTAGTTGAAGGTTGAGAGTGGGAGGGAAGTGGTTGAGTGTGATTTAGAAAGAATGGGCCAAGCAAAGCTTGGGAATCCTTAAAGTGCACAGAGTTTCTGAGGCCCTCAGAGAAAGCCTGGAGCTAAGTTTGTGGGGCACAGAGGTGAGAAGACCCCAAGAGCCAGATCTCAAAGGACATGCTAAGCCATGTTCAAGGATTTGGACTTTATCCGAATGAAAGTTGAGATGTCTTTCAGAAAGAAGTTGGTGTAGGGTGGGCGAAGAAACAGCCGCTTAGCATGGACTCTGTTGTGGTTGTCCAGGGTAGGAGTGGTGTACTGTAACAGTGGCAGTGAGGATAGAGAGAAGTGAGGTTAGGAAGGGTCCAGGAACATAGCCAGGTTTCTCACTTGGGTGACTGTGAGATACAGGTGCCGTACACTGAGATGGCAAGTTTGAGAGGCCATAGACTGAGTTGAGTTTGTATTGAAGGTGCTGTGGAAACTCCAAGTACAGTTCTCCACTGGCATTTAGATACATGAGTGTGGAGCCCAGAAGAGAGCTAGACCTAACTGTGGGTTCTGAGTTGTTAGCATGTAGATATTAATTGAAGACATTGAAAGTCCCTGAAACATTTAAGGGACTACAGTCAACCCTCTGTATTCAAGGGTTCCACGTTCAACCAACCTCAGATCAAAAATATTTGTAAAAAGAAAAACATTCCAGAAAGTTCCAAAAACCAAAACTTGAACTTGCCACCAGCTTAGCAACTATTTATATACCATTTATGTTGTATAAGGTATTGTAAGTACGAGATGATTTAAAGTATAAGGGAGGATGTGCGTAGGTTCTATGCAAATACAATGCCATTTTATGTAAGGGACTTGAGCATCCACTGATTTTGGTATCCCGGAGGGGTCCAGAACCAGTCTCATACCCAGAAATGACTGTAGAAGGAAAGGGGTCCAGCAAGCGTGTCTGAGAAGGAATCTCCAGAGAGGAAGAAGGAAGTCCAAGAGAAATTGACTTGTCAAGGATTAGTGTGTGTTTAGAAAAAGGCAAAAATACTTTTAATGGAAGGACTACACAATTATTATCTGTGTGAACATGTGCCCGTTTTTCCTTTAAAGAATATACCCGTTTGGCCAGCAAGTCTACTGATGAAATTGTAAGCAGAAGCCCCTTTTAAGAAGAAAACTTGAAGACTTGCAGGGGGAGGGGAATGAAAAGATGTATTATAAAGTGAGAACCCTCATGCGGGATAGAGAAGGCACTGAAATTCTGTGGATTGATGATTAAATTAATATTCACATCTGGTGAGCCCTAAAGACTTCTTTCCTTTGTCCTGTGTAAGGCTTTTCAGAAAATACAAATTCTTAAAAGAACATTCTTGCTAAACATTTGCTTAGATTAGAAAAAATTAAAGTTGTGTATTATTAAAAGCCAGGCTGCAAATTATACAAGAAAAGTTTTTAATTACTTCTGGCTGTTCCTTTAAACCAAATCCACCCAGAAAGTATCATATCTAACTGTATATTCAAAAGAATATACAGTGCAAAACTCTGCGAGCAGTTTCCAAAGGGGTTTCAACAAGAGCCTGGAACAGAGGTACTCTATTTGGAGGTAACTTCATAAAAAAACTACTTTGAAGGCTACTACATATTTTTGGTGTATAATTTCCAATTTTTTAAAAATTAGGGCTTCCCTGGTGGCGCAGTGGTTGGGAGTCCGCCTGCCGATGCAGGGGACGCGGGTTCGTGCCCCGGTCCGGGAAGATCCCACATGCTGCGGAGCAGCTGGGCCCGTGAGCCATGGCCGCAGAGCCTGCGCGTCCGGAGCCTGTGCTCCACAACGGGAGAGGCCCGCATACAGCAAAAAAAAATAAAATAAATAAATAAAAAATAAGCTATTTTTTATATCTTTATACTTCTCAGCAATATTTCATAACTTTGAATTTCTAAATTTCCCTTCCTCCTTGAAGTACATAGCTGAATTATAATTAGAAACCAGTTATATTCAGACATATTAAATGATATTACATATTAGCAACTTCTGATCTTTCAATTCTGCCATGATTTCTTACTGGTTTATTATAAAAACAAAATAACATCACAAAAAGTTTGGAAAACAACTTACAATACCTCAACTTCAGTACCACCACCAACTGTATTTTTTTTGGGGGGGGGCGGTACGTGGACCTGTCACTGTTGTGGCCTCTCCCGTTGCGGAGCACAGGCTCTGGACGCGCAGGCTCAGCGACCATGGCTCACGGGCCCAGCCGCTCCGCGGCATGTGGGATCTTCCCGGACCGGGGCACGGACCCGTGTCCCCTGCATCGGCAGGCGGAATCTCAACCACTGCGCCACCAGGGAAGACCCCAACTGTATTTTTGCATACTCTTTTTGTCTTCAGACATTTCACATGGTTCCAACAGTATTTGTGCTATGGGGAATTCCCTGGCAGTCCAGTCGTTGGGACTCCCACACTGTCACTGCGGAGGGCCCAGGTTCGATCCCTGGTTGAGAAACTAAAATCTCACAAGCCACATGGCGTGGCCAAAAAAAAAAAAAAAAAAAAAAAACCTCATGCCATAAATTTCTAGACTTTATCTGTGCATTCTGTGTAAATAATTACTGCTTCCTTCTTGGGAATCTGGATTGCTACCTGACATCCCTAGTACTCTTGGTTTCTGGAATTGCGTAGAGGCTTTAGGAATCTCCTGGTCCAGTGATTTTCAAATTTTCGTAGCAGTGGGACTCCAATGTAAAAAAGTCTATTAAAAGTGGTATTTTACTAGTATGAATGTAAGTTATAAGTTCAGTTTTATAACGTTTACTGATTATAGAATCAGGCAGTTTTGAATTCCAAAAGGAATGAAAGGAATGAATAAATATGTGAATAGTTATGGAGAACACATTCAGTCTTAAAGCATCCTCAGCACCCACGCAGTTTGGATAGTGTGTTTGCAAAATGCTGCTTCAACCAAGACATGAAGGTCTATGAGCTGCTTAACAGAAACTGGTATCTGAGTTGAATCCTAATTTTTCCTAGCTTTTCCACTTCTCTGGTCATTTATTTTTCACTTGAAATCCTTTGGTCAGGTTGCAACAATTTTTAAGATTACGGACAGATACAGTTATATCACAACCAGGAAACATGGTATTACCACACTTTCACAGAATGTGCTACTAGATAATTCTAAGTTGCTTTCTTGTATTGGTGCTCTCAAATTTGGTAATTCTTAAATTATAACTTTTCATTGATTTAAAAGTTTAGATTGCATAATATTTTTTAACAAGTTAAAATTGATTAGATTTCACCAGACATACTTCATTTTCCATTCAGTTAGGTGATATCAAATTCACACAAATGGAAACACTAATTTTACAACATATAAATGAAATAATTCATGATCAACGCTTATGATGTTTTAGTTCATAAAACCCTGACTCAACCTGAATTGAGTTTATACCCTGCATGGAAGCGGACTTGATCGTTGGAAAAATGCTCAAGCCCCACTGCAGCAACTCTGATTCAGTTGGTGCCTAGGGCTCAGGCATTTTTCCTAGTGCCCCAGAGAGTTCAGTGTGTGACTGAAGTCAAGAATCACTGCCCAGGAGGCTGTGTCTTAAAGCACGCAGTATTGGTGGAGAGGGTAAGCAGGTTATGCCCTGATGACAGCAGACACCATTCTTGGGACTGCAGGGAGATCGGGACCTGTGTGTTGTAAATAGGGCCATCAGACACGCAGTCCCATCATCTGCCTTTTAGCCTAACTTTGTTCAGCAGTACCTGGCAGGAAAGGAGGATGGGGATGGATAGAGAAATTCCGCTTTGACCTCACGGTCCCAGCAAAAAAAAATGCTGAAAGAAAGGAAGCTAACTACTGGCTCTTGAGCTTCTTGTAGCCCTGATTCTGCTAATTTAAGGGATTTTTTTCCCTCAAGGGTAGTTTTAATTTGTACTTTATTGTGACTTCAACGTGTGCAGCTCGAGCACATTGTTAGGTGTGTAACACAGTAAAGACTGAATGAGCTCAGAACTCAAGCCCTGCTATAGATAGTACTGCATTTATAATTATTGACATGAAATTTTTATTGTATTTTAAAATTCATAAGTTAAAAATTACACAGCAGTTAAAAATTTTTTTGAGATCAAAACAGTACTAAAATGAACTTTGGAACTGATTTTAGGATTATTTTGGACATACACACTACTCATGGACACTAAATGAATGAAGTTAATAAATCCCTGAGAACTTGACTGAAGCAGAATATTCAGCCATGAACATATTCAATAAATATTTGTTAATACTACTGTGTACCTGGCATTGTGCTAGGAGCTGGGGAAGAAGTGATGAACCAGACTCCTCTTAAGGCAGGAGTGTTACAAATTATTGCACAGATAACTTAAAGTACAATTGTGACACATTCTGTAAGACAGCAGTGGTGCTGGGAGACTGAGAGTATCTCAGGAGGACCCAACCTTGATGGAGAAAGTCATTATTATTAGTTTCAGGTGAGCAACATAATGATTCAATATTTGTATATACTGCAAAATGATCACCACAATAAGTCCAGTTAACATCCATCTTCTCACATAGTTACAGATTTTTTGTGTGATGAGAACTTTTAAGATCTACTCCCTTAGCAACTTTCAAATATACAATATTGTTAACTATAGTCACCATGCTGTACATTCCATTCCATGACTTACTTATTTTTGACCACCTTCAACCATTTTTCCCACACCCCACCCCCTGCCTCTAGTAAGCACCAGTCTGTTCTCTGTATCCATGAATTTGGGTTTTTTTTTAGATTCCACATATCAAAGAGATCATATGGTATTTGTCTTTTTAATCTGACTTATTTCACTTAGTATAATGCCCTCAGGGTCCATCCACATTGTCACAAATGGCAAGATTTTGTTCTTTTTTTATGGCTGAACAATAATATCTATATCTATAGATATATAAATATATAGATATCACATTTTCTTTATCCATTCATCCATTGATGGATACTTAGGTTGCTTCCATGTATTGGCTGTTGTGGATAATGCTGCAGTGAACATAGGGATGTATGTATCTTTTCAAGTTAGTGTTTTCACTTCCTTTGGATAAATACCCAGAAGTGGAATTGCTGGATCATATAATAGTTCTAGTTTTAATTTTTTTAAGGGACCTTCATACTGTTTTCCATAGTGGCTGCACTAATTTACATTCCCACAAGGGTTCCCTTTTCTCCACATCCTCACCAACACTTGTTATTTCTTGTCTTTTTGATAAACAGCCAATCTAATAGGTATGAGGTGGTATCTCACTGTGGTTTTGACTTGAATTTCCCTGATGATCAATGATGTTGAGCATCTTTTAGTGTTACCTGTTGGCCATCTGTATGTCTTTGGAAAAATGTCTATTCAGATCCTCTGCCCATTTTTTAATCAGTTTTTTTTTGTTTTTGCTATCAAGTTATATGAGTTCTTTATATATTTTGGATATTAACCCCTTATCAGATATATGGTTTGCACATATTTTCTCCCATTTTGTAGGTTGCCTTTGCATTTGCTGCCTGATTCGTTTGCTTGCAATTAATGGAAACAACCTAAGTATGTGTCGATGGATGATAAAGAAAATAACAAAAACACCAAGCTCATAGATACAGAAAACAGATCGGTGTTAGAGATTGGTGGGGTGGGGGGAGGTGGAGGGCAAATGAGTGAAGGGGATCAAAAGTTACAAACATCCAGTTATAAAATAAATAAGTCATGGGGATGTCATGTACAGCATGGTGACTATGGTTAATAATACTGTATTGCATATTTGAAAGTTGCTAAGAGAGCAGATCTTAACGGTTCTCATCACACAAAAAAATTTTTGAAACTATGTTGATGGATGTTAACTGGATTTATTGTAGTGATCATTTTGCAATATATATATATAGAGAGAGAGAGTCATTATGTTGTACACCTGAAACTAATATAATGTTATATGTCAATTATACCTCAATTAAAAAAAGAATCTGGTAAACGGTGTCTTCTATTTGCGCCTTTCTTAACTTGCCACTCCTTTAAGAAATGGGGGAGGAGCATTGTTTTTTCTCAAAATAAATCATGTTCATTCATTTTTTTTTAACAATTTCACACCATAAATAGAAGTGCAAAGGAAGTAAAAGGAAGGAGTGGGGTGGGCAGGGCCTGGAGTCATTCCTGCCGTGTGTTATCTTGTTTAACAGGGCCACCTGGGGCGTAGGAAACACTGACAGATGTGCACTGGGGATTATTACGGAGACAATCATTTAACTTAACCCTCCCAGCGTCATTATGCCCTTGAACATGGAAGGAGACTGAAGCTGAGGTGGTAGCTTGCCCCATGGTGACCCTGATGTGGTAGAGACATATGACTCTAGATCCCAGATCCCAGGTTCTTACCAGTATACCACGTTGACAGAAAAACACTTTTAAGTATTGTCTTAATCATACATTTTATCTTTTATCTATAACTTAATTATCAGGTTTTTTCTTTATGCTAAAAAAATGCCTGACCTGGATCAGAGTCCTGCCAACAAGAGTTTAATAGGAGGACGATTTACAAACATGAGGCAGGGTCTAAGTGTTCTTAGTGTTTTAGCAATAACCTGGAAACTTGTTAGAAATAAAAATTTGGGGGCCCCATCCCAGAACTGCTATATCTGAAACTCTTGGGGTAAGGCCTGCAGTCTGCTTTTACGTGCCTTGGCAAGTGATTCTGAGGCAGCTAAAACTTGTTTTAAGGAAATGAGCAAGGGATGGTGTACCCTGGGGGCTGGTAACTGCCAGTACCTGCTCTAGGCCTGGAGGTAAGTAGAAGGAGCCATTCCTGAAACTGGAAAGAACAGTCTCCTGCTCTCCCTCTCCCCCCTTCCCCCCCCCCCCCATCTACTACAGGAGCATGTTGGGACGCAGAGAAAGGGGAAGAGTAGAACTAGCAGAGCGAAGGGAAGGTGCCTAACACAGGATGTGCTGTTGGAACATATCCTTCCCCCTCTTGTCAATAGGGTAGAGAGGTGCTCTTGAAATCAGAGTTGGCCAGCTATGATGGCCCTGATGGTGGACATGGATGATGGGAACCTCTGTCCTTTCATCTTCTGGGCCTTCTCAGTGCCTTCACTGCCCTCTCAGACTTTCCTAATCTTGGCACTGCCACCCAGGTTCCCCGCCCCCTCCCAACTTTCTGTGGAGTCTAACCAGACCCACTTTAATTTTTTGGACAAAGTAAATGCCATCTCAGTTGGGGGAAGGAACTGGAATCTTAGAAGCAGCCTTTGTTTAGAGTGCCTCAACTTCTGCCTCAAGAATCACAGCAGCCTTGTTATTGGAGAGAGAGATTAAGTAACCTGTCTGGCTGTGGTCAGATTTGAACCTATTGTTCCATTAGGCCAAAGCCCAGTATTGAGAGATTCTAGTCACTTAGCAAACCATTAGCTTCTCATAGAAAGAAAAGCAGTTTTTTACTTTACATACTGACCATGAAAGTAATTATTTTTCTGTATTCTGAATTTAATGTAGAGTTTATGTAAAAAAAAAAAACTCCCTAAAAGTAATGTCATCTTTTTTTTTTTTTTAGACAAAGGAGTAAATTACTAGCAGCTTGTTTTCTGATAATTTTAAAATTAAGTTGTGGGAGAATGTCTTCTAGTGAATAGACTATGCACTTAAAAGCTCTATTTCTTAGGAATACTTTTTAAGAAAATATTTTTAAATACCATTCTCAGTTTTCAGTCTAGAAATTTTTAAAATCAAAGTTCTAATGAGTTTACATTTATATTTTAGTTGATATTAATGAAGTCTTATGCATATTGTTGCTAAGGATCAGAAGGCTGATGCCTATAGCTGAAATTGTTTTTTTTTAATTTAACTTTTTATTTTGAGCTAAATGTAAATTCACGTGAAGTTGTAAGAAATAATACAGAGAGATCTCGTGTACCCTTCAACTAGTTTCCTCCAATGGTAGCATCTTGCAAAACTGTAGTACAGTATCACAACCAGGATATTGACATTGATACAATCAATCTGCTGCTCCAACTCAGATTCCCCTTTTACTTCTGTTAATTTACATGTGTGTATTTAGTTCAACGCAATTTTATCGCATATATAGGTTAGCGTGTTCCCCATCAGTTCTATTATCACAAGGCCATTATGACCCTACCCACCAAGTGGGAGGGGCCCTCACTAACCTCTGGCACCACTGATGTGCTCTCCAGCTCTCTAATTTTGTCATTTCAAGAATTGAACCATACAGTATGCAGCCTTTTGACATTGGCTTTTTTCTCTTAGCATGATTCCCTTAAGGGTCATCCAAGTTATTGCATGTATCAATAGTTCTTTCCTTCTTATTACTGAGTAGTATGGATGTACCACAGTTTATTCATCCGTTGAAGGACAACTGGATTGTCTCTAGTTTGGGGCTGCTGTGAATAAACCTACTACGGACTTTCACATACAGGTATTTGTGTGAAAATAAGTCTTTATTTTGCTGGAATAAGCGCCCAAGAGTGTAATTACTGGGTCATATGGTAGCATGTTTAGCTTTTTTGTTTTGTTTTAAAGACTATATTTTTTAGAACAGTTTTAGGTTCACAGCAAAATTGAGAGGATGGTACAGAGATTTCCTGTATACCTTCTGCCCGCCCCCCACATGCATAGTCTCCTCCATTATCAGCATCTGCAGATGGGATACCACAGTGGTACATGTGTTACAGTTGATAAGCCTACATTGATATGTCATAATCACCCAAATCCATAGTTCACATTAGGGTTTACTTTTGGTGTTTTACATCCTATGGGTTTAGACTATAATAGACAAATGTATAATCACATCATTGTAGTATCATTCAGAGTAATTTCACTGCCCTAAAAGTCCTGTGCTCCATGTATTCATCCCTCCCCTCATCCCCCAACTTCTGGCAACCACTGATCTTTTTACCGTCTCCATAGTCTTGCCTTTTCCAGAGTGTCATATAATTGGAATCATACACTATGTAGCCTTTTCAGATTGACTTCTTTCACTTAGTAATACGCTTTTAAGTTTCCTCCATGTCTTTTTCATGGCTTGATAGCACTTTCTTTTTAGCATGAATAATATTCCATTGAGTGGATGTACCACGGTTTATATATATTCATTCACCTACTTAAGGATATCTTCATTGCTGCCAAGTTTTGGCAATTATGCACGTGCAGGTTTTTTTCTGGGCATAAGTTTTCAACTCCTCTGGGGAAACACCGAGGAGTGCAGTTGCTGGAACGACGTGGTAAGAGTATGTTTAGTTTTCTAAGAAACAGCCAAACTGTCTTCCAGTGACTGTACCATTCTGTGTTCCCCCCAGCAATGTAGAGTGGTCCACTTTCTCCATGTTCTGGCCAGAATTTGGTGTCACTAATTTTTATTTCAATCATATTGATAGTGGTATTTACTGTGGTTTTAATTTACATTTCCCTAATGGCTAATGTAGTTGGACATCTTTTTGTGTACTTACTTGCTCTGTATCCTCTCTAGTGAACATGTCCATGTCTCTTGCCCATTTCCTAATTATTATTATCTTTTTTAACGTTGAGTTTTGAGAGTGCTTTATATATTCTAGATACTAGTCCATTGTTGGAAATGTGGTTAGCAAATATTTTCTCTCAGTCTGTGCTTATCTTTTTGTCCTCTTAATAGGGTCTTTCACAGAGCAAAAGTTTTTAATTTTGTTGAGGTCCAGTTTATCAGTTTTTACTTTTATGGATTGGGCTTTGAAGGCCAAGTCTAAGAGCTGTTTGCCTAGCGTTGGATCCCAAAGATTTTCTCCTTTTTTTTCTAAAAGGTTAATTTTAAGTATTAAGCCTGTGATCCATCTTGAGTTAATTGTTGTAAAAGGTTGAAATTATTTTAAATGAAGTTAAATCAAGGTCTTAGTCACTTCTATTTATACTGCCTTTAAACTGTTGATGAACTGATATCAAAGTATGATAGTTAGGCTTTTCACCCTGGGTTTGATGTAGCTACTAAAAGTAATTTAATGTAAAAATCAATCAAATGGGTGTCCTAATTAATGTTTCAACCTTTGGTTGCTGAGTATCATTTGAAAAAATTAATTGTAGTTTGCACTGGGAAGTTGCATAGTTGGGAAGTTGTATAGTAATTGGCCTTGATTTTAGAATTTGTGCAGCATGTAGAAATGATTCTGAGGATCAGTATTCTGCTTTAAGTTATTGTGGGAGTACCTATAGAAACTGTTCAAGATTAGGCTGTGCGAGTTACTCCTTACACTTAAGAAGTTTATTAGAGAACTTCTATTCACCCATTGCCCTGAGGCTTTGGAACGTCAGAGGAAATTTGAGAAGGGGCACTGGCTGTGAAATTAGACTTTCTGGGTTCAAATCCTGATTCTGCCACTTAACTGGCTCTGTAACTTGATCTCTTTTTGCCTTAGTTTCCTTATCATAAAATGGGTGTGGTAATTAAGTACCCACCTATTACAGTTGTTATGAAGCTATTACTCACTTAAAACAGTTTCTGATACATAGTGGGCGCTCGATAAACTTCAGTAATTATTATCCCTAAATCATTGATTTTATGTGAAGCTGGGTGGGGAATATATTTTTTATATTAAGCATGATTCTATTAGGATTTGACTGCAAAATTCAGATAGTTTACAGTCCTTAAACAATAAAAGAGAGACTTTAAACAAATTTTGTGTTTGTAATGGGCACCCCCTTAGGCCCCCTGACGTGGGAATTCACTTTCCTTTTCCAGGAGGCATTTTCTGAAAGAACTCTGAGAAGCACTGCTCATTCACTTTTCCTAATTAGGTCTCTCCTAATGTTTGTGTCCTTTACAGGCTAGACAGATCTCTCTCATTTATCCAGGATAGCTGGCTCCACAGCCTCTCAGCATTCTGAGCATCCTTCCCCAGACACTTCGCTTTGACGATGTCTCGTAAGAGCTTGGTGTCGGAGGGGTATGCCTTCCTCCAGACCAGCATGGTAATGCAGGTTGAGATGTCCCAATCTCATAGCAGCCACTACGAGTAAAAAAGTGTGGTTGGTTAATCCCCTAGTTCGTTTTTTCAGGGTTTGTCCTTTCCTTTAGTGCTATGATTGCTTTAAAACAACAACTGCAGTTCTCAATTGTCAGTGGGTTACCATAGACATTTGTTTCAATGCAGGTTTCTTTGGCCAGCATTAATATCTTAAAAGACACTGTAATTAGGAAGGGTTTATAATAGTCACAGTAGAAGCAGCCTAGCACCTATTGTCTTCGTTCATTTGTTATCTGCCTGGCATTTGTGACCCCTAGCTGATGCTTTTGTTTTTCTTTCTGTCTATAAAGCATCATTTTGACTCTTTGTATCTTCAAGTTTATAACTTTTCAATCTGATTTCTCATAACCACTCTTATCAAGGTCCTGGGTCCCACCGTGATAGAAAACAGCCCATCCTTCCCTCCAACCCCCCCGCCAAACCCCCAAAATGCTTTTTTGTTTACCTATTTATTGGCATTCACTTTAGTTTTGTGTGCTGAAATGATTGAACCATTTGAAATGGGTCTTTTTATAGGTTGAAAAATAGTTGAAATAGCAGTTTTATTCTCATTTGTGGTAAAATTTAAGGACTTAAGATGTATAGGAATATTATTAGAAGTATTTTTATTGCTATAACATTGAAATAAAAATAATTCCATTTGTGGTTGAAAATTATATTAATAGAGTTGAGCATATAATATTAAAACCTAATTAGATAGATTTACTGATTAAATTAGTTTTAAAATAAAAAATATTGTCACAGAATATTTTATGTAATAGGATATATATAAAAATGTCAGTAGTTTTATTGGGAAGAAATGTTATAACTAAAATATAAAGTAAAATAAGTATGATGGAATTCATCTTCGAAGTAGAATATGAAAACTAATTTCTAGTATGTGACAGACAAAATATACCAGACAATTAAGGAGATGATTTTATTCAAGTATTGCAACAGGGAGGATGTATATTAATGGAAAACCTCTCAAAGAAGGAAAAAATGGGGAGTTTTATAAAACTAGGGAGTCAGTAAGGAAGGGTGAAGGTGGCTCCTATCTGGAAATACAGTCAGCCCTTTCTTGGAACACAGAAGGTTCAGTGCTTCTTAACCATGGCTGCTTTCTGGAGGCACAGGGCTCAGGTAAATTTTAACATTATCAGATGGAAGAAGGTTACTGATATTACCGTATTAAGTTATGTTTATAAATTGTGTGAGATACACACCACGGTTTGAAAATAGAATTCAGTGAAAACTTTACAGAAGCTTCATTTGTAACCTTAAAATCTATAGGTTTCTTAATATTTATTTCTGCACTGGAGGACTAGAACAGGGTGGCTTTGTCTTGTAGGGGTGACCAGGAATTGAAATTCCTCACAAGCTAAGCAAGGGGAAGAAACCAGTGGAGAGGGAGGTTTGAAGACCAAGGGCAGGCCAGTAGCCCTATAGTAAAAGTGAGACCCAATAAAAGTGACAGCCCTCCCTATGAGGTCTCTTCCAGTGAGGAAGGAAGGAGGTTAAAGATGGGCATTTATAAGTGGGTCCGGGTAAAGGAGGGAATTTTGTGGATTTTGTTAAATATAAATTTTAAAAGGACAAAATCATGACCCATATAAAATGAACATGGAACAACGATTTTATTTAACTAGTTAATTAATGAAAGAACTAGACAAATGTCACAACCATTTTAAAAGAAAAGTTGACTTTATATAGAGTAAAGGAATGTTGAAATGAGTTTACCGATGGAAGCAAAACTGGCTTTTCCCACTGCAGGAAGGGTTGCCCCTTCACCAGACAATTATGAGCATGTCCTCAGACAAGAATTATTTGCATTGCTATCAGTCACCTACAATTTACCAAGGTGTAAAATAGCTCAAAGGCAGTGAAAAGACCAAGCCCTAGTAGGATCCGATAATTCCCAGAGGCTCCAGTATTCCATTGAAAGGATATTCAGTAATCTCTTTTGCTTGCACCAAAGTCTTTCATTTTTCCTAGCCACGCTTGCTGTATAGTAACTACATGCTTTCTCTAATATTCAGTTATCAGTTGATTGCCCATTTCTCTGCTTTAAAAGCCATGTCTGATCCTTTCCTTTCTCCCCACTCTTTCTGGTCTCCATCAGGTCAAAGGAGCCTGGGGCAACCAGGATGTCTAAATTTATATCCAGCTGCAAATACAAAATACAGTTTGCTCACGTTTGGATTGCTTTTGCTTAATGTCTTGTCTTTTTCTTGGGATGGCATTTAAAATTTTTTAATTTGATGTTATAAATGATAACCAGGGTTTCTTTATATTATCATATAATTTTAAGTTGGGAGTTAATCAGCAATAACCATAATAGTTTGACCACATAGCAATCTAACTTTAGGTTTTCATCTATAAGTTGAAGGTAAAAGTTAATGAATTTGAGTAATTAGCCAAATGGTTCTCAACCTGGATGATTTTGCCTCCCAAGGGCATGCTACTGGCATCTAGTGGGTGGAGACCAGGAATGCTGCTAAAACTTCCTACAATGCACAAGACAGCTCCCCCAAAGCAAAATTACCCAGTTCCTACTGTTAATAGTGCCAAGGTTGAGAAACTCTGACAGCCCATTGAAAAATGTTAGAGGAAAGCTAAAGTTTTACTGTAATAAAATTAAAAATAATTTTATGATCTTAAATCTATATGAAAAACATAAATTTTATTTTTATTGTTTTAAAATAATCTTATTACCAATTTTCCATTTTTAGAAATTAAGCCATCAGTATTACCTTTAACTTGAGAGACTAAATGTTTAAGTGGAAACAGATGCCTTTCCCTTGTAATGTAATGTATATAACACTTATATTTTTAAATTATTTTTCCTATTTTAGGTTTTATTGAAGAAACAGAGATTCATCCCATTTCTAAGATTAATATTTACAATTTGGATTTGTCGACCTTCTTGTAAGATATATTTGGCAATCAAAATGAAAGCTTTCTTTGAAGTTTTAGAACAATTATACAGGAAAGTACTTCTTGGAGCCACACTTGAAAATGACAGCCATGATTACATCTTTTATCTCAACCCAGCATTTTCAGATCAAGATTGCTCTACAGCCACCTCCTCAGACTGCTCAAACATCCTTGATGTTCAGGGCAAGCATCAGCCATCCTCTGTCAATTTGGCTACCCCTTCTGTAGCACCTGTGTGTTTGCAGAGACATTTTCAGATGAACAGTACCCGAGAAATAATGCTCCTTCAGTTAACAGTGATTAAAGTGATGATGACCAGAATATTATCTGTCGAAACTGAATTGCATGCAAAGGAGAAATATAGAGATATAATTAAAATGCTTTTAAAATCATCTGACATCGATTCTAAATTAGTAAGCCCATTTGCTTTTGGGTTTTTTTTTTAAGATCTAGATTTTTAAAATATAAGTTTTAACATTCAGTAACAGTAGGTAAATTTATTTGTTTTCTTATAGACCTGTATGTTCCAAAACTCGGATAAATTGTTATCTCACATGGCTGCAAAGTGCCTTGCACTACTTCTGTATTTCCAATTGAAGGAAAAGGTAAGATAAGTAATCAAATTATGTTACTGTTTCTTTTATAGTTTCTTTAAAATTGCTCTCTGGCATTCAATATTTTATCAATAAAATATTTGCTCACACAATAACGTGTAAATCCACAAAAGTGTAAGAATAGAATAATATGATGATGGCTTATATCAAGGATTAGAGTCTTAAATATGTTGTAAATATTCACAAATCAGATTCTTAACCCAAAAGATGGGTTTCACATCAGAGAGTTCATAACTTTCTTCAGATTGTCAAAGAAGTAGGTGGGCCTCCTTTCTCCCCTCCAAAAAAAGGTTTAGGAACCCCTGCTTGAGACTAAGACCATTTTCACAGGTTTAATATAAATAAATTCTAAGAGTGATCCTCAGCATAATGAAAAAATATGAACAAATTATCAGATTTTTCTCTTATCTCTGAATTAGTTAATAAACAAATCTAAATTTACTGACTTCTTTCAGCTATAATTGCTTGTTCCTTTCTTAAAATAACATTCTTTCCTGAATTAAAAAAGGCAGTATTTGCAGTAGAAAATTTGGGAAAAGAGAAAATGTATAAAGACCAAAATAAAAATTACATATCATTCCAGGTACCAGAGATAATAATCACTGGTAATATTTTCATGTTCCCTTTGATCTTTTATTTCTATGGCATATTGAATTTCTTGATTTAAGGAATATTAGGATATTTGTGTCCTTGTTTTAACAAATATTATCATACTTTTTTTTGGAAGGGAGTAAGCAATGTTGTATTGAGTTGTATATAATAGGTAATTTGTAATTGTAAAGAAAATATTGTATTATAACTTCTTTAAATTTTTTCTAACTTCTAGATAACATTGAGTAATTCCTGGATTTCTTTTTGCCAAAAAAATCTTTCTGAATATACTGAAAGTGATAAAGTAGTACACTGCCTCTGGATGCTTACCTTTGTAATAAAAGAAATCTTTAAAGATACATGTTCACAAAAAACAGGTATGAATTATGTTTCCCTGTAAACAATGGTCATTATCTTGTTCCCAAGGAGCATTATAGTTATATAATGAAGAGTAAAACTTACTTTACAACGTCTGATCTGTCTTGAAGTATGAAAAACTAAAGAATTTTGCCCCATATTTTTTGATTGAGGATACCTTTTTAAAAGGAAAAAAAGTAAAACTTCACTATTATTAAAAATTGAAATTAAAGCTTTTCATTTTTATATATCCTTTGCATCATCTGATGTTACTGATATTTGTAAAATGGGTATTAGCCATGGTTATTAGCTCTTACTTAGTCTGTGTATCTTCATTTGTTCATGTTAGAGATAAACAATCCAATCCATTTTTTCATCTTATAAAAGGATAATAATTATAAAAATTGAATTGTAAAATTGCTTTTTAAGAAGTCTTTGTTTTTCCTGTTGCTTATAATTACTATTTTTTTAATCACAGAAATTCTAAAGCAGTTCCTGACTCCTTTTGACACTATTTTTGAAGTCTTTTACAATTCCTTATTTTCTCAGCATTTTGAAAACCACCAAGATACTTCTAAACTAATAAACAGCTTGATATGTTTCCTGGAATTGCTTGAACTTCTTATAGCCTCCAGAATCCACCTGAAGTTACATTTCACTTGCCAGAGGATGTTATTTTTGAAACCTTCTTGTGTGTTCAACGTTATTACCTGGCCTATTCAGGCTTTTGTCAAAAGGCAATTCATCATATTCATCAAAAAGTGCCTTCTCTGCAAAGTGGGTGAAGACCTTTGTCGGGGATCCGTCCCTACCTTCATGGCACCAGATCATCCTTTAGATGTGGACCTGTTGGCTTTGGCTGATGCTGTTCTGCAAGCTGTGGATTTGGGCTTTTTGAGGACACTGTCTGTCTATGGAAAACCTTCCTGCTTTGGAGGCGATGAAGTCCAACCTGGATGTGAATGTGTCCCTGGTCCAGATCATGTGATCCTTAGAGCAGCGAGCTTACTTATCATTAGATCCTTAGAAATCAAGTTTCAAAATGGTGCTTCAGCAAATGAAATGAAAGGTAACTCTCTCAAACTCCTTTTGTATGCAAAGTAATAAATTATTTACTGAAGTAAAATTATTCGTAATTATCAAATCTCAGGACTGTAATTTCACAATTTAAGCTATATGTTATTCTAGTTATAATTTATTAATTTTCTTCAAAAAAAAGAGAAAAAACTAGAATTACCTTAAGAAATAAAGTTTCAGTTTTGTGCTCTAAACTGAATTTGCATAGTATAGTTAATAATTGTGTTTAAAAAATAAAGATGCTGTTGAGTCACTTCAAAGTAAGCAATGTAAGTCAATTCATATTCAGATACTTGTAGTATATTATTCATATTTTCCTTCATAAAATTGGTATATCTACTAATACAGATTTTTGACAATTAGGAGTTGAATCGAAACTATTATGTCAGAAGTTATATTGATGAAGAAATTTTTGTATAAAATTTCCAGGATGTTAACTTACAGTCCAAAGAGAGCCATTTAAAGTATTCAGTGTAGGTGCTCTGTTTCATTTGAGAAAAATGAATAGTAAACGTCTCTAAGCAAGCAGCATAGAGTTTCAGTGAAAGGTCTGAATTGTAAGCAGTGACTTCCCTGAATTGCTTTAGGTAACATTTAGCTTGTAGTAACAACATTGCAAGATATAATCCTGTGCAGTTATCATTTACAACACTAGATGGCGCGTGTTATATGTCAAGAATTTTAAATTGCAGTTAAAACTCCTCAAAACCTTTTTGACTTTTGTGCTTAATAGTAGTACTTTCTTTTAATACTTTAAACAATTTTAAACAAACAAAAAAATTTTTTTCTGTTATTTTGAGGGCAAATTATTTTTGTTTGGGTGCATTGTTGCCTCTAGTAACAAACCATGTGACATCCAGTGAAGTGATTTCTGTTGCCTACCACTCATTCATTTATATGCTTTTAGCAAGAATTTATGTAACTTTTATTTCTCAGAGATAATTAGTTATTTGGCAGCGTGGGAAGTAGATGATCTGGCTATACATTTTAACTGTATCCTACTGACTGGGTCATTTTTTTCTCTGAAGCTCAGTTTCCTAATATACAGAGTGGAGATAATCCCTAACTCACAAACTTTTTGAAAGTGTGAATTATGAAAATGAATTTTAAAATACTCTAGATATTATAAATTTATATATAGGCAAGTTATTATAAATGCATTCATAAACTGTTGCTTGCTCTTTGAAATTTGCATTTTTTTGAAGTTGATTTACAGAGGTTCATGTCTGAGTTACTGACCTTCTTAAAGCCTCACCTTCAGCCGTCTCTGCGATCACACAATCTTTGTGAGTGGTTGTCTAGGGTCTTCATAGAACAAGACGATGACATGCTGGAGGCTGCCAAAACAGCAATGGGCATCTACCTGAAGTTGACCAGGTTTGTATATTTTAAAGTAATTTTATTAACTACATCCCAGGAAAGCAGAAAACATTTTTAATAATGTGTTGGACATACTATTTACTTTCCATCATTAGGGGAAAAAAAAAATCCCTAACAATCTTGTGGTTTCCTTATAAGTTCCAATTCCTTTCTTTAACTCTGCCCTACATGAAAATAGATTACATTTGAGTTCTCATTATGAAAACTTGGCTGGCTAGGCAGATCTAGGGATTAGAACTAGACTGATATTAGACAGCACGGGTTCTGGCTGAGTCACCACCTTTGCTTTACCTGTGTGATCAGGAATAAGTTAATACACTTGTCTAAGTCTTAATTTAATTGATGTTTAAGAACTCTCTTCACCTCTAAGACTAACTTGTCTGTATTGAACTTCTGTAAGGTGATTTTTGCCTTTCTAAAGGTGAGTACAATCTTGTAAGTAATCAAAGGAGCTGTTGTAAATTTTCATTTTAATGTACAGTTGAACTGGGATTGATATCATCTTGAGGCAGATATCTGAAATTGATTATGAACTTACGTTACTGATGACATTTTATACTGATCCTATTTCTGTTTATTAAAACAGCTGTACTTGGTCAATCTTGGGTCAATCTTCTTGTGGCAAATATCTGTAATTGGTAATGAAGTTAATAACTGAAGACCTTTTACACTGTTTCTGCTTCTGCTTTATTAAAACCTTAAAGTATTTGCTTTATTTCCATTTCTTTCTTGGCTTCAGAGAAAGGGATTTCTTACTAATGACTGTCGGTGCAGTGTTGTGCTGCCAGTTCTTACTTGTATTATGACACTGCTGGCAGTGGCTGCTTTCAGACTGTAAGAGTTTGGGGCCAATTTTCAAAAGGTTCTAATCAAGAACACAGAATTCCTGCATGCGATTTGAATTAGGCTTAGAAACGGTCAAATACAAATTCTGTCTGAATGCACATGCCTCGTAGAGTATATCTTAGTTGTATTCAAAGCTGACTTCTTACTCATCAAGAAAGAGGAAGCCTCTGAATTAAATTTACTTTGTATGTGAATTTCTAACTTTCTTAGCTTGAGTTTAGTGTGCTCGCAGAGGCATGTGCTCATGTCACATGTATTTTTTTTAATGTAACTGTATTAGTTAAGAGTGACTGGCTATAAGTGATAGAAATCAACATAAGTTAGTCTAAGTGAAAAAAAAATGGAATTTATTGGCTCTTAATTGGGAATTCTAAGGGGTCAAACTGGCATCAGGTGTAACTGTATATGACTCAAACCATGTCATTGATTATTTCTCTTTGTTTCTATCTCACGGCTCTGAATTAATTCTCAGACAGGGCCACCAGCAGTGCCAGGCTTACAGCAGCCTTACAGTTATAATCTTTAATGGTGCCAGCAGAAGTCCTGGAGAGATCTGATTAGCCTACGTGGGTCACAGATTCATGTTGGAATCATGGTGGCCAGGAGCTTGGGTACTCTGATTGGTCATTCTGGGTCACATTCCCACCCCTGTTGAGGCAAGTGTGGAAGGAAAGGAAGGAGGTTAATTCCCACCTTACCACAGGGAATTAGTTACCTGTAGGAGCAAGGAATTCTGATGTCAAGAGACAGGAAGACAGAGGACTTTAATTGGGCAGGTAAAAACTAGAACTACCAAAGTCAATGGATTTTATTTATTTTACTGAATCAGATTTATATGGAGTTTGTGGAAAAAGAGATTGTTTTGAAATTTTTTTTGTTTTTAAAATAATGCATACATTAAAAAGAAATCTGATAGGAGAATTTATGGTTTGTAAATTACATCTGTCAAAACTTGTATTTGTAAACAGTCATTAATCTGAAGTCTCTGCTCTCTTTGTTTTCAGAGAATGTGAAGCTACTGAAAGCTTGACCCAAGAAAAAGAAATGTGGAACCATCACACACATGAAAATGGCTATAATCCACACTGTATTTTTTTATTCTTATTAAAAAATATAGGATTTGATTCTACAGTTCTTCTTGATTTTTTGATTTCATCAGAAACCTGTTTTCTTGAGTATTTTGTTAGGTATTTAAAATTATTGCAAAAAGACTGGGATAATTTTTTCACCATTTGCAAGTACTTTGATATAACTGAATCTAAAGATAATGTAAATATTTGTTGTTGTATCTCCTCACTTGTCCAAGACAGAAGCAGCAACCAAACAGAGCCTAGTCCTTTGGCTGTTCTTGGTAATCACAGAGATGCTCATGCTTGGGTCTCCTGGGCTTCTGAAGCGTCTTCTGAACCACTGAACCATGCTGTGATGTCTGAGGAGGCCCAGGCCACACTCCAGGCTAATAATCTGTCTCCCCAACGAACTTCTCAAAGTCTGGTAGATTATGAAACCTCTGATGATTCTGAAGAAGAATCCACAGACCAGCGTTTAGCAAACAGTAGACTAACATCTTTACACCAAGAAGCAATGAAGAAAATTCAGGACACAATTGGAACAAGTAGGGATAAAAAAGAACTTATCCTGGAGTCTCAGTCGAGGTCTCTGGTTCCCAAAGAATCTAATACTCCCTTCTCTGTTGATTGTGACATAGGCCCAAATAACATTGTTTCTAAAGTGGGAATATCTTACAGAACAGTAAAGTGCTTTGAAGAGCTACAAGGTGCCATTTATCGTTTGCAGAAGAAAAATCTGTTCCCATATAATCCAACAGCACTTTTGAAGTTGTTAAAACATATTGAGACAATATATAATAGAAGTATGACTCCTTTGTAAAACAGGAACTGGTTTTCCGTAATATAATTGTGCCTTAATGAGGTAACAGTAAAAAAAAAAACAAAAAACTTCAAAAGGGTTTTCTAACATGCTTTTCCTTTGCCTTTTGGAAGCTGCCTAGTGACTGAAAAAGATATATCAAATGATAAGTCACTTGATACAAGTACAGCACTCAAAATTTATGGTAGTTCAACTTACACAAATTTGGGATAGTTATTGTATTACTTTCTTATTGCTGCTGTAAAAATTACCACAAACTTGGTGGCTTAAAACAACAGAGATTTATCCTTTCACAGTTCTGGAGGCTAGAAGTTCAAAATCAAGATGGCTACAGGGCCACACTTTCTCTCAAGGCTCTAGAGGAGAATCCTTCCCTGCCTCTTCCTAGCTTCTGGCCATTGCTGGCAATCCTTGGTATTCCTGGACTTCCTGGACATCACTCCAGTCGCTTTCTCTGTTGTCACATGACATTTTCCCTGTGTGTCTATCTGTATCCAGTTTCCCTCTTGTAAGGACACCAGTCACTGGGTTAGGGCCCACTCTCATCCAGTGTGACCGCATCTTAGCTTAATTATATCAGCAGGTACCCTATCTCCAAATAAGGCCACATTCACAGGTTCTGGGTAGATGTGAATTTGGGGAGGGATGCTGTTTAAGCCAGTATGGCTATTATTTCCCCCTGAGGTATTTACGTGTAATGTAATATGTAAAAAACTTGAATCTTAGCAGTTTTTTAAAGAGAGGTGATTAGCTCTATATGTATATATGTGGTCTACGAACACAAATGTATTCTTTAAAAAGAGTTTTAATAGGTAATTTTCCTATTTAAAATTGTTGTGATATGGATAATTATATTCTGTCTTTTTGAGAGGAGGCAGTAAATTCAAGTTTTCACGTCATTACAGGCATACCTCATTTTATTGTGCTTCACTTTATTGTGTTTTGTAGATACTGCATTTTTTACAAATTGAAGGTTTGTGGCAATCCTGTGTCATACAAGTCTTTTGGTGCCGTTTTTCCAACAACATTTGCTCACTTTGTGTCTTTGTGTCACATTTTAGTAATTGCAATATTTCAAACTTTTTCATTATTTGTTACAAATATAAAACTAATGGATGAGGAGTTGCTTCTTATGGATGAGCAAAGAAAGTGGTTTCTTAAGATGGAATCTGCTCCCGGTGAAGATTCTGTGAAGGTTGTTGAAATGACAACAAAGGATTTAAAATATTATATAAACTTAGTTGATAAAGCAGCGGCAGGGATTGAGAGGATTGACTCCAATTTTGAAAGCACTTCTACTATGGGTAAACTGCTGTCAAATGCATTGCTTGCTACAGAGGAATGGTTCATGAAAGGCAGAGTCCATCAGTGGGGCAAACTTCATGGCTGTCTTATTTTAAGAAATTGCCACGGCCACCGTGATCAGTCAGCAGCCATCAACATCGAGGCAAGACTCTCCACCAGCAAAAAGATTACACCTCGCTGAAGGCTTAGATGATGGTTAGCATGTTTTAGCAATAAAGTATTTCTTTATTAAGATATATAGGCATAATGCCATTGCACACTTACTAGACTACAGTATAGTGTAAACATAACTTTCATATGCACTGGAAAACCAAAAAATCCGTGTGACTCACCTTGTGATATTTGCTTTATTGTGGTGATCTGGAACTGAATCCACAATATCTCCAAGGTCTGTGATGGATTTATATACTGAGAGCATAACTATATTGCGCTGGTCAGTCTGTCATTAAGACAGTCTGCAATGTTCTTAAAATATTTTTTAAATGATCCTTTTATAGAGAAATATAAGGAGACTGAACCTATCAGACATTAAAATATATTTTAAGGCTGTGTTAATCAAAACAGGGTAGTACTCATTCAGGTAGAAATGGGAAGATCAGTGGAACTAAACAGAGGATGGCTAATCAAAATAACAGATACTAATGTTAACCAAAGAGAAATGCAGAGGTCAAAAACTCTGTTTGGTAACAGAGTTGGGGGTATACATTGGGGCAGCTTCTACATAAATTAAAAAGTATGTATCTTCAAGGATTTTCAATGCCACATTGTTTATAAAAGCGAAAGACTAGAAATAATCTGGTTAAGTAAGTCATAATATATATATTCATAGTATGTATGCTTAGTTATATATACTTGTGGAAAGAATGAGCTGTATTCATGTTTACAGAAATGAAACATCTACAGTTAAAAAAAGTGAGTATACTGGGCTCCCATTTGTTTAAGAAAAGAAGGTGGGGAAGGAGTAATACACATTTATATATGCCTTTGTGTGTTTATAAAATATTTATGTAGGAACATATAAGAAAATACTAATAGTGGTTGCCCTGGGAAACAGATCTGAAGTAGAAAATTTGACTTCTCATTATATATCTCTTTCTACTCTTACTTGTTTTTAATTGGGTACCTTTTTTTTTAGTTAAAATTTTTTTAAGGAAAGGAAAAAAACAAACTTGATTCTTTATGTTCCTAAGGGTACATAAATGTTAAATGCATTAAAAGTCATGCTTATAAAGATGTGTTTTTGACCTGTGTTTCTCTATAAGGTTAATAAGGAACCATCAGTCCCTTGTTATAATATCTAAAATTAGGAAAAGGCAGTCTCTTATGTATGCAGAATGTTGGCATTTCAGAGACGCTACATATATTCAATATAACTAACCCTTAGGTGTAAGCCAATTCCTCCTACCCTCACTGAAGCCCTGCTGTTGGTGAAGGTGACTTGACTCTGGCCATGTGATAACTTTCCTGGCTGTTCAGAGTACCAGAGCTGTCCTGAGGTAGTCCATAAAGGAACACAAAACTAGTGATATTTGCACGATGAGTTTCCAGTCTGTAACTCCACCTCTTCTTCAAGTAAACGCATGTGTGTCCAAGTGACCACTAAGTGTCATGAATCTAATTTATTGTTTTAACTTAAAATACAACAGATACAGCAAAATACATGTATACGACTTGATGAATTTTCACAAACAACATACCTGTGAAACCAGTATCCAGATCAAGAAACAACGTTACTGGCACTCAGGGGTCCCCCTTGGATCCCCATCCAGTCACTATCCACCGGTAAAGGTAACTATACCCTAAATTGAGACAACATAGATTAATTTTGCCTAGCTTTGTCTTTTATGTAAATGGAATCATAGAGTATGTGTTCTTTTATATCTGGTTTCTTCAACATTATTTGGAAGCGTGTTCTAATTTATTTTTTAAATAATTGCCAAGTAGCTGCATTTCAGCTATTAGTAACAAAATACTTATAACTCCTCAAAATTGTCTATGGCACTCCCAGTGTGCTAGGACGGTGAAATTGACAAACAGTGGTTGAAACAAAATAGAGACTCAAACAGGTTATACAGGGCCTTGTGCAGTTGGCCCCAACCTGTTCCTCTAGTCTCACCTGTGGTTCTCGCCCCACTCACTGTCTTAGGAGTACCACCTTTTGCCTTACATATTCATTCATCAAGCTCCATCTTTTTTTTTTTTTTTTTTTGGTCAAGCCCCATCTTAAATGTTGGACCTGTGAAGCCTTCTCCACCTGTTTTGAACCATTAGATCTTACATGCTTTATGTTCTCTTCACTGTGCTCTTTCCTGTATTGTAGCATTTGTCACATTATGTTTTAATAATTTGCCAACCGTCTCCATTTGCCATGCTCTTTTTACATTGTCCCTTGTGAACAGCATCATGTCTGCCCCATTATTATAAACACACCACAAATGTTAAGCAAATGAGAAGAGATCCTCTCCAAGGACTTGATAGTCTTCTGGGGCAGACAGGTGTGCAGAGACCTAAAATCTTTAACGCATATATGCCGGTTGCTGTTCCAAGTGCTCTGATAAATCCTCACAATAATAGGTACTATTATGATCCCTATTTTGCAGATGAGATTAACTTGGTAAACTGGTAAAGTGGCAGAGCCGAGACAGTGGATCTAGTCAGTCTAGTTCCAACCTTCTCTCCATAACTGCCTGTCTTCAAGCAGAGGGTGGTACACGTGCACTATTAAAATTAACGTTGTACTATGTGTGGTAAGTGGTATGAAGAGAAGTCATGCTGGCAAGCTATGCTGGGGTCAGAGCATCCAAGACCTTGTGTGCTGTGCTAAGGAGTTTTGACTGTTTTGTAGGCAGTGGAGAGCCAGTGTGGTTTTCAAGTAAGTGACTGGTTTTGTGTTTGAAGAAAGTGACTTCTGTAGCAATATATTGGCTAGGCAGACAAGTAGAAAGATTGAAAAGAATCCTGGGGAAGTCCCACTGGCATCAGGGGCAATGGGAATGGAAGAGGGGGAGCAAGGCCTTCTTGCTGAATGCCTGCATCAGGCCCCCTCCCTCCATAGACCCACTAAGACATGAGTAAAGGAGCAGTGAGACACACAAGCACTGACTGAGCAGTCCAAGAAAGCCAAATCCTTAGCAGGTCTTTGGACTGAGGAACAGCAGGCACAGCTGAGGACAGGGCTACCACACTGAAATGGGATTAATTAGACACATACTGAATGTTGAGAACCACCACCACCCCTAACCTTTTCCCCCAGGAAATTAGAAGAGAGTTCTGTGGAATCAGACACAGATTTAAGAGGAAAGATCTAAAGATACATTGTGTGTGTGTGGAGGGGGGCGGTCCCCAAAGAAATTACTCGGCCAAGTCTCCCAACTATGAAGCCCACAGTCACAAACCACCCATGGGCAGAGTTTCTAGTTGGCATTTATGTGCCCAACTCTTACATAGGAGTGAACAGCCAAGGATCACGAGGCGTTTGCGGAAAGCCTCTTAACATGACAGAGGCCAAAACAAGACAGATTAGGCAAGGAGGAGATTAATCTAGTAATATCCTCAGAGATAAATGGTTATAAAAGATAATACATAAAAAAATATTCAGGAGAAACAAACTTCTTATAAATGAATAATGCAATAGCAGAAATGAAAAACTCAATAGAAATGTAAGTTGAGGAAAACAGCAGGACGAAAAAAATTGGAAAATAAAGAGAAATGACAAAATTTGAGGACAGTTCACGAGGTTCAATAACTGAATAGCAGAAGTTCTAGACAGAAAAGTGGAAACAGAGAGGGAAAAGTACTAAAGTAATCCAGGAAAAATTTCCAGAACTGAAAGACTGAGTCTTTCAACAATGTGTGAATATATAACTGGAAAAAAAATACACCTAAATTTTACAAAGGACGGAGAGGATCAGCCTGAGACAGGAGGTGTTTTCTCACTCGCACATGCACGGTGGAGATGCAGCTGCTGCTGTTCACAGAAATAGGGGAAGTAGATCGTTACAGTCTCGAGGAAAATGAGTTCCATCTTCACCAGAGTGACTTGGGCGCTGTCTTCAGCACATATTCATGCCCAGCAGACAGAAATCCTGTGTTGAAAATGAGAAGATCAGCGTTAGAGCAAGACATAGGAGTCATTTGCCTATGCATTATGAAAATCACAGAAGGTCTGATTTCCCTGAGACTAGGGAGAGGAAGGGAAAGAGATCTGGATGAAGAAGGAAAGTGAAAAAAATTACAGAGGCCAGAGAACAAGAAATACTTTGCAGAAACTAAGGTCAGGTAGGGCTTTGAGAAGGGAAATGTATATGGAGTTTAGTATCTGAGAAGAAGACGCTGGGCGTTTTGACCATCAGGAAGCTGTTGTTCACTTGTGACAAACCAGCTTTAGTTGGACCCGGAGAGAGGAGACAGAGAGGAGGTAGAAACCACCAGGACAGTGATTTTCAACTTATTTGTGTTCTCTGTGCCATCTGAATACTGGGATTTGTTGTGGCACCTGTGACATGACTGTGTCATCACTGACTTGAATGCCATCCCCAGAGGCAACATTGTGGTCACCAAGCACCTGCTGGGACTCTGACCTGCCTCCTGACCTCTCCTCAGGGCACATGTGGCCCACTCATGCTGCATTTAGCCCACCTGGGCTGCCCAGGGGTTTGGAAAAACTTGACCTAAATACTGAACTTTAATTGGTCTTTTATGAATTGTCATTTGTGACACCGTATAGAGTTGTCTTGCTTTATATTAAAATACTCATTTGAAAATTGTGGTTGATAAAATGCCTTTTCTGACTATATTATTATAGGTCAGACTAGCAAACCAACTGTAAGTTTTTCTAATTATTCTAAGGAAAGTGGAGCTGAACAAAGCAGATCAAAGCCTTTACAGTTAACCCCATGTATCCCCTCCTAACTATACAGCTCACTAGTATTTTTTAAGATATAGAAAAAACAGGGATCCCCTTCTAAATTTGCCATTGGCATTAACCTTTTCAAGTAGATTGACTAAACTGTAGTACAGTTACTCTGTGTTGGGTAAAATACATGTTTATATATACCCTGGATCGCTTGTGGGTTTTTTTTCTCTTTGGAACTTTAGCTATTTTTTCAAAGAAAGTACAGTTTTCTAATACTTAGAAGAACTGAGAAATGGAATGTGATCAGGGTATGATTTCCTTTCCAGTGAGAAAAGTTCAGGTGTTTTTAGTCTGGTTTGAGACAAGAGTCTACCTAATCATTGAAAGCCGTAGAGTTTAAAACATGGGTTTACATTAAAGATATTGTCTAGGAGTGGGGATTGGGATTGTCTGTGGCATCATGATAGCATGTGGGGTTTTTTTACAGTGCTTTAGACCTCCTGCCAGACACATTTCTCCCTTGAGGCCCACAAAGTGAACACACCAGCAGCACATTTATGATTGCTTATGACTTTGTTTTTTAAGTTATTTAACAAACTATAATAAGGAAGCACAGGTTTTCCTGCAGCTGAACTTTTTTTTATGTGCTAAGAAAGGAAGTTTATTTTCCATTTCTAAATTGCTGACTTTGTTTGTTCATTTCTGTAAAACATAAGAGTAGTATAGCCCACTACTGTAAAATAGAATTGGATTTTTGACTGCCGATTTTCCTATAAATTGTCTTTTAAATTTTTTTTCTGATTTTGCTATTTTTTTCTGTAATAAAGTGGAAAGATTCCCCTTACTAGATTGTTGACAAGTAAAGCATTTTTGGTGTCATGTAGCATTCTTTGCTTGAATATGGCATATGTCCTCTTGTGTGTCACTTTTAATATGTATAATGAATGATTTGATGGTTATATGGAAGTGAAAATGAGTGGTGAACTAGAAAATAAAATTGATTGGCAACAGCTTTATACTAATGAGTTTTATTAACAACTAAGAGTGAAATTAGAGTAACATTTAGGAGTAATCACAAACAGCCTGATTCTCTGAAAGGTCCGTATGGACAAAAAAGTATGTCAAGACACCTTCAGATAGGGATTTGGAAATGGATCTTGAACAGCACTTGCACTTCCTAGATCGGCATGGAGAGAGAAGAAACAACCAAGATTCCATCAGAAGTTTTTCTTTTAACAGCATTATAAAAAGTTAGTTAACAGTATTGTTTATTTTGTTCTTTAATAGTCTGTTATGGAGGGTGGCAAAGGACCATCTACAGCAAAGGTATGTCATTCCAGGTGTTATAGGTCAGTGGTGACATACCCACCATGGGAGGCTGGACTCACAAACACAGTAGCATGCCATGTGGGACAGTGATAAGTAGAAAATATGATGCTAGAACTCTTATGCCATCTGTGTTATACACCCGGGCTGTGCAACTTGATTTGTGAACCAGCTGATGAAAAAAAAATCACTGTAGTATCTCAAGAAAAGTGCTTTGGGACCACCCAAGACCAGCGTTTGAGGTTCCAACTGTATTATGTGACTTTTAACCTAAACCTTTGGGTAAGAGTTCTTTGGTCTGGTCATGTACAAGCAGCAGACAATAAATAAATGGACTTTATATTATAAACAATCAAAAAGTTGTTCCTTTTTAATAGTTGAAAAGTTGTTCCTTTTTATTGAAGTATAGCATACATAGTTTTAAGCTTAAAATGATTTTTCTTGTCATAAATTACATTTTTGCCATTACAGTTTATTCTTTCTTGTTATTTCCTTTGTTTACTCTTGGGTTGCAGATGGGTTGTTAATAATTTGTACTAAGTCTTGTAGCTATTTGGAAAACATACCTACTTTTTTAACTATACAAATCATTACCTTTTATGCTTTCAAAAAAATGTTTGAAAATTCCTTTTTCATCAAAGCCAAGACTGAAGCCATAAGTGTAGACTCCATTATATGCAAATTTAGTTCACTTTCACTTTTCCTGCCCCCTCCAGTTTTCTGGCCATTGTTAATTTCATCTGAATTCATAAACCAAATTGCTTTTTCCCCAAAATTTGTACATTATATAGCTTCTCCCAATTTTACTTTTTCCTTTTACATTCCATTTTATTATAACCATTATATTTATTTATTACTTAGTCTTAACTCTGTTTCACAATCTGTCCAATGAACTAATCTCAATTTTGGTTCCTCTCGGGTAATGTTTCCAAGAAGGAAGTCTAGGGTATGTCTCTCAGCAATTTTTCCAGGAAGGGGGATATATTTTCTGAGACCTCATATATCGGAATGTCTTTTGGTTGCCATTCCTTTGTTGACCTGAATAACAACTTGTTTGAGAATAGTTTTTGTGTTACAACTTTTCTTAAACCATTGCCATTTTGCTCTTGTTTTCTATCCTTAGCTTCTGGAGAAGAAAGCTAAATCCATCCTCATTTGATTATTTTTAGGTTAACTAATTTTCTGATGGATGCATCCAAAATAATTTCTTGTCCTTGAAATCCAGAAATTTCCTGAGGTTCTGACTACGTCTGGTTCTCTTTTGAGTATTCTTGCCTAGAACAAGATGAGTCTTACATACCATCCCAGATATGTTTTCTAGGTTCTCTTTTGCCATTCCTTCAGTATTCTTTACATTTCATTTTTTAAATCATCATTTGTAGATTGAGTTTCTGCTTTCTAATCTCCATGCTTACTTTCCTCTCTTAACACCCTCATCTTTGTTCTTTTTTCTGAGTGTTCTGGTGGAATATCTGAACTCTTTCCTTCTTCATACCTGATTTGATGTTCCTCAATGTCAGTTCAGCTCATCATCACCTCCAAAGCAGGTGTTAAATTATGGTTATTTTTCTACTTCCTTGAAATCTCCTTTCATCCATCTCTATTCATATATTACCTGCATCCCAGCTCCTTGTTTTCTTATCTCATCCTGAGCTCTCCTTGATGCCTTTTTGTTTTTATTTCATGGAGAACTAATTAAGACTTAGCACTTAATAAGACTTAATCACTAAGTTGCTCATTATTAAGAACATTTTCTACATTTTTTGTGCACTCAAATAGTAAAAATAGCTGTCATTTTCTGAGTGCTTAATTTTTCCAGATATTATGCTAAATGCTTTCTAGACTTTTTTTCTCCTCATTTAATCCTCAGGACACCCTGCAATGAGGAATTATTATCCTTATTTTACTCATGAGGAAAATAGCATTTAAAAGGACTATTAAAAAGCCCAAGGTCACACATCCCAAAGTTAATAAGCTGAAGAGTCGTAGTTTAAACCCAGGGCTGTCTGGCTCCAAAGCCTGTTTTCCTTACTACACTATTCTATCTTCTCTATAAATGATTTTCATAGGTTTATATTTAATAAAATATTCAGAGGAATAATACTCCCACTTTTACTGGAGGGTTTTTTTTTTCATTGCCCCATTTTATCTGTCTTCTACTTATGATCTATCTTTGTTAATTCAACCTTGTAATGAGAGATCACTGCAGACCTGGGTTTATGCAATTATTCTAGAAGTTTCCTCTTCCTCTCCCTACCCCCCGAATTGTGAACAGTCTATAGGCCAGTTACAATGTTATTTTCCCCCTAGAAACGTTGTGTAGTTGAGTAGCAAGGGCACTGGGTTTGGACTCACGAAAAACCCAGATTCGAGCCCTAGCTGTGCTATGTACGAGCTGTGTAGCTTGGGCAAGTTACTTAGCTCCTCCGTTACATGCCTGTGTTACGAGGTCAGTGTGCCTATTAGGAGGAGAGGTGTCGGCCCAGGTAAATTCCTGCCACCAAAAGCAAGCTGTTGTTACTACGGTGCAGCATGGTGGCCTGTTGGGGCTCCCTCTCGGCCCCACCCAGGGGTCCCACGCCCTCAGGCCTCGAGCGGCCCGCGTCCCAGGATGCACCGCTGCGCTGACCGCCCAGCCCAACTTAGCGATTGGAGCCTCGGCCTCAGGACGAAGGAGGAGAAAGGTGCGTGGGAAGGATGCGGCTCAGGGGCCCTGCGGCCGGTGTGCACCGGGCGGGCCATACCTCACCGCCGGGAGACGTCGCTGCGCAGGGCGAGGCTGAGTCTGGGTCTCTGTGCCCACGCAGGCCAAGGCTGTGCCCCTGTCCCCATGCAGGCTGTATACCGGGCCCCTTCCTCGCCCAGGCCGAGGCCGGGTCCGGCTACCTGTCCCCACGCAGGCCGAGGCCACGTCCTAGGCCGAGTCTGTGCCCCTCCTGCTGCAGCCCCTGCTTATCAGGCCTTGCAAAGTCAGTTAGGCGCGTCCCAGGGCTACAGTGCCAAGCAGGTTTCCATCTTTGCCTTTGTCTTTGCCTTCATGGGTTTTTGTGAATCGCTGGGTTGGCTCCATCTTCTCACCCAGGTGAGTAGAGGTCAAGCCCAGATTTCTGCCGAGTTCGAAGTAAGGGAACCTCAGAGACTGTCGGGAAGTGGACTGAAGGCCTAGACTTGATTCCACAGGCCACTGTGGGCTTTGTACTCCTGTCCAGGACATCTTTCTGTGTGGGCTTTTTCTCAGGTGAAAGTTATTATCCCTATGTGACTTTAAACAAACTCTAACAATACCCTTTTATTTACTCTAAAAATTCAACATAATGTATCAAGGACCCAGTATGTGCCTAGACCCAGTATGAGATCTGAGTGCTGGGACCTCAAAAATGAAAAAGGCACCCATCCTATTCCCCATAGTCATAGTTTGGAGGCCTAAATCACCCTCCGATATTTGATGCTTACTCCAATTTTTCTTTTACCCCATCAGAAAATGTCTTTAAATCAACTGAAATGAGGGGAGGAAACATCTAAGTAGTATGTGGAGTTGTAGAAAGGGTAAGTCGATCCAGTTAGGTTGGTTTGGGCACTGTAAATTGTGCCTCATAATCCATTAATAGGCCAGTAAACCAATTTAGTAAGTCCAGACCAGCATTTTTCTAAAAGATTAGACTAGAATAGACAATAGAGTACATCAAAAATAGTATGGATAAGTATTGTTGTGCAAAACTTTGGTTTCAGTTATATATATATATTTATGGGTGTATTTGTACTAGGTTGTGATGCAAAATGTATTTATTGTGAATTACATTTTAAAAATTAAGTTACAGGTTTAGATCAGGACAAATATGTTACATATATACAAAGTACCCTTGCAGTAGTGATAATCTATCTTGATAACAATTATTTGCAAAGATTGGAACTATGAAAGAGTCAAATGGTATTTCTGCCCTAATTAGCTTCATGTTTGATATTTACTTTACATGGTATTAGCATGGCATGTATTTGGGTATCTGATCCTTCACATTCATTATAGATCATTGCTGATGTGTAAGGAATGGAATGGCAGAATTGCTCCAATATATGAGATCAGACACTCTGGTGGTTGCCGATTATAGAAGCCACAAGCCATCATTGTTACTGTGAAAATATGCATGATTTATAGGTTATGTCTGTTGTTACCATGTGTGACCATATGAAGATCTTTGCTTTACATTGTCCTTACTAAAAGCCAGTGGTGACGTTGAACAGTCTGAGTGTTTTCTGGTCTGTTCTAGTTATGATGTTACTTTCTCTGAAAACTTGATGCAGAGCATATCTGAGGTCAAAGGGTTTTTGCTATTGAAAGATATTTTTCTTTTCAGCTTTGATAAAAGATTTTTTTTAAATCTATTTATTTATTTATTTTTGGCTGTGTTGGGTCTTCGTTGCTGCACACGGCCTTTTTCTAGTTGCGGCCGGGGGGGGCTACTCTTCGTTGCGGTGCGCGGGCTTCTCATTGCCGTGGCTTCTCTTGTTGCGGAGCACAGACTTTAGGCACGTGGGCTTCAGTAGTTGTGACATGCGGGCTCAGTAGCTGTGGCACGCAGGCTCTAGAGCGTAGGCTCAGTAGTTGTAGCACACGGGCTTAGTTGCTCCACGGCATGTGGGATCTTCCCAGACCAGGTCTTGAACCCGAGTTCCCTGCATTGGCAGGCGGATTCTTAACCACTGCACCACCAGGCAAGGCCCAAAAGATTTTTGTTTTTAATTTTTGACTAAAATTTAAAGCTCTTAAATCTTACTGTAATAATTATTTTTTATATTTTGTATTTGTATTTATTTGTTGAATGATTAGTTGGTTGATTTTGATTTTAAGGATTTAAATAACTATCAGTTTGGACTATAGTTGTTGAAACTAATTTCCCAGTGTACAATTTATCCTCTAATGTTTAGGCCAGACATTTAATTGTAAATGGCTAGTATTTTATTTTGCAAATGGGCCTTGCAGACAGTTTAACGTGATCAAGCAAACTATTATATTTTTATTTTAACCATGCTTACTGGTGTAGTAACTGCTATGATAGGAATTCCATAAATGTATGAATGAATGAACACTATAAATTATTCATGTAAACATTTGGTGATACGTATTATTAGTTTTTAGTAAAACGATTTTTATACCTGGAAAGGTTGTGTAGTTGAGTAGCAACTTTTAAGAGAAACTGGTTTCTTTTAAGAGAAACATATTTGGCAGGTTTAGTCCACAGAAATTGTAAGGCATCTATTTTAAATGAAATAAGCGAATAGAAGTCATCTTTTCTTATAGAACACTTTCAAACAGCACCTAACAGTGAAACAAGTTATGTGACATCTGAATTTCTAATTCAAAACCAGCCTAACACAAAAGAGGTTAAAAAAGGGGGAGGGGGTATTATTTTTCCTTATTTGAGGTCTCAGGAGAAGCCAGTGAGGGGCATTTTATAATCAACTTAGTATGTGGTATTTTGCTCATATCCCTTTAGTCTCTTTCAAAGTGTTAGACCCCAGCAATTGCTGTGTAGTTCAGCTGATCTGTTGATAGTCTCCCACAAAGAGAGAGTAAATGACTGCGGACATTCAGGGAATGTACTTGCTTTTTCCAGCCATAACCAAAGCTTGAGACTCTTAAGTAGCTAGAAAGCAGGGACCAGAGCTGCCTTGTTCACTGTGATTTCCTATTTTCAGGCACGTAGGAAGTGCTCAATAAATAATTGTTGAAGGAATGAAAATACCATGGAAGGAGGAAGAGCAGCAGCAGAAGGTACATATAGCTTAAAACATGGGGGAAAGAGTATTATCAGATCCTTAATATTTATTGAGGGTCTCCTATGAATCTGGTAGTGTTTCTAGGCTCATGGGCTGTTTACAGCCTAGGGGAGACAAGGCACATACTGATCAAGTTGTGTTACAGGAGGATTTTCTGTACTACTATTAAAAAATGGGGCTGCACATAAAATGGGGCTAATGGTGTGATCTGGATAATAAGTGTAAAGAGAAAGGTTGATTCAGGTTGATTTGAGAGGCAAAGTTTCCCAGAGGAAATGTGTGGGGCTGGGATAAGGAGGGATCACAGGTGGGGCATGCGCATAGCCACTGGCTCAGGCCAAGGGGAGATTTGTATTGGGGTACAGTGGAGAGTAAAGTGGGATAGCCTGGGTGGAGATTATATTTTGGAGGAGAGGTTAGGAAATAGATAGTCATGGAAGTTAGATTTCATGTAACCAGCATAAAGAAGCCATAAGTTCTGGAGCAAGGAAGCATTTTGTTGAAGGCTGTGTTTTCAGAGTACTTGGTAGCTGCAAGCAGGAGGGCAGCTCTCCCTCAGAGATCAGAAAGGGACAGGAAGCAGCCCTCAGGATTGGAACCTCAGCACCACTTTCAGTTACACCAGGATGTTCTGGTCACTTTGGATGCTTTGGTGGTACAAAAGCAACTGATGAGGGGAAATGCCTTTGGCCTAGAACTCCACTTTAGGAGGGTCTGGAAATGACTAAAGGGTGACCAAGTCTGCTCAACTGCCACAGAACTACACATGCTCACTCCCAACCTCAAGCCTGTCTGTGTTTCTAATGCCCTGTGGAGTAACAAAGTCTTTTATTAACAAGGAGGCAGAAGTGTGAGTTCTTGTTCTTGGGAATGAGTCTTAGTTACTGATCTCATGAAATTTAGTCCAGCTTCTGTTTTCCATAAAGCACTCCATCCTGATTTTTAAAAAATTGCTCCCCAAAATTCATAAGCTGAAGAGAGGTACCCATCCTTGGGGGTCTCAGGTTGCCAAGCACATCTTCTCCCAGTTCTTTGTCGGCAAGTGGCATGTAGGGTATGGGGTAAGAGGGAGAATGGGAGGGAAAAGATAGACAGTAAGCTCCTTGAGATCAGGGGTCTTGTGTTCATCTTTGTGTTTCAAGCAGCTTATATAATAAATGTGTTGAATGAATGATGGATGGTTGGATAAGGGGCATTTTGTTTCCTTACGGTCTAGTCACACATAACATGGTATCAATGGCCCAGATATTTATTCAAACACTCATCTTCTTCCTACCTCCTCTTCCTTCCTACCTGTTTAGTGCTGATGCAACTCATAAAGCACATGGAATGCCCAGCACAATGCTGGATAAAGGGACTGTAGATGTTAAAGCTGCCAAGTCCAGCCTTCACAGACTGAGATAATCATGGGATTAATGATTTTGAGGATGAAAAGTTTATCTGCCCACTCCAGTCTGATTCCTGATGCCATACTGTGTAGTCTGAACTCCTCATTTAAAATCCATGGCTTATGCTTGCATGCACGAAGGATATGAAATAATAAATTTTGAAGTCCATCTCCTCTATCCTCCCAATTTGTACCTGGGTAGAACATATAAATAGACCCACACCACATACACATGTGTCTGTTTCCCTCTACACTCTGTATAATAGGGTTAGTGAACAGTTCTGCTCATTTGTGTGAGTATGCATCTGTGTCAGTTTGGGCAGTCATGCTATATTGTTATTCTTGAGATCCTTAGCTCCTTCAAAAGACATAATGTGATGTGCCTGGCACTAGTATGAACCCAATAAATACTTGCTGAATGAGTATTTATTCATTGAATAACAAATACTCTGTTCAGAGAATGGTAATGGGTGCTACTTGGAAACTTTATACAGTCCTTATACTCAAGATTTAATTGGAGAAACTAAGTCTATGTGCAAGAAATAAAGTCTATTAGGAATAAACATAGGAATAAAACCTATAGATTAAATATATTAATAATAATTATTATTATAATCATAGCTAAAATTCACAGAGTGCTTACTATATGCCAGGTACTCTCCTAAGTGCTTTGATGGATATTAACTAATTTAATGTTTTCCTAACTCTATAAGGTATTGCTGTTGTCTTCCCCATTTTGCAGTTGAGAAACCTGAGGAACTGAGAGGTTAAATGACTTGTCTAGACTCACACAGTCAATAAGAATAAGATCACATAATGAGCACAAAGTGGCACTGGGGCTTAGCAACAAAACCTTTCTGCAGGAGGCGAGTTGAGATGTGGCCTGCCCCATCACTGAGGCAGAGACCATCTGCTGGCCATCACTGGGGGTGGTAAACGAAGCTGTGGAGATGTGTGATCTGGCTGGCACGTGACACCACAGCCTTCCCAGAGAATGTGCCAGCTGGATTCTAAAGTTCCTTTGCTTCAAGTACTCAATATGTGACAGACTTAAGTCTTCAAGGGAAGACTCTCCCCTTCTCCTAACAAGCTCAAAGTAGAACTGGCCATTTTCTCGACACACAAATGCCGACTTTCAATTTTGAAAAAGCCCAGTGAATTACCTTTGAGAAAGTAACTACCCGTTGTGGTAGAGAGGAAGTTACAATGGTAAATAGCTAGATAACTGAATGTACTCTCTCAGCACTGAGTGTCCACTCTGCCAAGAACTGTTTGGACTCCTGAGGACTCAGCAGTGAACAAGGCAGATAGAAGTCCCAGTCCTCATGGAGCTGCCATTCTAATGGGGAGACAGACAGTAAAACAAAGAAGTAAGAGATAGTGAGGAGTGACCAGGGGAAACAAAGCAGGAGAGGGGATGGAGCTTTGGGAAAGGGAGGGCACTTGAGTGCAGGAGAACCCTTAGTTCTGATGATTCTCTCTTCAGTTTCCTCACTTTCTCACGAAGTAGCCTCTCAAATCACCTGTCAGGGACCCTTGCAACACTGGGCCAGGGAAAGTGTGGACCCTGGTGGTTGAGGTAAGGGAGACACAATTCAGTTCCTACAGTCTGTACTCTACTGTGGAGATTGAATCATGGAGGCAGGGGGACTATTTTATGTCAATTTTTCAATCGGTGTAGGTATTTGTGCAGACATTTCCTTGTTTCATTATATCCCATATGAGTTTTCCCATATACCTATTTAAAGAATACACGGTTTGGTAGCATTTTGAGTTAGTATTTCTATCTCTGAGCAAACCTTTGCATTTGAAAACTCTGTGAAAACGATGAGATGAAACATTACAAGAAAACAGAGTTTGTTGATAGCAAAAGCTCAGAAAATTTGACTGGTTAGGTTAAGATCGACATGGCCAAAACTGTATTTATTATGTTTCTTGGAAGGGATTTTCTCCTTTGAGGAGAAAAGCAGATCAGTTCTATTAAACTTATATTTTCTTCTCTGGAAAGTTAGATTAAGGTTCAGTGTCAAACATAACATGCAGCTTAGAATATCAGAAGTTGCCCCACTTCCCGTTCCTCCACACCCACACCACGTGCAGCTGTGTACCCTCTGCTCCTTGCTAGCAGAGCTGTGGCACCATGTCTAGTCGGCTTCCTGCTGGGGCCCACAGTCCATTTTCCTGTGTCCTGCTTCCTCTGTTTTCCTCTTCTGAGATCCTAAGTAGCCTTCCAGAATCTTGATTGGATTTACCTGAGTCCACACTGCTCTTATCCCCTGCCCCTCTTTTACTCTGTGAAATATCCTTTATATACATTAGTAACCTTTAGTGACAAGATTGGTCTGTGTGTAAAAACGCATCAGTTTTGTAATGTACCCCCTATTGCTCCCCTCGAAACTTCTCCACTCTTATCAGGCTTAATTGCCTACATTTAATTGTCAGAGGTAATATTCACTTTTTAAAAAGCAATGATCATTAAGATTTTAATAAATGATTTACTATCCATAATGTAGATTCAAATATATAAAACTGATTCAATGTCTTAACTCCTAAAGTTTTCTCATAAAATGAAACAGTTAAGTATTGCCTAGAAGTGACACCCACACATGCATCTTGCTCTATCATGCTTCCTTCAGGTTCTCTGTTTTCTGTTAGCAATGAACTGATACATTTATCATGAAGCACAAGTGAGAAAGAGAGAAAAAAAAAGAGAAAAAGAAAAGCATTACTGTAGGAGTCCTGGAAAGAACCATGTTTATATTTATTTATCTTCCTCAGAGGAACTCCCAGACATGAGGCTTACATGTCTGGGAGTTCCCCCAATTCACAGCTCCCCCAAGTCACAACTAGCAAACCTCCAGAATTCCTCTCTTCCATCCCTCTAGCTGTTGTCCCCTGTTGCATAGGTTTTTCATCTGTCTCTAAAGAAGGAGGAACTACACCTTGACCTTGACTCAAAAAATACAGCAGATGTGAAATTCTTTTAATGATAGAGAAGGTATTGAGCTATGTATAAATACTTCATATTTGATTTGAACATTGTATCTCATCAGTAGATGACATGTATTTAGTTATATAATTGACAAACAAAAAAATGTGGTCCTACAACACTCTTGGCTTGTTTAATTCTGAGAAAGGGCATCCAGAGTAGAGTTCAGGAGTATCCTCTTCCCCAGATATCTGCAAAGTGAAATTGAGTGTTTGATGCCCACAGTTTAACTGTTGACAAGTGTTAACTGTTGACAAGTATTGAACAGCTCAGCACTGTGCTAAGCTCCAGGAATATAAGGATGTGTAAGGCATGTCCCAGAGGGATTCCCAGTGTAGTGGGGAAGCAGAAACAGAACGAGCTAAGTAGTAATAGTAGAGTGAGCATTGTAATATAGGTATAAACACAGAACAGGGAGGGCTGAAAGCTGCAGGACTTGGCAGGGGAGTCAGACTTTCATCACTCAGAGAGGGCAGAGAGCAGTCAATGGAAGGGCATGGAAGCTGCCTGTTTGCTTTGCCTGGAAGGTAGTGGGAAGAGACAAGAGAAGATTCTGGAGGAGTAGCTATCTCCTGTGCTAAGGAGACCTATAGGAAAAGGTGGCTGGTGGAGCTCTATCAGCAGGGGAAAGAGACATGATAAAGAAAAAAAACTTAATTGGGAAGATAATGTTACACAGTCCAAGCTCGTACTGCTTACTGTACAACAGGCCAATAAGCTGAGAAATGAGTTGTTGGGGTGAGGAGTAGCAACTTTATTCAGAAAGCCAGCAGACCAAGAAAATAGTGGACTAGTGTCCCAAAGAACCATCTTCCCTGAGTTAGAATTCAAGCTTCTTTTATACTGGGGGTGCATTTGGTTCTGCAGTTTCTTGGTGCCAGAATCCTTTGTCCTTGCAGAGGTCCAGTCACAATGATCCTATAAACTTCCAACAAGACAAATGTTATTCTCTGTTCTGCAACTTTTTATCTCCATGTGAATGGAAAAGTGTTATATATTTAAAGGTCAGAGCCTTGTGAATGAGCTATCCTGTATATTTCAGGCTATAGGCAACATTCTTAACTTGTAGCCAAAGCAATAGAATACAAGGTTTAAAGAAAAAGAAACAGATCCAACATGAAGTTAGATTTGTTCTTGCCTATTACAATAAGTCTGGTGGCAGTTAGAAGACAATAGACTAGAAATGGATAGTGTGAGGTAACTCTGCATAGTCTCCTGGCAAGATCTGATGAGGGTCTGAACCACAATCTGCGCATTTAGTGCCCACTCTGCTGGAAGTTCACCACCTGCCAGATGAGCTTTAAATTTTATGACCACCTTAATAGAAAAAAGAAAGTCTGGGTAGAGAAAAACAGCCTAGGAGAACTGAGTGAACAAGTGTTGAGTGAAAGGGCCTTGACCAGGCTTCCTTCTTTGAACTGAATTCATTAGAGAAATTTGAGAAACTATGGAGTTTCAAAGAACTTGAAACTGGCGTTTCCCCTTCTCCGTCTCTAGTCAGCTTTTAATTTGCTCTTAGCTATTAAGCTGATAGAAGAAAAAAGCTGTCTTTCAGCAGTTGAAGTCAGCCAATGAGAAGAGCTTTGAATCAGGCATTCAGAGGAGGCAGCACCTCCTGCCCAGACCTCCTGGGAGGCAAGGTTCAGCTTATAAGACGGACAGGAATAAACTTGTTGAAGTTTTCTTGTCAAAGCACCTTTAAATAATCCACGCCTGCAGCAGTTTCATCTTCAGGCAAGAGAAAGTGAAAATGGCCCCAAAAGGTGCAACATCTCAAATAAACACTATAAAATGAGGGACACTTGCCTTTAAAGTTGAAGTGTCTCAAGCAGACAAACAACATTTATATTGTGCTACTAATAGATTTGTCTTTCCTTGTCTGTGATGATTGTTCTTTGAGACACAAATAAAAACAAAGCGAATCGCATCCAACTATTCTAAAAAGAAAAGATGATCTGATTTTTTTCTTTTTTTGGTCATTTTATGGTTCAAAAAAGGGTTTTCTTTTTCAATTGCTAGGAAACAGGTGGAAAAGTTGCATTTCTGAGACTGATGCTCCTTGGTAATGAGTTTTGTGGTGCAGTGCTGGTGGTAGTGATTTAGTTAGCAAAAAGCCCTGCCTGTGTTCCAGGCTTCTGGAGAGTACTACGGCTGTCAGACTAGCTCAGAGGATAGTGCAGGGCTGTCAGCAGTGTTGCAGGTCTCTTTCTGCCACATAAACCCCTTCCTTTTAATACAAACAGCAAGACTATCCTGTTCAGTAGTTGACTAAAGACTGTGTGCACTGAAATGCAATGATGATGAAGCAGTTGATGCATTTGTGACTCGGTGTCCCACTGAATTCCAGTTTTCTCCTCTCCATGTGGTCAAACAGGAAACAACATTGCATCAGGAAAGAATCTGAAGGTGCCATCCAGTAGCTGTGCCTCACGTCACTGACTGCCCTCAGTCAGAAATCTTGACCTGCAACTTTAGAGGGTGGGTCTCTGAAAGAATTTCAGAGCTTACACAGAGCTGAGGTGTGTTGCTCTCTGATGAGAACAAAGCTGGCTGGAGCACTGAGAGTCTGGCTCTGTCTCTTCACAACCAAGGGGCATCTTTGTGGACTGAAGTTTCAGAAAGGTAGGCATCATCTTGTGGATGTTGTTACTATTTGAGAAACTTCAAAACCAAGTTGGCCTTGGCTCTGTGTGTGTGTGTGTGTGTGTTTGTGTGTGTGTGTGAGAGAGAGAGAGAGAGACAGAGACAGAGACAGAGAGAGAGAGAGAGAGAGAGAGAGAGAGGGAGAGAGAAATGATGAAAATGTTTGTTTTTGGCCTGATTGTGGGAGAGATACAGAAAAGAGAGCTTTGAAGCCATTTGCTTGATGAGTTTTACTACAGAAGTCTTTAGTAGTGGAGAGTAAATGTTGAATTCAAACTTCTAACTTGTATTACTTGCTCTTTGGCGAGTTTAAACTGATTCACTGAAGGGACAGGAAGAATTGTTCAGAGAGTGAAATCACATGAGGCTGAACGCTCAATCGGCATAGCTTGGTTTATTTGGAAAGCCTTGACTCAAGCTGAAATGCAAAGGGTGACCGAGGATCTCCAGGCAGCATAGCAAAAGCCATTTCAGAATGTCTTAAATTTGGAACAAGGCAGAATTTGCTCATCTCACAGTAAGAAGGTTTTCTAAGCTGGTTCTGTCTTAAGGGAGATAGTCTAAATGTCATGTCCAGAAGACATTAGGTGATTAATTCTAAAACTGCCAGCTTTGTGAAGAAAAACGAAACCAAAACAAAACTTTATTTTTTCTAACCCATGTTTAGTGAAGATGTTCTTTTAAGCAATTTTATTTCCTGAAAAGCCTTACACAGAGCAAAGGAAAGAAACCTTTGGGACTCACCAGATGATGAATATTAATTTATTCATTAATCTATAATGTCCAAGGTCCTTCTCTACCATGAGTGAGGATTCAGACTTTAAACACCTTTCATTCCTCTCCCCTACAAGCCTTTTTTAAAAAGGGGGTTTCCACTTAAAATTTCATCAGTAGGATTGCTGGACAAAGGTACAAATTCTTGAAGGGAAAAATAGGCATATGTTCATGCTGACAGTAATTGTATAGTCTTCCCATTAAAAATATTCTGTCTTTTCTAAAAGCAATCAAATTTATATAAGTCTGAAGATAATTCTGGGTTAGCAATAGTCTGCACTTATTGGGTTCTTGCTGTATGTATATGCATTTCCCATTTAATTCAGTGAGGCAAGACTCATCTTATGCAGTTTTCAGATAAGGATATTTAGGCTCAGTGAGATTTTAGCAGTATAATAGGGAAGTGAGAAAGCCAGAACTCTGTTGCCTTCCTACACACAGATATATATATATACAATCATATATATATATGATTGGAGCCTTCTATTCTCCTATTGTATTCCATCAGCCCTTTACAGAGTCCTTGTCACCTGGAGGTGTTTCTGAATCCAAAATAATATGCAAATATGTTAATTTGGTGTCATAGCAAGATCAAGTGCCAATCTATAATTTGCTTCTACTCTTGGGGTGAAGGCATGATGAAGTGGACTGAACATGGGCTAGAAAGGCAGACAGACCTAGATTTGAATAGCTCCTTCCTGGTTACTAATTATGTGACCTAGGCAAGTCAGTGAAATTCTTCAAACCTCACTTTCCTTATTTATAAGCTATTTATTATAACGTCCATCACATGGCATTGTTTGTTATAAGGAATAGAGAGACAAGTTATGCAGTGTGTCATCTGCATGACTGAAAAATGGTAGGCTTTCGATAAATAGTAGTCATTTCTCCAATTATTTGTTGATGCTTTGTCATGCTAGATCCTGTTCTGGGCATGGGGGTATCAGCAGTGAACAATGGAGGCAAGAACCTGCCCTCATGGAGCTGCCTGGTGCTTGTTTATTATAACATCGTGTGATTGACTTTCTTTGAATATCACGTTGTAATTATTGAGATCCTTTATAGTGGTTACCATCCAGCTTTGACATAGCCTCTGAAACAGGGTAGTGAAAGTCCTGTGCCAAGATTCCCCTAAAGCATAGTAAAATCAGGCAAAAAGCAAGAACATCAGATACTTGTTTTACAAAAGTCAGTTTGTTGTGCTAATCATTTCAGAGTTAGAGGTCAGGAAAGATGTGTTTTTATGCACACATTCACACATACATACACACACACACACACACACACACACACACACACACACAGAGTTCATCTGAGTTTTCCTGGGCTCCCAAAGCCATAGCAGAAACCTTGTTGGCAGGATGCATGTGGGAGGAGGGTCTGGCTCCAAGAACTCATGGAACAGAGTATAGTGTGGCAACCATTCATTTGCTTTGGGCCCCAGGCCATCTACTCAGGAGCCTTGGGCTTTCCAAGGCCTTCATAGTGTGAATTTAGGGATGCAATACAAAGCTTGACTGGAGATAATATACCTTTATAAAGACAGATTCAGGACAAGAGTGATTGATTTATTTACTGGCTAAAAGCCTGGAGTTAAGTAAGCCAGTTGGCATCAGGAATGGCATTTCGGCATCTGTCCCTAACTTTGAATCCCACTGAACTGCAGGTCATAGCAGAGAGATAGGAGAGGAACACAGGGAAGCTCCCTCTGGAATCAAATGCAATTGTATTCTTCCTTTTCCTGGAGACACCTGCACACACAATACCACTGACCTTATTGGTCTTACACATCGTGAGTTTGTTTTTATTTAGCTGGTAGACCCAGAATGATTGAAGAAATCTTTGTGTCATCCCAGACAGACCAGACAATTGGCACTCTGAAAGAAGACTTTCTTAAGTGGCAGGACTTACTTTCCTAAGCCCAGTGCAACAATCAGTCTCATCATTTTATGGGCCATACTATATATTGCCTTAAGATTGTGTCTTATAGCAAGGATTTTAAATGATGAAAATATAAACTAAGTTAAAAGCCTAATTAGAATAAATTAGGGCTTAGGTATAAAAACATCAAACAGCACGTGGATGGAGAGATTAAGAACCTTTGACCTTGGGACTTCCCTGGTGGTCCAGAGGGTGAGATTCCACACTCCCAAGGCAGGGGGCCTGGGTTCAATCCCTGATTGGAGAACTAGATCCCGCATGCATGCCACAACCAAGAAGTCTGCAAGTCTCAACGAAGAGCCCGCATGCTGCAACTAAGACTCAGCACAGCCAAAATAAATAAATATTTTTTTAAAAAAGAACCTTTGACCTTATACAACACTGTAACAGCCTAAACTTTCCCCAGGAATTTCTGTGGATAGGAGACAGACATTCCATTGTAAATGGACTTCAGCAATCACTGTATTTTTGAAACAGTTAAATTATTTCCAAATTTCATTATTATCAGACCTTAAAGTCTGAGGAAGCCCATTAACAAGTAGAAGAGGGCTGTGTGAGAGGGAGTTTGACCTTGAGACACATTTCCCCTTTCCCAAGTAGGAGGATTTAAAATTTCTCAGGCAGGGAGTGTTTACATGCTGCTCAAATATAAAGTTAAAGGGTTTTGGTTCATTTAAAAAACCATTTCCTCTTTTTTTTTTTTTTGCCAACCTGGTTGCTGGAAAGTCTGTGGAGGGTATCTGTACAGCGTTCTAAGGAGTGTGAACTGAACAGACCAGAGGCCTTACGCATAGCTGGCATTCGGTTTACAGAAGTTCCAATTCAATGGAAACTTTCCTTTTTTTTTTCCCTGAATTTTATCTTCAGGAAATACCAGGAAACTAATACATTTAATCAAAATTTCCAAATTTGTCTGCTCAGTATTGGTACACACAAACACACACCACACAGACACACAGATGCACATACACACACACACGACATAGACACAGATACACACAAACATACACATACACACACTACACAGACACACACACACGTTCGTGTGCATGTGCACAATATAAAAACAAAATCAAAAGATACATACTTTTTGCATGTGTGCAGCAACGGTTTAGTTCTCCTGTCATAGATTGTGCTGCCTTCTTCCATCCTGTAGCTCTGCCTTCTGAAACATGTGACGTGTGGTCACTGGGCCTGGAGAAGGGAGAAATGGAAGCAGTTTTCTAGCTTTTTTTAAAACTGAGATATAATTGACATACTGGCTTCAGGTGTTGTTACATAATAATTAAATATTTGTATATATTGTGAAATAATCACCAAACATAATTCTCGTTAATGGGAAAACTGTAAAATTCACAGCTAATGCATATATTTAGGTTATATGAAGAGATAAAATATTACATTAAGGGACTTGAAATAATTTTTATTTATATTTCCATGTTCTTAAATGAAGTGATTAGGGAGGAAAAAGCATATGCCACAATCCATTTGTTCTTTATAGAGTACTTGTGTTCAAGAACAAGTCTTATTTCTTTTATTTATTTATTTTTTAATTTTGTTTTTTTGCGGTACGTGGGCCTCTCACTGTTGTGGTCTCTCCCGTTGCGGAGCACAGGCTCCGGACGCGCAGGCTCAGCAGCCATGGCTCACGGGCATAGCCGCTCCACGGCATGTGGGATCTTCCCGGACCAGGGCACGAACCCGTGTCCCCTGCATCGGCAGGCGGATTCTCAACCACTGCGCCACCAGGGAAGCCCTATTTGTTTTATTTTGATTCATTTGCCAGACATACTTTAGCAGGTAGTCAATAAATACTTGTTGGTTAGATTGATCCTGACACAGGCTGAAGAATAATTATTTCAAGATTCAAGCAAAAATTCTGAGAGCATTTTCTTCAATAATGAAGATGACTTGACATCATTTAATAACTAAATTGGCTTCAATTTCTTCCCTTCAAATTTTGTTTTCTTGCTTGCCATCTGATTAAAAATGTAAAATATGCTGATGCTGAGCAAATCTCAAACTGCACAGATGCGCAATTTTCATTTGTGATGTTCCCACAGGCTCACTGTCACTTCTGACCTTGGGTCAGCGTTACAGGGCTTATAATGAGCTCCTCCTGTTCCATTAGCTGTAACTGACTTTCCCTGACTTGTTTCCAATGGAAATACACTTTCTGTGGAATGCTGGTCTACAACCAATTGTGGAAGAGAAAACGTCAGAGCATTACTAGATGATGACTGTAAAATAATATTCAAGTTGGATTTTCCTAAGTAATTGTTTCACAGATTACACTATTGCAGTGGTTTTCAAACCTCTTTTAATGATCACTGATGGTAAATACTTTTAGATCTCAACTCAGAACACACACACACATTAACTGGAATAAAAGTTTCACAAAACAATACTTGATATGTATTGATGTTTTCTCTTCTATTCCATTCCACTCTATAAAATTTCTGGTCATGATCTACTAATTAATTTTGTAGCTGGTAGTGGTTCTCCATACTGGCTGAAAGTAAGAATCAACTAGGAAACTTTAAAAAAAATACTAAAGCCAAAGGCACAACAGACCAATAAAATGGACTAGAAATTCCAGAAATAAACCTCCACTTTACATATTGGACACATTTACTCCAATACATATTGGACCCTTGATTTATGACAGTATTGATAATATAAGGAAAGAATGACCATTTGAATATCCATATGGAAAAAAATTAACCTTGTTTCTAACCTCAAAATATATAGAGACCTAAATGTTAGTATGGATGTGACAGGTAAAATAATATAACTTCTGGATCTGTACTGTTCCATGCAGTAGAAATTGAATATCATGATTCTCTTGTTCACGTTCAGAGCATCTTTTTCTTTTTGGTTAACCTTAAGACATTTATAATTAAATTTCACTGACATGAATGACACAGGGGAACTTGAATCCTCTCTTACAGCATGTGGAGCCAGCAACCTGCCCTGCGAGTCAACCCAACCCCAGTTCCACCACTTTCATCTAGGTTCACATGTGGTCCTGCTTTACAGAATCAGACTAGTCATTCATGGTAGCACTAATGGCAACTGTATGTTTTGGCAGAAAAAAATCTGAGGAAATACCCAATAAGTCTTAGTTTAGAGAAGAAGATTTTAAAAAGAAGGCTTAGAAACCCATAGACCCCAGATCAAGATCAATAAAGGAGTAGCCAGCAGATCACATGGCACATGTTGGACTTCCCCCGACCAGGGAAACGGGAGTTGGCTCTGTGCCTGACATGACACTGACCTGGTACCTTGCTTGGTACGTGTCAGCATGGTGTTTTCTCTGATTCACAACAGCTAATGGCAGAAATCAGAGACAAATGAAAATCATATAAATATATATTGGACAGAAATTTAAGGATGCCCTTTTGAAAAGAATGTATATTTGAAAAGTCTGGAAACCTAGGGAAATTTTTATTTTAAAATATGTTACATTTTCGTATAATATACCCAGAATGTTTTTTCTTCCAGATACTTTTGCAGTCAAAAGATCCCTAATTTTTTATAAAATAAAATAAATAAAATATATTTATTTATTTGGCTATGCTGGGTCTTAGTTGCGTCACGTGGGATCTTCGTTGCAGCATTCAGGATCTAGTTCCCTGACTAGGGATTGAACCTGGGCCCCCTGCATTGGGCGCACGGAGTCTTAACCACTGGACCACCGGGGAAATCCCAAAAGATGCCTAAATTTAAAGCCATGGATTTAATCATTAATCTCCCCCAAAAGTATAATTAATAAATGAAATATTTTCTCTATGTTGCAGACTTTGCAGATACCCTATATGTCTCTGTCTGTCTCGGTGTCTCTGTCTTTCCCCCTATCTACTTAAAATCTGGGTGTTATGCATTTTTTTTTTTCTTTAAGGGGCTTCTTGCATTAGATAGAGCTAGATAGGAATGACTAGTTCTTTTCAGTTTTGAGATCTTATGAGTTACTTACTCTTGGTGAGTAAATAGCAAGAGCTAGTGGCCATGGACAGAGGGAGAGGCTGGGCTGAGAAAGGGAGATGACCCATCCCTGTTTGCTCAGAGGAGGAAACAGTGACTATCCCAGCAGGTGCCCAATTTCCTAATCTCATGCCAGCACTTCTTGCCAGGGGGAAATCTCCCCTTTTATTTATTTATTTATTTATTAATGATTTCTGAGTTAAAGAAGGAAACTGTTGGGAACGTGTAATTGAGATTATTTTTCTGTACTCCTTCACTGCTTCCCTGCCCTCTGCTCTAGGTTCTCACACCCACTGCACCTCACCCTCATCTGAAGATTATGGGAATCTTTGTCATCTTGTTCTTTTCTAAGGGATGTTTCCTTCTGCAGTGGAAACACTTCATAAGCATATATTTTAAATATTAAAATTGGAGGCTTTCTTCATCAGTTCTCTAATAACACCAAGTCCTTCCCTAAAAGTAACTTGCTTCCTCTTTATCAGTGAGTGAGACAGATGTTCCAGATTCCTTCTTGATCAAGGTGTGGCTCTGTACCCTTCTATAGATTTCACTCTCTTTCAAAAGAGATTCCTTTGGTGACACTGCCCCTGACGACTACCGTGTTGTAAGAAATCCTGCTGACACTGAGGAAATGAATTACCCTGTCAAGGAAATGGATTATCCCTCAGAAAAGCTGCTCTGCCACCAACACTTGGTCGGGTAACCTCAATACTGATCAGGGTATTATAGGAAATTAGTGAATGACGGCTGGCTGTTATGCCACTTGGAAATCCATAGTGCCATTGATGAGGAAATGTAAATAGTGACCACAGTACCAACACTTGCAGCTTACTGGGCACTTACTATACACCGAGCGTTACAAAGTGATTTAGACACATGACCTCATTTCATCCTGACCTAGAGTTTACAAACATAAAAATCATTATATTTGTTTTACAGATGAGGTCATATAGCTGGAAAGGGGTAGGATGGGCATTCAGATTCCCAAACATCTATTATTGACAAGCCAATAGGCCTTGGGTTCCTACGCGTCCTGTCCTGAAATTCTATCCCAGTGTGTTGTGGGGGGAAGGTCTGGGCATCCCCCCAGGTGAGTCTGATCATTGGGAAGGTTGGAACTAGGTGACTCTATGCAGGACAGCCTCTCCAGGACTTGTCTCTGGACTTTCTGTTTAGCAGAGTTTTTGCCCATTATGTGGGCTTCCTTTACTGAAAGAAGAATATGAAACCAGTTATCTTTTCCCAGTAGTGAAAGATGTGGAAATAGTGGCGGGAAGGCAGCTGTGAAGGAGCAGATGTCCCATTCCTCTCCCTTGGAGAATCTTTTTAAACTTAGCATTTAATCTTATTATTTAAACCAGCCTGACATGGGATTCTTGCCCCTACCCAATAAAGTCAGGATAATAAGATAGTATCATTACATAACAATGATTCTGTACTTTACTGTATTCAGGTAAAGTACATACATACCTAATCACTCTAATCCACAGCAGGTCTTTGCAGTAGGTAGAATTAGCACCATTTAATTCAGACGAAGATTCAGAGATTGAGTTGTCCAAGACCTAGCTATTGACAGGTCTGGCCCTTGAATGGGCTGTCTGACTCCAGGGCCAAGGTTCTTTCTTTTTCAGGTGTTTGAAAGACAGTGAGCTACTTGAGGCAGTGTATGTAGCACTGCATTCTTTTTAAAAAATTCTTAAATTGCAGGCTTGCGATTTGTATGGTGGTCTTCCTGACCTGAGGCTAAGTGAGTGGGGAGCTTCTGCAGAACCTGCCACAGTGCACAGGAGGGCTTTGCACCCAGCCAATCCTCCAGTTTCTCCAGTGGGAAAACCTGAGACAGAATCAGGGCCTGGCCTCAGGTTCCTCTGTGAGTCACTAGCAGCAGCGAGGTTCTCAACTCCCTTGCTTTTGCCTGTGGGGAGCTTCTGCAGAACCTGCCACAGTGCACAGGAGGGCTTTGCACCCAGCCAATCCTCCAGTTTCTCCAGTGGGAAAACCTGAGACAGAATCAGGGCCTGACCTCGGGTTCCTCTGTGAGTCACTAGCAGCAGCGAGGTTCTCAACTCCCTTGCTTTTGCCTGCATCAGTCCCTTGTGCCTGAGACTAATAACAGTATAATTTATGAAGCAAGATGTGTGACTCACCAGGCAAGGGAGGAGAGCTTGCAAGGAAGGACGCGGCGGAGAGGAGCAACATATTTAACAGCAACTGGAAAGGAAATGCTGACATGATGGTAATTGGGTTAAAATTTCTTTACATTGCAACACCATTGCGTGGTTACCCAGCTGTTAATTTATATTTTAGACTTCTAAAGTTAACTAAAAACGGGGGCGGGAACAGGGGGAAGAGGGGAAGGGAATTCCACCTTTGAAGGCAGAATTATCAAATCTATGTAACTTTTTCATAGATTTCTTCTCAATCATCTTGGACCCCTTTTCTTTGAACCCCAGGATTTGCATTCTTCTAAAACATATCCATTGTGTAACTTTGCTTTACACCCTTCTGATTTCAGTCTTACCTGTTTTTCTGCAACCTCCTATCCATGTTACCAGTCTAAATAAACTTCCTCAGTCACTTACCTCTCTTGTTCCTGAGCTGGCCTTTGGCAATCTTTGTCAATTAATGACCAGGACAGAGATGAACCAGAGATCCGATAAAGGTGAAGAGGCATCCAGGAGAATTACTTTTTGGTGAATACTCCCTCCTTAAATGGCTTTTTCTGCATTATCTTTATTATCTCCAGAATCTAAAGTCAGTTTATAGATAGGTCACAAGAGCCTGTCTTCCTGTTGACCAAGGAAGCACATTTTAAATTTTCAGTTACCTGTTTGTTTGTGTGTGTAAAAAGGCTGTGATAAGTTTTACGTAGATAGCAAACTTGCCTTACTTCAAATCATCTATTACTTTTTGTATATGAAACATTAACTTAAAAAGTTAGCCTCTTAAAATATATTAATGTGAAATAAATCACCTTAATAACACCTTTTAGTATGGGAAGCTGGGTGCATACTGGGAAAACAATAATTTAAAATCTTAAATATGCAGAGTTTTACTGTTCTAGCATATCAATTATTTTTTCATGTTTCTTTCTAGTTTTTGTCTTTACACACACGCTCACACACATATATGTGTATGATTAAAATAGTATATTATACGAGATCATATACTGTCATATGATCATAGTATAGATATAATTTTGAATTTTCTTTTTTAAACGTGTCATAACACTTTTCATGTTTATAAATTTTACAATTTTAGCATTGATTATTATTAGAGTTAACATTTCAAAATGTACTTAAACATTCCATATTTTAAAAATCCATTATTTACTAGTACTGAAGTGTTACTTATTAACTATAGTTTAAAAAGTTTTCTTTCCAGTTTACATGTATTTCTAGGTAGGCAGGAACATTTTGGTGACTCCTAAAATTTATTATCCGATTCCAAAAGGGTAGTATCATTTACGTTGCCACCAGTAACATAGGAATGTACATTTATATGTAAATGATATATATGAGACATTTATAGCATAGTTAGCACTGAGTATTATTTTTAAATAATGTCTTCTAATTTAATAGGTGTAAATTATAGAATTTTATGACCTGGAAGTTCATTTAGTTGCTCTCTTTAGAAGGGCAACCTGGTATTTGATAGCTTGACTCCAATTTACGTTTAACAGGCATGTAATACAGTGATTTACAAATATTTACTCACTTTGTTATTTAAACAACCTCATCACGGTGGTACAATTATTATTTCCATTTTGTAGATGGGGAAACTGACATTAAGTTAGTTGTCCAAGGGCACATAGCTAGTTAAGTGTCAGAACCCAGGCAGTCTGGCTCCAGAGTCCATGTGCTTGACGACTGTGTTATACTGGCTCCCTTAATATCTATTTAGCATTTACTGTTTGTACGCTTTCCGTATGCCAAGTTATGGGTGCTATTGTGAGTAAAACAATTTTAGCCCCTGACCTCATGGATCTGGAAGTCTGGAGAGGGAACCAGACTTTAATCAAATCAACATACATGTAATTACAAATTTGATACATGTTTGAAGAAAAAGAATGGAGTGATGGTAGCATCTAACAGGAATATTTCTTTTAGCTGTAAGAGTGATGGGGGTGCAGGGGTCATGGAAAGTCTTGGTGAAGATCTTAGAGATACTTAAACTGAGACTTGAAGGATAAGGAGGAGAGAGTAGGGTGAAGATGGGTGAAAAGAGCATTCTAGGCAGAAGGAATAGTCTATGCATATGCCCTGAGGCAGGAAAGGACTTTCCCTTCTGCTCTAAGGGTCATAAAGCTGACCGGCTTGCTTGTGGGATCACAAAGTGAGGGGAAGGGGATGCACAAGTGAGCCTGGAAAAGCAGACAGGGGTCCAGTGGTCCAGGGCCATGCCACAAGCTTCTCACTCACAGAAGAGTGCACACAGGGGGAGGAAGGTGAGCGCTGCCTCCAGACACAGCTGGAGTTTGTTTTGGGCAATAAGCCTCAGGCAGAGCCATCCCCAGGTGGGGTTTCTTCTGCACACAACAGCAAATGGTGACCCTGCCTGTGCTTTTCTAGGAATTAAAACTTCACTGGCTCATTATTTGAGTTAGGAAGGGGATATTTAAGTTAGGAACCTAGATCAAGGCATATTGTGAAGTCTTATTATAGAGCCAAGAGAAACATGGCCTGAAGAGAACAGCACCAGGGGAGAGCCTTCGCTTGAGGGAGAACATGACCCCGTACAGATGCCAAGTGCCTTGTTGGCATTTTAGGGGTTTATTAGTTTTGCTGGAAATTTTTCCATAATGTGTACTAACAATGAAAGAGTATTGTTCTAGTAGAAAGTGATAGCTGGCTCATGGGGACATTAACCTATGCTTTGGAATCAGTGGAAGCAAAAAGGCTGAAGCACATCTTCCTAAAATCTCAAGTCAACTTTTACTCTATAAGCAAACTCTATATACAGTATTAGAAGGGGAAAACGAGAAGGCCCTTTCTTCTAATTTCAATTTCAGAGGCCTTTTTGATTTGCTCCATATAACTTAAGCTTTTGTTAATTAGTGTTAGAGTAAGCACATAAAGTTTGTTGAACTTTTCCATCAAGTCAATCAGGATTAGAGAATGAAGGATTGGCCAGTAGGAAGAACTCTAAAGAGTATAGGAATCACAGCTATAGGAAGCAGTCACGACCCCTGGGGCGGAGATACAGTACACAAGGAAGAGGCCTCCAGGGCTGATGTGCAGACCCTGATGAAGAGGGCACAGAGGGGTCGCTATGGAAAACCAGCAGAACTGGCTGGCTATGGAACTAGCCCTCAGAAACTTGCGGGAAATCTGCCCTCTAGGGTGCTGTTCATCGGGAGGTGTCTCGCTGGAGACACTCTGGCCACAAAACTCCCCAGGAAGGTGCTGGTGGATTCTGCTGGCTGATGGGGGCTGCTGGAGGCTTCACTGGGAGTGCACCAGAGCCAAAAGCGAAACTTCTTCCTCCTGCAGTATCTCTCCACTACTCCCTACTTGGAAAGGTCCTGGGCCAGCTGGCAAAGGAAGTAGGTAAAGGGACCAAAGGGACCAGACTTATTTCACAGAGCAGGCAAACAGGGTCAAAATCTAATGACTTACATGAAATAGAAGTTTATTTCTCTTGTACATAACAGTTCAGATATGGGTGGACCAGGGCTAATGTGCTAATTGGCTTCAAAAATTGCTCCAGTTCTGTCATCCCCATTTCCAGCTGTCAGGAAGGAAGACAGAGAGAAGCCAGGACATGCAGCTTGGTCTTTAGGGAGATTACCCAAATCAGTTCCTACTCCTGTGTCATTGACCCAGACATGGTCACGCATGGCCGCACCTAGCCGTGATAGAGGGAGGTTGGGAAATGTTGCCTCGTGTGGCAGGGTAGCCACATGCCAGGTTAAACTGGGGGTGGGGGGGTGGTGTCTGTAACTAAAAGGCAGAATCAATGGATACTTAGGACATCCCGACACCCCTCAACGGCATCTTTGAGGCAATACCATGTTTCTGCTACAGATCTTCTGAAATTTTCTTTTTCATTTCTAAATCTGTTCTGAATTTCTTTGAGGCTTTAAATTGGTATAATTGTAAAATGCAATATGAGGGAATTAAAATTGTTTTTATCTTGTTGTAAGTTAATTACTTCTTTACATAAAGTATAGGGTTTTTTTTTTTTCCTTCTCTTCAGTTTTCTAAAGTTATAAGCCCAGGCATTTATTATATTTTTATAAACTAACTTAGTCATAATAAATATCCTTCAGAGTTAAGTTGCTCTGTCATTTGCATTGTCTTATCCATTTGAAATGGCACAACTCAAAATGCTTTCAGAATTGGAAGTTACAGCTGGCTCAGTCCTTACACTGTTCACAGGAAGCAAGTAGCTGCTCATGTTTTCTTTTGTGTTTTATCTTAAAGGCATAAACCAGTTCTTTTGGTTGAGTTAGTAGAGTTAAGGTAGACTAAAGTTAGATAAACATGTTTACCTGACCTCCTACACCAAATTTTAAAAATTGTTCTCCAGCTAACGAAAATGAAGTTGTACATAGTTATCAATAAATTAGATATAATTTCTGGCCATAGTGTCATGCCTTTATTGTTCAAAACTCCATTCCAGCCTCAGTAAACCCTCCATCAGTTCATTCAGCAAGCACTTGTATAGTGTCTACTGTGTGGCAAACTTTGGGTATACAGTAGTGTATGAGCCACGCAAAGTCCTTGCTCTTCTGGAGCTGACTTTCTCTTCACCAGAGAACCCTGGCCCCTCTGTAATCCAGCTGGTCACCCAGTCACAAAAACGCTCACCAACTCTCATATCCTCCAACCATAATAATACTCAGAAATTGTGAATACTGATTCAAGAGTGTCTCTCACTGCATTGCTCAGGAATATGCCTTTACTTCAATTTAACTTGTTTTCCTAACTTCCCATTTCTCATCACCGTCCTCTATCTGAGAGATATTTTCTGTTCTGTAGAGATACTTTCTTGTCACTCCCCTCCGTCCAAGAGATATGTTCTGTAGAGTTATCTTCTAAACTGATGTGATGTTTACAGTAGGGATTAGATGGATAGTTACCAGAAGCTGTCCAAAGACTCAGCCTGACTTGGAGTTCTTACCTCAGCAATAGTTAGAGTACCACATTTTTTCAGTACTTTACAAAAATGTTGCTTCAAATAGTGATAAACTTGTAACCCAGATAATTTTATTTCTTCAAGTACTAAGGTCAGATTTAATGGTGTGTGTCTGAGAAAGTGGCTCAACAGGCTTCCTTCACCCTGATGGGTTCTGTATCCATGAGGTCAGAAAATAATGAGTCATAAAAACCTACATTCATTAGATTGTCTTCCTGCAAACTACTGGTAGCTGGAGTTGAAAATAGGGTTTAAAATTTCCACAGTATTAGTGGGAAAACACAGCTGGGCTATGATGCCACCTCCATTACTGAACTTCCCCAAAGTAAAAAGAAATAACTGCAGGTACTTTTCTTGTAAATATTTCCTATTTTTAAAAATAGCTTCAGATTCTTTTATATAAATAAAAATTGTAGTTCCTTCAGATTTTTTTTATGTTAAGTAGGAATTTCAGTACTTAGAGAATGTACGAAGGATGGGAAAAAATGGAGTTTGAGTAGCTGATGATAAAAAAGGGACTGAGAATGGCCAAGGAGTAAATGAATACGTTTGCTTCTGAGAGAACACTAAGCAGAGACTGAAAAGTTGTCAATACGGTTGGCAATTTTCAGTTGCCAGAAAGGCCTAGAGTTCAGCCAAATGAATCAAGATGAGATATGGGCTATGAGTTTGATGTGGGAGTCAGTGAGCTTCTCAGAGTGTTCAAAAGTGACTGAGTCACAGGCAGGGCTCCTGAATGACAGATTCATTGTTGCAAATGCTCAGGATTTTTTTTTTTTTTAGAGCAGTAACTTGTGGGGTTTTAAAAACACAGGTATCTCTCCATCTCAATATTTTCTAATTCTCTTTCCATCTGAGGATTGTTTAAATATCACAATAGTTAGTTAACACAGCATACAGGTACTGTTCCACTCACTGTGTGAATGTTTGTCATTCACCAGGCATCTTTTTAAGGCTGAGTCAGGGAAGCCAGCAGCCTCTGTTACACTGAACAACCAAAAAACCCTTAAGTAGTGACTGAGTGCCACTGTCGCATTTGAAATGTAGGCGGAACAGGAGCAAAAATGGGAGAGAAAGAAAGAAAAGGGGACCAACAAGTGCCCATTGTGGGCAAGATGAGATCGAAGGCTAACCAGAGGGAGAAACTGACAGATGCTACAGGCTGCCAGTCCCTCCTCAGTTACTCAAGGGAGTTCCTGCTTCCCCATTTAAACTTTAGAAGGAAATCCTAAGAACAGGCACTTCTGCTAAATTTAAGGTCCAGACAACTGAATTGGAGCTGTCTGTTTCTCCTGAAGGAGAGTGGGGAAAATGCTAGGTGTATCAGTCAGTGCTCTTGATTGTAAGCAATGGAATCCACCTCTTTCTTACTACCTTAAACAAAAGGCTTCACTGAAAGTGACTCACAGCACCAGGTCTGATGGACCAGACCTGGACCACAGTAGAAACCAAGAGACTAAGGTGATCAGGAAAGCCAGGAAGCTGAGAGATGACAACTGTGTTCTCAGCAGCAGTAGCCTAGGCAGAATGCCATCTGCTGCTGATGCAGCTCGTCCCGGTCTGGTCCAGATTCAAAGTCCTGAGTAAAGCTTCCATTTTGCCAACCCCAGGCCATCCCAGGTCAACTGCTAGCAGATGGAAAATTGTCCATCTTGGCTTTCACAGTGGGAAAGGCATGGTACCAACTCTACACACATTGCTGATTTCCTCTGCTACTAGGAGGGCTGAAAGCTGGGCTACCTCTAGAACAGCACGTCCTGTACACTAGAGTCAGGGAAAGATGACTGTAAAGGATGCCAGAGGTCCTGGAACAGGCTTGTGGCCTTAAGACAGCTACTGAGAGGCTAAGAGAATGTGACTTGCTTCTTGCTACTAGAATGAAATGGCAGAAAAGAGGAGGAGAGTGCCAGTCCCAGTTCTCTCTCTGCTTAGCCCTGGATCTCGTCTTGAGAGCAAGTATGGTAGAGAGGCTGGCTGGAGGGTTAGCCTGGATGAGTAAAGCCCACTGCCCAGAGCTAGACTGTTGACCTGAACACTCTATACCGAAGTCTGTCATCTGAGAGAGCCATTTCTCCTTCAGAGGAGTTAGTCTGTTTTTACGTTTTAAAGCATGAAATTTTTATTTTCTCCCAGAAAGCCATTAACTTCAAAATCATGCTGAAGTCTGAATCTGGATATAGTCTTTCCTTCACTATTTATTTTTCTGGGTTCATGAACACAATCTTTTTTTTTTTTTTTTTTTTTTTTTGGCTGCACCACACAGCTTGTGGGATCTTAGTTCCTTGACCAGGGAGCAAACACGCGTCCTTGGCGGTGAAAGTGCGGAGCACTAACCACTGCACTGCCTGGGAATTTCCCGTGGACACAACCTTGACTCAGGTGAATTTGGGAGGTAAAACTCAAGACCCTTAAATGAGATGATAGGAAGCTTTAGCATGAAGTTCAGGCTGAGTCATGGATTAAAAGATATAAAAGTTAAAGGAGGATGAAGCTGAGAAGGAGACTTTTATTTATTTATTTTATTAAAAAATTTTTTTAACATCTTTATTGGAGTATAATTGATTTGCAATGGTGTGTTAGTTTCTGCTTTATAACAAAGTGAATCAGCTATACATACACATATATCCCCATATCCCCTCTTGCGTCTCCCTCCCACCCTCCCTATCCCACCCCTCTAGGTGGTCACAAAGCACCGAGCTGATCTCCCTGTACTATGTGGCTGCTTCCCACTAGCTATCTATTTTACATTTGGTAGTATATATAAGTCAGAAGGAGACTTTAACTTTTTTTATTTTAGATATAACTCACATACCATAGAATTCACCCAAAGTGTGCAATTTAATGTTTTTTTTAGTATATTCACAGAGTTGTGCAACCAGCACCACATTCAATTTATGAACATTTTCATCACCCCCAAAAGAAACCCTGTACCCATTAGCAGCCACTCCCCACTTCCCCCCACACCCCCGTGTACACCCTAAGGAACTACTAAACTACTGTTTGTCTCCCTATATTTGCCTATTCTGAACATTTCACATGACCGGAATTATACAATATGTGCCTTTTCTGCCTGGCTTCTTTTACTTAGCATGTTTTCAAGAGCCATCCATGTCGTAGCATGAATCCTTTCAATTCTCTTGAGTATATACCTAGGAGTAGAATTGCTGGGTCATATGATAACTCCGTGTTTAACATTTCAAGGAACTGCGGACTATTTTCCACAGCAGCTGCACCATTTTACTTTCCCTCAAGCAATATATGAGGGTTCCAATTTCTCCACATCCTGCCAACATTGTTATCTTTTTGATTATAGCCATCTTAGTGGGTATAATGAAGGATATCTCTGGGTTTGTTTCTTATTTGCATTCCCCTCATGGTTAATGATGTTGAGCATTTTTCCATGTGCCTATTGGCCATTTGTATATCTTCTTTGATGAAATGTCTATTCAAGATCCTTTGCCCATTTTTAAATTGGGTTATTTGTCCTTTTATTATTGAGTTCTAAGTGTTCTTCATATATTCTAAATACAAGTCCCTTATCAGATATATGATTTTCAAATATTTCCTCCCATTCGATGGATTGTCTGTTTTTTTTTAACATCTTTATTGGAGTATAATTGCTTTACAATGGTGTGTTAGTTTCTGCTTTATAACAAAGTGAATGAGTTATACATATGTTCCCATATCTCTTCCCTCTAGCGTATCCCTCCCTCCCACGCTCCCTATCCCACACCTCTAGGTGGTCACAAAGCACCGAGCTGATCTCCCTGTGCTATGCGGCTGCTTCCCACTAGCTATCTATTTTACGTTTGGTAGTGTATATATGTCCATGCCACTCTCTCACTTTGTCACAGCTTACCCTTCCCCCTCCCCATATCCTCAAGTCCATTCTCTAGTAGGTCTGTGTCTTTATTCCCTTCTTGCCCCTAGGTTCTTCATGACCTTTTTTTTTTTTTTCTTAGCTTCCATATATATGTGTTGGCATAGGGTATTTGTTTTTCTCTTTTGGACTTACTTCACTCTGTATGACAGACTCTAGGTCCATCCATCTCACTACAAATAACTCAATTTATTTCTTTTTATGGCTGAGTAATATTCCATTGTATATATGTGCCACATCTTCTTTATCCATTCATCTGTCGATGGACACTTAGGTTGCTTCCATGTCCTGGCTATTGTAAATAGAGCTGCAATGAACATTTTGGTACATGACTCTTTTTGAATTATGGTTTTCTCAGGGTATATGCCCAGTAGTGGGATTGCTGGGTCGTATGGTAGTTCTATTTTTAGTTTTTTAAGGGACCTCCATACTGTTCTCCATAGTGGCTGTATCAATTTACATTCCCACCAACAGTGCAAGAGGGTTCCCTTTTCTCCACACTCTGTATATGGATTGTCTTTTAACTTTCTTGATGGTATCCATTGAAACACAAAATGTGTTAATTTTGATGAAGTCCGATTTATCTATTTTTTATTTTGTTGTTTGTGCTTTGGGTGTCATATGCAAGAAGGCTTTGCTTAACCCCAGGTGTTGAAGATTTACTCCTATATAATATTCTAAGAGTGTTATTATTTTAGCCCTTATATTTAGATCTGTGCTTCATTTTGAGTTAATTTTTGTATGTCCTGTGAAGAAGAGATTCTTAACTCTTTTGAAGCAGCAGTAATTGATGTTTGGTGGCAGCACATGAAGAAAGAGGAAATAGTGTAGATTTTTTTTCTCAATTTGAACTACATATACCCGGGGGCCACCCTTAACTTCTGAGTTCTTTCTCTCTCCCCATATATGTTTTTGGTTGTTTGATATTAAAGTTATTAGGCTTTCAACAAATCTTTTTTCATTGCTTGCATATTATTTAGCGTGGCAACCCCTATATAACCATTGTAAGCTGTTTATTTAGTTATATTTCACACTGGACAAAATAATCTTTACTGCCTGGAGTTACATTTTAGGAGTGAGCAAACTATTTTGTATAATGATTATTATAATAGTATCAAAACTAACTCACTGCCATTGCTATTTGTTCCCTGAGTCATAGCCTATTAAATTTGGAGCTAATATAGTAATGAACATGCTAAGGCAAACTTTTAGGAAGAAATAGACCTCCCCTTGCAGGAGTAGGTCGTTCTGACGCAGTGAGGGACACAGGCACGGTACAAGGTTTGTCCGTTACAGGAGAGACTCCCGTGACCTGGGCTCATTTCTAAGATCTGTAGGAATTTTGAATTTTAGCTGTAGTCTCACTCAAAGAATTGTGCCTGCTCTTGTTCTGACCCAATCCGGCTGTGCACTTCAATGCAGATTTCCTCTCTTAATTCCCTCTTTGGTTAGTTATGTCAGATGGCCCAGGCAGCCAGGCTGGAATCCTCAGCTCCCTTGCCAAAGTGTGTTAATTCTTCCTTCCTAACAACTCTTTCATCAGTTCTCACTGTCTCCTCCCTAGTCCAAATCCAGGTCAGTCCTGGCTCAGTTGTAAGCTCCCTGAAGTCTAGGATCATCCCTTTCCTTTCTGTAGACCCAAAGACTGATAGGAAGTATTCAGTAAATATTTCCTGATGATCTTTATTCCACCATATTTGCACAATTTTGCGACTGTATTAATGCTACTTACCCTCCTCCAGGGTAGAAGTTACAGTAAAATGATTAATACATGAAAAAGAAGGCAGCCCCTCTCCTTCTCCACACAAGGCTTGCAGGTGTGGGTGTGACCAGTTTCCTGCTACTTTGCACGCACGTGTCTCTGAGCAGCAGATGAGAAATGAAATAAAGTAGGGAATATCTCACCATGGTTAGTTATTTGGTTTTGGTGTGGATTTTTCTGAAGCATATTGATGTCCACACTCTGGAATTCTTCTTCATCTGAAATCAGAAATCTGTAATGCTGATACTCCACTCTGATCCTCATCTCTGATTGAGTCTTTCCGCTCTCTTGGGTCCCACTTCCAACAGACTTGTTCTTTGGCCTCTGGTCCCTTGAGTTTTGTATTTTTTTCCCTCCTTCTCATTTCTTTCTTGGCCTCTCTTTATTCTCTACCCAGTTTAGATCTCACGTGTAATCTCATAAATGGCGTGATCAGCAGGTTCAGCTGCCTGATACCACTGCTCTCTGCAGCTTCCAATTTCTGACCATATTTAGTGCTTCAAACTCCTAATTGCTCTTCAGTCTTCCTGTGTCCTGAAATGTACTCCATATTGCTGCCAGAGAGCAGCCATGTGTGTGCCTGGCCGAGGGTTCTGGAGGCTGAAACCCAGATCTCATTCTGCTGGCAAGAAGGGCTGTGTCTGCCCAGAGGGGACACCATCCTGTAATCGACACAAAGATACCACGTGGGCTCTCAGAGGACCTGGCTGCCCAAGCAGCCTTTCTAAAATATCTGATTATTTTATTCCTCTGCATAATACTCTTCCTGGGTTCCATTGGTTAAAGCCCAAGCTCCTTAGCCTGGATTGCAGACACTCTGTGACCAAGTCTGAACTGTCTCACCAGCCATTTTTTTTTTTTTAAGAAGATGTTGGGAGTAGGAGTTTATTAATTAATTTATTTATTTTTGCTGTGTTGGGTCTTCATTTCTGTGTGAGGGCTTTCTCTAGTTGTGGCAAACGGGGGCCACTCTTCATCACGGTGCGTGGGCCTCTCACTATCGTGGCCTCTCTTGTTGCGGAGCACAGGCTCCAGACGCGCAGGCTCAGTAGTTATGGCTCACAGGCCTAGTTGCTCTGCGGCATGTGGGATCCTCCCAGACCAGGGCTCAAACCCGTGTCCCCTGCATTAGCAGGCAGATTCTCAACCGCTGCGCCACCAGGGAAGCCCTCACCAGCCTTTTGATGAGAGTTACTGTATGATTTATTACCCAAACTGGGACACTTATGAAAGGAAGGGGCACTATTATTAATTATGCCAGGACAATAAACCGAGACTCTGGGCACTTGTGTGTGACCCAGCATCCCACACCTTGGATTCTTAGGCTGTGGTGGAACCACACTGCTGGTGGTGTTCCATGGGCACGTGGTATTTACAAATCAAGAGGTTTTGACAGAGTTATTTTGACCACCCTGCTGTGAATCTGTGGACGTTTGACTTCTTTGTCTGATTAACTGTTAAAGGATTACATCAAAACATCCTCAAGGTCAAAATGTCAAGATTAAAATTGTCATAGCCTACATGATGAGATTGGAGCATCTAAATGTTCTTCTATGTTTCTGGTTACTTGATCAGTGTACTTTCTCTCCTTAAAACTTCTATTCCCTCTTTCCCATTTTCCTGCCTTTCTCTGGTTTACTTCCACTTACCGTTTAAGACATCTTGAACATTGTTCAATATCATCTGCTCCAGTGGGCTTTCCCGACGCATCTTGGCTGGGCTCAGTGCTGGTCACCTTGTTCCCACAGCACCCACTACAAACCTGTTTCATTGTACCTGAAAAAAGTGTGTCAGAGTCGTCTGTCAGGCCTGCCTTGCCCACAGAATATAAGGTCCTTAAGGCAAGAACGCTGTCTTTTTAATCTTTGCATCCTCAGTGCCTAGCACAGGGCTTGACAAATAATAGAATCTCTGTAAATATTTGTTGACATGGACTAATTTGAATTCTTTATTGTAATACAAAGTTAAATATGCTTGCCCTTTATCTCCTGGAGAAGTTCTTAGGATACTAGCGAAGGTTTATACATACTTGGAACTTTCATGAGGTTGGCCTTTGGCATGTTGAAGTTGTAGAGATTATTGTTAGATTAATTTTCATATGATAGAAACATATAAGAGGAAGACACATACCCATAATATTAACACATGTTGTGCCAAGAGTGTGAACAGTGGTGTATTAAACTTCAGTTTGCCATGCCACAGCTGAAATTCTTCTGAGAGTGTTGGCAGAGTAATTCCTGTTTAATGCAATGAAGCTCCATGAAGCCCGGTAAATAATAGTACTCCGTTCTGTTCAATAATAGTACCCTGTGTTCTAAACTCTCGGGTTTAGGTATTTTGATTAAAGGTGTCAATGTTGTCTCAATTTTAAGTATTTGTTCTATAAGTCTAATGTATTCTTTTTCCATCTCTCTAGAATGTTTCAGATGTTTAAAGAATGGTTTTGGTTGGAAAGATTCTGGCTTCCTCCAACAATAAAGTGGTCAGATCTTGAAGATCATGATGGACTCGTCTTTGTGAAACCCTCTCATTTATGTATGACCATTCCATATGCTTTTGTCTTGATAATTATCAGACATTTTTTTGAAAAGTAAGTAGTGTTTGTATGTCTTTCCTCCCCATTCCCCTTCTTTGCCCCACCTCTAGAATAAAGAATTTTGGTAAGATTCTTAAAGAATGTGTTGTTCGGAGGTCACCACTAATGGGCTACAGGTTCTTAGGGGAGTTCATGAAATTAAATGCACACTAAATATTATCTAGACTGAACAAATAAAAATTAGAAACACAATCTCCTCAAGTACATTAGTTTTACAATGAAGAAAATTGAGATCAAGAGAGGTTAAGGATCACAGAGCTTATTAGTGTCAATGACGGTACAAGAACTCAGCTTATGTTCCATGTACCATGTTGTCTGACAATGGATATGCATCCCCATGTCTTTGTTGGCAGTATTAGGAGAGTGTGACTAGGGGATGCATTATCATTTTAGAATGCCTATAAAATAGCAAAAATGGCTCATTAAAGACCAAACTTAATATTGCTTTATAGCATAGTTTACTTTAAAGGTTTATTGAAAGTTTTAATAGCAGACCTTCATTCCAAGGTATAAGGAAATCAAAGAAAAATATCAATTTGCTTTCTCAGAAAAAGTAAACTTCTTTTCTTTTTCTTAATTTAATTTAAATAGATATTACCTCCAACCTTCTATTAAAACTGTACTAATGTTATGATAACTGAAGATAAATGTTCATCTATAATCTCTGTAGTTGTCTCTATTTCAAAAAACTGTTATTAGCACATTAATTTTTTTGGAGCAAAAACAATATTCAAATGTCAAGATTTGGATAAACTTAAGACAAAATCTGATAAAGATCATTTTGTCCAAGACTAACTGTAATGCAGATCACATGTTTATAACCATTTGCAGGGTCCTTATCTCAAGAGTTAGTTTGACCAACTCTGTTTCATGGATTGTCCAAAAGGTTTTTGTACAAATAACAGCTTCACTTGGGCCAACAATGTGCTATTGCTATTGGGAGGAAAAGAAAGCCCCTCAATACCACTAAGCTCTAGCTGAGAACATTTGAAAATGTTCTCCCTTTTTGACAGTTAATTTTACTTTTACTCACATGTTTGGATTCATCAAAGAATGCCTAAATAAAGTAGCATTGTGCCACTGCACTTCCAAATTAGCAAATTACTCTGCTGTCCTGAAATACTTGCTTTTCTTGCAGTGTCTGGTGATCTTTGAACTTGTCATCCAGGTCCTCTACTTATTTGCACTGCAGATTTCCTACTTTTTGGTGGACAGATCCATTTTTAACATTTTGATCAGACAGTGAACTAGAAAAATTTTTGTTTGCCAAAGCAGCATAGTTGTGGAGGACCAACTTGTTATGCCCTGGTCTTGGCCTCTCCAACAATTATCAGGAAGGAATCCAATCTTCTTTTAATTCCTAGGACCATTCTTGCTTCTTCTCAAGGGGTTAAGTATAGTCTTTTGTAACTCCTTACAACTTTAACTACCAATTACTCACGCTTAGTTTTTTCCATCCCATGACACTACAGAAAACTATGTGTTGCTCCACTAATCTCATATCTCTCTTTTTTTTCATATTTCTTTTAATGCAATAGAAGGAAGGAAAATTTAACATGGGAGCAAGATCATGCTTTTTGAAGTATAAGTTTATATTTTTTCAGGGCTTCTATATCATTTGCCTTAGACTAAACCACTTAGATCATAAATAAAATATTACTTACACCTTGCATTTGAATAGAAACTTATATTTTAAGAGGTACAGAAAATCATAAGTGGTGTGATCTCAGTCAAGAAAATGAGAGGTAAGTGAGATGGCCAAGGTCACATGGTTAGTATGTCGGGAGTAGATCTGGGACTTTAACCCCCATGGTATGACACCAGGTTCAGGGTTGCTGGGTTTTTATTTTCCCCTGTACCGGTACTTCTTGGACTTTCACAATGAAATACTCCTGGTGGCAAAAGAGAGTAAATTAATATCCTTTGGGAGTATAGAAGACATGGCTTAAGGGAATGATAGCAAATGTGAACTTTTCTTAACCATCAAAAATTCGTATAAATTTGACACAGTGTTTCAGCATATCCTATGGTATATGTATCACAAGAACGCTTCCTTCTTTTGTCCTGGACTGTGTTTGTGTTACACCTCCTCATTCTAGGAAGTGACCAGGAGTTGTGATTTGGCTGGCTTATTTTTATCTTTTAGTACTAACCAGGAGCCATTTAAGATGAGGAAGTAAGGGCCCTTCCCAGAAAGGAGTAGAGAGACAGATGGATAAAGAACAAACAAGTAGATCATTTGAAAGTGACTGACATTTGCTTTGTATTTAGAATTTCCTTTCCTTACAAGTTTTACCTTATGTTTTAATTTTTTTGGTGGGGAGGGGTCTAGAATAACAATTTCTAACTAGTATATCCAGACTCTTCTATACATTCTTTTTTGTGTCTGAAGTATGATTTAGAGAGGATCTAAGCTACTCAAATTTAAGCACTTGTGGAATAAGCACATTATCTCAGAGTAAATTATGGTCCTGGAAGAGTCCAAGGCAGGGATGGGGGTGGTAAAATCAGAAGGTAATCTTTTTGCTTTTACTTAATGGTACAATGAATAGATACCCCACCTCTACCATTTCCACTGAGCAACATGAGGGCATGATGGGATTCTTTAAAGAAGGGTAGGTGTAGCAGTTTACAGGAGTTGAAAAAGGATTGTTGCTAACCGTCTTCAATTGAAACAGTCTCAAAATAGTACATTGGACTTAAATGTTATCTGAGACTTGCATTACTTCAGATATTTTGTTCTCTCATATAAAACCCTCTGATTAAATCTGGTCAAAGAGCCTTTCAAACCTTAGGAAATGGGAATCAATCTTAATGGCAATAGGCTCTTGTTTCTGTTTAGGAGAAGTATTTAAACTTCACATGCTTTTTTTTTTTTTTGCGGTTCGAGGGCCGCAGGCCTTTCACTGCTGTGGCCTCTCCCGTTGCCGAGCACAGGCTCCGGACGCGCAGGCTCAGCGGCTATGGCCCACGGGCGCAGCTGCTCCGCGGCACGTGGGATCCTCCCAGACCGTGGCATGAACCCGCGTCCCCTGCATCGGCAGGCGGACTCTCAACCACTGCGCCACCAGGGAAGCCCTCACATGCTTAATATCAGCCTAGGCCTGCCTTCTTTTTTATTCTACAAAACAATATTGAAAAAAAAAATATGTGGGGCGTAGTGCTCTGGGATTCCTTGGCTTTTGGCTCACAGGTAACTGATGTAGTGCTAAAGGAAGAGCGGGCTATGTGGGTGTCTGAATGAGGCCATCTGAGGGCTCAGTTCTGCAGTAGTAGCAAACCTGAGACTCATTCCCTGGTAATTAACCTAACTTTGAACCATTTACATGGGAGCAGAAGTTCACGTTCTCTTTTCTTCCTCTTGGACTTTTCCCTTCTATTCTATATCAATAAAATGAAAGTTCAGGAAATTTCATCTTAGTCTAAGGTCCTTCTAGAGCTAAGATCTGTCATTTCCCTCTTCAGTTCAGTTTATCAAATACTTATTGTGCTTCTTTATTCTCTCCTTTTTCAAAATAGGTTTTTAATTAAGTACCTATTCATATTTATTTACACTTACATAACATGAATTGATTGATTTTCTAGATTTCTTTGAAATGAAAAGATAATGCTAAAGTAGAAAACTGTACTTATATACTTCCTCTGTTCTACTGAAAATGTTATTTCTGTCCTTGAAGCCTGGACATGTTAACAAACAGGACCATTATTTCTCTTTTTTTTTCTTTCTTTCTTTCTTTCTTTCTTTCTTTCTTTCTTTCTTTCTTTCTTTCTTCCTTCCTTCCTTCCTTCCTTCCTTCCTTCCTTTCTTTCTTTCTTTCCTTTCTTTCTTTCTTTCTCTTTCTTTCTTTCTTTCTTTCTTTTCTTTCTTTCTTTCATCTTTATTGGAGTATATTTGCTTTACAATGGTGTGCTAGTTTCTGCTGTATAACAAAGTGAATGAGTTATACATATACATATGTTCCCATATCCCTTACCTCTTGCATCTCCCTCCCTCCCACCCTCCTTATCCCACACCTCTAGGTGGTCACAAAGCACCGAGCTGATCTCCCTGTGCTATGCGGCTGCTTCCCACTAGCTATCTATTTTACATTTGGTAGTGTGTATATGTCCATGCCACTCTCTTACTTTGTCACAGCTTACCCTTCCCCCTCCCCATATCTTCAAGTCCATTCTCTAGTAGGTCTGTGTCTTTACTCCTGTCTTACCCCTAGGTTCTTCATGACATTTTTTTTTAATTCCATATATATGTGTTAGCATATGGTATTTGTCTTTCTCTTTCTGACTTACTTCACTCTATAAGACAGACTCCAGGTCCATCCACCTCATTACAAATAGCTTAATTTCATTTCTTTTTATGGCTGAGTAATATTCCATTGTATATATGTGCCACATCTTCTTTATCCATTCATCCTCTAATGGACACTTAGGTTGTTTCCATCTCCTGGCTATTGTAAATAGAGCTGCAATGAACATTTTGGTACATGACTCTTTTTGAATTATGGTTTTCTCAGGGTATATGCCCAGTAGTACAATTGCTGGGTCATAATGTAGTTCTATTTGTAGTTTTTTAAGGAACCTCCATACTGTTCTCCATAGTGGCTATACCAATTCACATTCCCACCATCAGTGTAAGAGTGTTCCCTTTTCTCCACAACCTCTCCAGCATTTATTGTTTCTAGATTTTTTGATGATGGCCATTCTGACTGGTGTGAGATGATATCTCATTGTAGTTTTGATCTGCATTTCTCTAATGATTAATAATGTTGAGCATTCTTTCATGTGTTTGTTGGCAGTCTGTATATCTTCTTTGGAGAAATGTCTATTTAGGTCTTCTGCCCATTTTTGGATTGGGTTGTTTGTTTTTTTGTTATTGAGCTGCATGAGCTGCTTGTAAATTTTGGAGATTAATCCTTTGTCAGTTGCTTCATTTGCAAATATTTTCTCCCATTCTGAGGGTTCTGTTTTGGTCTTGTTTATGGTTTCCGTTGCTGTGCAAAAGCTTTGAAGTTTCTTTAGGTCCCATTTGTTTATTTTTGTTTTTATTTACATTTCTCTGGGAGTTGGGTCAAAAAGGATCTTGCTGTGTTTTATGTCATAGAGTGTTCTGCCTATGTTTTCCTCTTAAGAGTTTGATAGTGTCTGGCCTTACATTTAGGTCTTTAAACCATTTTGAGTTTATTTTTGTGTATGGTGTTAGGGAGTGATCTAATCTCATACTTTTACATGTACCTGTCTGTTTTCCCAGCACCACTTATTTATTTTTATTTTTTTAAATTTTAATTAATTAATTTATTTATTTTGGGATGTGTTGGGTCTTTGTTTCTGTGCGAGGGCTTTCTCTAGTTGCGGCGAGTGGGGGCCACTCTTCATAGTGGTGTGCGGGCCTCTCATTGTCGCGGCCTCTCTTGTTGCAGAGCACAAGCTCCAGACTTGCAGGCTCAGTAGTGTGGCTCATGGGCCTAGTTGCTCTGCGGCATGTGGGACCTTCCCAGACCAGGGCTTGAACCCGTGTCCCCTGCATTGGCAGGCAGATTCTCAACCACTGCGCCACCAGGGAAGCCCACAGCACCACTTATTGAAGAGGCTGTCCTTTTTCCACTGTACATTCCTGCCTCCTTTATCGAAGATAAGGTGACCATATGTGCATGGGTTTATCTCTGGACTTTCTATCCTGTTCTATTGATCTATATTTCTGTTTTTGTGCCAGTACCATACTATCTTGATTACTGTAGCTTTGTAGTATAGTCTGAAGTCAGGGAGCCTGATTCCTCCAGCTCCGTTTTTCGTTCTCAAGATTGCTTTGGCTTTTTGGGGTCTTTTGTGTTTCCGTACAAATTGTGAAATTTTTTTTTCTAGTTCTGTGAAAAATGCCAGTGGTAGTTTGATAGGAATTGCATTGAATCTGTAGATTGCTTTGGGTAGTAGAGTCATTTTCACAATGTTGATTCTTCCAATCGAAGAACATGGTATATCTCTCCATTTATTTGTATCATCTTTAATTTCTTTCATCAGTGTCTTATAATTTTCTGCATATAGGTCTTTGGTCTCCTTAGGTAGGTTTATTCCTAGATATTTTATTCTTTTTGTTGCAATGGTAAATGGGAGTGTTTTCTTGATTTCACTTTCAGATTTTTCATCATTAGTGTATAGGAATGCGAGAGATTTCTGTGCATTAATTTTGTATCCTGCTACTTTACCAAATTCATTGCTTAGCTCTAGTAGTTTTCTGGTAGCATCTTTAGGATTCTCTATGTATAGTATCATGTCATCTGCAAAAAGTGACAGCTTTACTTCTTCTTTTCGAATTTGGATTCCTTTTCTTTCCTTTTCTTCTCTGATTGCTGTGGCTAAAACTTCCAAAACTATGTTGAATAAGAGTGGTGAGAGTGGGCAACCTTGTCTTCTTCCTGATCTTAGTGGAAATGCTTTCACTTTTTCACCACCGAGGACGATTTTGGCTGTGGGTTTGTCATATATGGCCTTTATTATGTTGAGGAAAGTTCCCTCTATGCCTACTTTCTGCAGGGTTTTTTTTAATCATAAATGGGTATTGAATTTTCTCAGAAGCTTTCTCTGTATCTATTGAGATGACCATATGGTTTTTGTCCTTCAATTTGTTAATATGGTGTATCACGTTGATTGATTTGCATATATTGAAGAATCCTTGCATTCCAGGAATAAACCCCACTTGATCATGGTGTATGATCCTTTTAATGTGCTGTTGGATTCTGTTCGCTAGTATTTTGTTGAGGATTTTTGCATCTATGTTTATCAGTGATATTGGGCTGTAGTTTTCTTTCTTTGTGACATCCTTGTCTGGTTTTGGTATCAAGGTGATGGTGGCTTCGTAGAATGAGTTTGGGAGTGTTCCTCCCTCTGCTATATTTTGGAAGAGTTTGAGAAGGATAGGTGTTAGCTCTTCTCTAAATGTTTGATAGAATTTGCCTGTAAAGCCATCTGGTCCTGGGCTTTTGTGTGTTGGAAGATTTTTAATCACAGTTTCAATTTCAGTGCTTGTGATCGGTCTGTTCATATTTTCTATTTCTTCCTGATTTAGTCTTGGCAGGTTGTGCTTTTCTAAGAATTTGTTCATTTCTTCCAGGTTGTCCATTTTATTGGCATAGAGTTGCTTGTAGTAATCTCTCATGATCTTTTGTATTTCTGCAGTGTCAGTTGTTACTTCTCCTTTTTCATTTCTAATTCTATTGATTTGAGTCTTCTCCCTTTTTTTCTTGATGAGTCTGGCTAATGGTTTATCCATTTTGTTTATCTTCTCAAAGAACCAGCTTTTAGTTTTATGGATCTTTGCTATAGTTTCCTTCATTTATTTTTCATTTATTTCTGATCTGATTTTTATGATTTCTTTCCTTCTGCTAACTTTGGGTTTTTTTTTTTCTTCTTTCTCTAATTGCTTTAGGTGCAAGATTAGGTTTTTTATTCGAGATGTTTCCTGTTTCTTAAAGTAGGATTGTATTACTATAAACTTCCCTCTTAGAACTGCTTTTGCTGCATCCCATAGGTTTTGGGTCGTCGTGTCTCCATTGTCATTTGTTTGTAGGTATTTTTTTATTTCCTCTTTGATTTCTTCGGTGATCGCTTCGTTATTAAGTACTGTATTGTTTAGCCTCCATGGGTTTGTATTTTTTACAGATGTTTTCCTGTAATTGATATCTAGTCTCATAGCATTTTGGTCGGAAAAGATACTTGATACAATTTCAATTTTCTTAAATTTACCAAGGCTTGATTTGTGACCCAAGATATGATCTATCCTGGAGAATGTTCCATGAGCACTTGAGAAAAGTGTGCATTCTGTTGTTTTTGGATGGAATGTCCTATAGATATCAATTAAGTCCATATTGTTTAATGTATCATTTAAAGCTTGTGTTTCCTTATTTATTTTCATTTTGGATGATCTGTCCATTGGTGAAAGTGGGGTGTTAAAGTCCCCTACTATGAATGTGTTACTGTTGATTTCCCCATTAATGGCTGTTAGTATTTGCCTTATGTATTGAGGTGCTCCTATGTTGGGTGCATAAATATTTACAATTGTTATATCTTCTTCTTGGATCAATCCCTTGATCATTATGTAGTGTCCTTCTTTGTTTCTTGTAATAGTCTTTATTTTAAAGTCTATTTTGTCTGATATGAGAATTGCTACTCCAGCTTTCTTTTGGTTTCCATTTGCATGGAATATCTTTTTCCATCCCCTCACTTTCAGTCTGTATGTGTCTCTAGGTCTGAAGTGGGTCTCTTGTAGACAGCATATATATGGGTCTTGTTTTTGTATCCATTCAGCCAATCTGTGTCTTTTGGTGGGAGCATTTAATCCATTTACATTTAAGGTAATTATCAATATGTATGTTCCTATTCCCATTTTCTTAATTGTTTTGGGTTCGTTATTGTAGGTCGTTTCCTTCTCTTGTGTTTCTTGCCTAGAGAAGGTCCTTTAGCATTTGCTGTAAAGCTGGTTTGGTGGTGCTGAACTCTCTCAGCTTTTGCTTGTCTGTAAAGGTTTTAATTTCTCCATCAAATCTGGATGAGATCCTTGCTGGGTAGAGTAATCTTGGTTTTGGGTTTTTCTCCTTCATCACTTTAAATATATCCTGCCAGTCCCTTCTAGCTTGCAGAGTTTCTGCTGAAAGATCAGCTGTTAACCTTATGGGGATTCCTTTGTGTGTTATTTGTTGTTTTTCCCTTGCTGCTTTTAATATGTTTTCTTTCTATTTAATTTTTGACAGTTTGATTAATATGTATCTTGGCGTGTTTCTCCTTGGATTTATCCTGTATGGGACTCTCTGTGCTTCCTGGACTTGATTAACTATTTCCTTTCCCAGATTAGGGAAGTTTTCAACTATAATCTCTTCAAATATTTTCTCAGTCCCTTTCTTTTTCTCTTCCTCTTCTGGAACCCCTATAATTCGAATGTTGGTGCATTTAAGGTTGTCCCAGAGGTCTCTGAGACTGTCCTTAGTTCTTTTCATTCTTTTTTCTTTATTCTGCTCTGCAGTAGTTATTTCCACTATTTTATCTTCCAGGTCACTTATCCGTTCTTCTGCCTCAGTTGTTCTGCTATTGATCCCTTCTAGAGTATTTATTTTATTTATTTATTTATTTATTTTTCTGCAGTACATGGGCCTTTCACTGCTGTGGCCTCTCCCTTTGCGGAGCACAGGCTCCAGACGCGCAGGCTCAGCAGCCATGGCTCACAGGCCCAGCCAGTCCGTGGCATGTGGGATCGTCCCAGACTGGGGCACGAACCCGCGCCCCCTGCATCGGCAGGCGGACTCCCAACCACTGTGCCACCAGGGAAGCCCGATCTAGAGTGTTTTTAATTTCATTTATTGTGTTGTTCATCGTTGCTTGTATCTTTAGTTCTTCTAGATCCTTGTTAAATGTTTCTTGCATTTTCTCTATTCTATTTCCAAGATTTTGGATCATCTTTACTATCATTATTCTGAATTCTTTTTCATGTAGACTGCCTATTTCCTCTTCATTTGTTAGGTCTGCTGGGTTTTTATCTTGCTCCTTCATCTGCTGAGTGTTTTTCTGTCTTCTCATTTTGCTTATCTTACTGTGTTTGGGGTCTCCTTTTCGCACGCTGCAGGTTCATAGTTCCCGTTGTTTTCGGTGTCTGTCCCCAGTGGCTAAAGGTGGTTCAGTGGGCTGTGTAGGCTTCCTGGTGGAGGGGACTAGTGCCTGTATTCTGGTGGATGAGGCTGGATCTTGTCTTTCTGGTGGGCAGGTCCACCTCTGGTGGTATGTTTTGGGGTGTCTGTGGACTTATTATGATTTTAGGCAGCCTCTCTGCTAATGGGTGGGGTTGTGTTCCTGTCTTGCTAGTTGTTTGGCATAGGGTGTCCAGCACTGTAGCTTGGTGGTCGTTGAGTGAAGCTGGGTGCTGGTGTTGAGATGGAGATCTCTGGGAGATTTTTATGTGGAGCTGGGAGGTCTCTTGTGGACCAGTGTCCTGAAGTTGGCTCTCCCACCTCAGAGGCACAGCACTGACTCCTGGCTGCAGCACCAAGAGCGTTTCATCCACATGGCTCTCTTCTCTTCGAACCTGCTAGGCACTGGTTTGGCCCAGACCTGCTGGGATCAGACGAGACCACATAATTTGTGCCGTACCTGCCAAGGAGCAAGTCTTCTTTAAATTAATGCTTTGACTGTAGATATGATCCTCATATCCACAAATATGCTATGGATATGTATTTTTATCCATTGTCTATACTTATCCACACTTTATCTCTCACATGATTCCCTAGAGGGGAATGTTATACTTCGTTTGGCTTTGAGATTGGTTGTAACCCCTTACTGAATAAATCTTCTTTTCTTAATCCTGCTTTGCTTTTTTATTTTTGCTAATTTCTTCATTTCTAATATTTGAGGAGATAACATTGAGTGAGTGTGATTGAGAACCCTGCCATATTAAACCATTTTGTATTTGCGTTATTCTACTAGTAAAGACAGTGAGTGTTTTCTCCAATAAAAATTTTTAACTAGTAGGTTAGATAAATGACCCAATTCTGTTATTTATCCAAAATCCTGTCATATATGTTTTTTGAGTCTTTGTTAGTTTTAAGATCATCTAAGTTTTTGTTTTATTTGGAACTTTTATGCAGAGGGGGAGTTAATCATATTCCTTGAACCACAGCATGTCTTTGGTCTGTATTAGATCTCTTTTGATTGATTGACTGATTTCAATTAACTTTTTCATTAACTACCTTTTATCCTCATTTCCTAGTCCTGTTGCCATTCTTGCTGTAGGTATTTGATGGCTTTTTGTTTGTATAACCCAGTCAAACATGAGAATGAACATAAAGTACATGTATTGTTAGTTGACATAAATGGTATAGTAAGAAGACCTTCTTCCATATCTTCTTTTTTTTTTAATATAGCACTGTGCTTTATGATCTATCCACATTGCTCTGTGTACATATGGTGCATAATAAGTTTGTTTTTTATGTCTCTGAAATGTATAGGTCATTTTCAGGAGAACTTAGGCCATCTGGAAGTTGGATTGGCTTATATATTTTATCAGAGTATTTTAGGAAAATTTTTTTATTTTTATTTTTTTATTTTTGGCCATGCAGTGTGGCATGTGGGATCTTAGTTCCCTTATCAGGGATTGAACCCATGCCCCATGCATTGGGAATGTGGAGTCTCAACCACTGGACCGCCAGGGAAGTCCCTAGGAAAATTGTTATTCAACTCCGTGGTTATAAACAATGAATTTAAGGGTTAAATGATCATTCATAACTAAAATTTCCAGCATTTAATTAAACACAGAAACTTCTAAGTAAGTACTAGAATAGCCTGACCCGGCAGATAATGGAGCCTTTGTTAGAAATGAAGGAAGAATAGGGACATATCATGCTTTTAAAAAATCATCTTTACTGAGGTATGATTTACATACAAGAAAGTTCATCCAAAATTTGACACATTTTGACAAAAGTAAACAGTCATGTAACTATCACCACGATTATGATATAGGAGATTTCCATTGGCTGAAAACACCCCTGTACCCTATTCAGTTAATCCTCTTCCTACTTACTATCTCCTCACAATCACTAAAATGCTTTCTGTCAGTATAATTTTGCCTTTTCTAAGATCTCCTATAGATGGAATCATATAGATTATAGTCTTTTGTGTCTGATTTCTTTCACTTAGCATAATGCTTTTGAGATTTTTTTCATGTCATTATATGTATCAATGATTCCTTGTCATTTCTGAGTAGTCTCAACATATTGATATATTGCAATTTATTATCCTTTAATTAGTTGATGGAAATTTGGATTCTTTACAGTTTTTGGCTATAATGAATAAAACTTCTCTGAATATTTGAATAGAAGAATTTGGGCATATGCTTTTATTTCTCTTGTTAAATTGCTAAAATGTTCTTCAAAAGACATTGTTAATGTATGTGTATCTATACAATAGATTATTTGGCAATAAAAAGGACTGAACTCCAAATGCGTCCAAATACCTTGATGTATCTCAAAAACATTAAACTCAATGAAAGAAGCCAGGCACAAGCAACCACATATTGTATGATTCCATTATGTTAAATATCCACAAAAGGTACAGCTATAAAGACAGGAAGTAGATTAGTGACTGCCTGTGGCATGATTAACAGGAAAGAGGGACTAACGTAAATATGTATGAGGTATTATAGTGGGATGATGAAAATGTTCTAAAGCTGACTCATGGTGATAATGTACAGTTTGGTAAATTTAATAAAAAAGAAAAAAATCACTGAGTAGTATACTTGAAAATGGTGAATTATACGATATGTAAAAATGCATTAATTGTTATTTTTAAAAGATGTCAGTAAAATTAAAAGATAAGACAGACTAGGAGAAAATGTGAACAAAACATATATCTGATGAGGGACTTAAATTCAGAATATATAACTCAATAATATATTAAATTCAGAATATGTAACTCAATAATAAATAACTTGATTTTTTTTAATGGGCAGAATATTTGAGCAGAAACCTCACCAAAGGAGATATACAAATAGCAAGTAAACACATAAAGAGATGTTCAACATCATTAGTCATTAGCAAAATGCAAATTAAAACCACTACACACTGAAAGTTAACAAAAATGTCAGAGTAAGGGCCTCTGAAAATTTTCTCCTTCCTAAAATCAGAAAACTAGCAAAAACTGTCAAGATCAACTTTTCAAAATTTAGAATTAGTCAAAGACTTGCAGCAATCTGGAGAGTGTTATTTAAGAAAAATAGCTGACTGTTGGAAAGAACAGCAAGCTTTGTGGCATTTTAACTTGCCCTATTTCTGTCCTTACCTTTCTTCCTCTGTGATAGTCTTGAAAAACCAACAGCCCACAATTTCAGTGGAAACCAGCAGCCTGGCAGCCGTTGAAGGAAGCAGAACAGAGTTGGAGCTCCTTCAAAGCATCATTCCCAAAAAGCTGTCATTATCTGACCTGTCTAGTGGTTCCCTGGAAGGGCATTACTCACAAGCTGTCTTTGTTTGCCTTTTTCCTTGGGGAGAAGAAGGGTGCTTGTCTAAAACAATTAAATGCAATCGATTAACTTTGGAACTGCCTGAGGTAATGGATAGCAGTTGGGGCAAACAATAAACTAACAGCTTTTCTTTTTAAAGGATAAGCTGGGAAATGATATGTCCATAGGGGGTTTTGAAAAGCTCTGACTTATTCTTGGAAATTAGAAGACCACTTGAATTTGTAGAGCTTTGGGCATGCCCAGGGCCATCCACATGCTCAGGTAAGACCTTAGTAGACCTTAAGTTCTCACCTCTGGATGACCTTGAGGCTCTGTGCAAACAGGAAGTGAAGGCTAAGGCAGAGTTGCCCACTATCTTAGTGTTGAAGGTGTGCCCTGAAACATACACAGAGCCCCTTAGTAAACACTGGAAGACTTATTGGTTCCAGGCATTTAAGGAAATATCTGTCTAATCATTAGGAGACCACTAAGCTAACCTAATAGATACTTTAGTGCCCACACATGACAAAGAATACAGACTTTACAGATCAGTTCAAAAATGTAAACAAACAAATGGACAACAACAAACTCTGAGTATGGGGATAATCTGATTTCCAGAGTTGTCACATTATATTATTAAACTTGTCCACTTTTCAACAAAAAATTATAAGACATGCAAAGAAACAAGAAAGTATGGCCCATACACAGGAAAAAAACAGCAATCAATAGAGTGTCCCTTACAAAGCCTAGATGTTGGACTTCTCATTAGACAAGACTTTAAGTCAGCTATTTTAAATATGTTCAGAGAACTAAAGAAAACCATGCTTAAAAACTAAGGAAAGAATGAGAACAATGTCTCACTAAATTAAGAATATCAATAAAGAGATAAAAATTATAAAAAGAAATCAAATAGAAATTGGGACTTGAAAAGTACAATAACTTATATTAAAAATTCACTGGAGGGCCTTAACAGCATATTTGAGCAGGCAAAAGAAAAAGTCAGCAGTCTGAGGAAAAAAAAAAATGTAGAAAAACAAAGAGCCTCAGAGACCTGTGGGACACCATCAAGCACAGCAACATATGCATAACAGGAACTCCAGAAGAGGAGGAGAAAATGAACAGAATTGAAAATATTTGAAGAAATAATTGGCTAAAAATTTCCCAAAATTTGATGACAAACATTAATCTATATATCCAAGAAGCTAAACAAATTCCAAGTAGGATGAACTTAGAGAGATCCATATCTAGATACATCATAAGCAAAATGTTGAAAGACAAAGAAAGAATCTTGAAAGCAGCAAGAAAGGAGCATCTCATCACATAAAAGGGATCCTCAGTAAGATTGAATTGATTTCTCATCAACAACCATAGAAGCCAAAGGCAATGGGAGGACAAATAAAAAGAAAGAAAAAACTGTCAAACAAGCACAACTATCCTTCAAAATGAAAGAGAAATTAAGACATTCCCAGATAAACAAAACCTGGAAGAATTTGTTGCTAAGCAGACCTACCCTATGAGAAATAATAAAGGGAGTCCTACAGGCTGAAATTAGAGGACACAGACATTAACTTGAATCCACATGAAGAAATAAAGAACACCAGTAAAGTTACCTACATAAGAAATAAAAAGAAAATATAAATGCATTTTTTGCTTGTAACATGTTTTTCTCCTATCTGATTTATAAGGCAACTGCATAAAATAGTAATCATAAATGTATGTTGATGTGAACACAATTTATAAATATATAATTTATATGACAGTAACAGCACAGAGAGGAGAGATCATGGAATTTTTGTATAGTGCTGAAATTATTTGGCTATTAATCTGAGCTAGGAGGTTATAAATTAAGATGTTAATTGTAATCCCTAGATGAACCACTAAGAAGGTAATTTTTAAAAACAGTAAAAGAAAAATTTAAAAAGTACGCCAGAATATCTATTTAACACAGAACAAGATAGTAATAGAAGATATGAGAAACAAAAAGGCATAAGCTATACAGAAAATAAATAGCAAAATGGCAGATATAAATCCTGTCTTATCAGTAATTAAATGTAATTTACATTAAATGTAAATGAATTAAATACTCCAACTAAAAGGCATAGATAGGAGGACTTGATAGATATATATGATCCAACTATATGGCTTCTACAAGAGAAACACTTTAGGTTCAAAGAAATAAATAGGTTGAAAGTAAAAGGATGAGAAAATATATACCATGCAAGCAGTAACCAAAAGAGAGCTGGAGTGGCTATACTAATACCAGACAATTTAACAGCCTTTAAATTGTTATTAGAGACAAAGGACATTTTATACTATAACAGGGTAAATCTATCAAGAAGATATAACATTTATAAATATATATGTAACTGGCAACATAGTCCCAAAAACGTGAAGCAAAAACAAACAGAATTGAAGGGAGAAATCGACAATTCAACAATAACAGTTGTAGACTTCAGTACCCCATTTTCAATAATGGATAGAACAACTAGGCAGAAAATCAACAAGAAAATAGAAGACTTGATTAACATTATAAACAAACTAGACCTAACAGACATCTGTAGAGCACACCACCAATAATAGCAGAATACACATTCTTCTCGTGTGCACAAGGAACATTCTCCAGAATAGATCACGTGTAAACCATAAAACAAATCTCAATACATGTGAGAGGATTGAAATCGTACAAAGCATGTTTTCTGATCACAATGGAGTGAAATTAGAAGTCCATAACAGAAGGAAATTGAGAAATAAGCAAATATGTGGAAATTAAACAGCATACTTCTAAATAACCAATGGGTCAAAGGAGAAATCACACGGTAAATTAGCAAATAGTTTGAGATGAGTGAAAAAGAAAGCACCATACGAAAACTTATGAGATTCAGCAAAAGCAGTGCTTAGAGGGACATTCATAGCTGTAAACACCTATATTTAAAAAGAAGAAAGATCTCAAATCAATACCTTCTACCTTAAAAAACAAGGGGAAAAAGCAAACTAAATTTATAATAAGCAGAAGTTAGGAAATAAAAACTAGAATGTAAAAATCAATAAAAACCACCACACATGCAATAGAATTGCAATAGAATTTAAAATTGCAATAGAATTTAAAATTAAAAAGACTGGCAATATCATCTACTGGCAGAGATATGGAATAAATGGAACTCTGGCACCTTATTGATGGGAATGTAAAATAGTGCAGACACTTTGGAAAACATTGGGCCAGTTTCTTATAAAGTTAAACGTATACTTGCCATACAACCCATCAATCCCTTTCCTAGATATTTACCCAAGAGTCATGCCATTTTTCATAAGTTAGAACTTCAAATAGGGACATAATAATTTCTTGAAGATAGTATCACCAAAGAAAACCATAATAACAAAACTATTATTTATTTTAATCCCTGGTAGTCTTAAAAATGAAACTCTAAGTAAAATGGCTTATCTCAGTTCCTGGATCTTGTATATAAATATATTTGGGTTTACATAAAATGGATTTTAGAACTGTGCAAGTACAGTTGACCCTTGAACAACAAGGGTTTGAACTGCAGGCTCCACGTATAAGCAGAATTTTTACAATAGTAAGTACTACAGTACTAGATCTAGTACTGTACAACTAGTTGGTTGAATCCATGGATGTGGAACCTCAGATATGGAGGAACCACTTACACGGGGGCTGACTATAAGCTATACAAGGAGGATTTTCAACTGTGCTGCTGAGGGTTGACACCCCTAACCCCCATGTTGTTAAAGAGTCAACTATATTTTATTTTTTTAAGTTATTGCGTGTATAAAAGTTCTCAAATTTTGCTCTCTTTGAGTTTCTGTAAGGCAGATACTGGCTTTAGATAGCCCAATGACTGATCTTTCATTTGGAATCTAAAATTACAGCTTGAGTTTTCTGGTGACATTGTGAATTCATTCTCAGATTTTGAACTTACTTTTGTTCATATTTTTGTAGGTTTATTGCTTCACCTCTAGCAAAAACAATTGGCATTAAAGAGGAAGTTCGAAAGAAGATTATACCAAATACTGTTTTAGAGAATTTTTTCAAACATTCCACAAGGAAACCATCTCAAGTAAGTACAGATTCTTCGTTTTTGGATTTTAAAATCTCCTTTCTTAATGTTTCAATCATCTGTGGTTTACCTTATCTGTGCAAAAAAATCTGTTTCAGTTGAGCAGCAAATGACTTGAATCATTTGATTTTTTTTTCTTTATTGATAAGTTATACAGCATTCTGAGCATAATATAAAATGACAAATAAATATTATAATATAAAACTACAAACATTGCTAGTGTTGAATGCTAACAATCAATGCCATAATTTGGGTGTACATGTCAAAATTTAATTTTTAATGGTAGCATATATACAAATATACTAATGAAAAAAGATCATTGTTAAGGCAGAGTTGCCCATATCTGACACTTTTGATAATTGTGACACCATCAATATACACTACACACACTATGAAAGTGTCTATTGGGTGGCTTTCCTGAGCAGGACACTTTACTTTATCCAAGGCCTCGAAATACTCAGAAATATACTGTGCCCCTACCCACTCCCCAGAGATAGAACAGTTAGGAGAGTCACAAATCTCTTCTCAATATGAGATGTACTTGATGAAATGTTATGGTGCACTGCATGTTTACGCCACAGAAAATGGCTTTAACCTAAAAGTTATATTTAAAAATAATAGTGTCTAAGCAAGTCTAGTTATACCCCCATATTTAAATGAGAGATGAAATAAAAACTTCTCCAAAAGTGGCACACCCTCTATGATGAATACAGACATCTCTCACCAGTAATTTAAAAGTCAAAAGTATGTGCTAACACAATTTTAGGATAGATAGATTTTTAAGGTCCTGAACTTGTCTGCTGAATTCACTTGCTTTTCCTATGAGCCTTTCTATCACTGGTCTGGTGGGCTCCCTGCACAAAGAAGCCACGTTGAGGTCTGACCACATAGCACCAGGCATCATGTTCAGAGTTGTTCACAGCTAGCCAGCACTGTCTCTAACTTGTTCTGCCCTCAACTTCTGCATGTGCCTTTTTTTCTAAAATGAGGACAGTCTGACAAGCCATCTCCACGTGTTCTTTATTTCCTTGTGCTCTAAAAGACTGCAGTCATTCATCTAAATACTGTTGTTACCACTGGTGATAATAATGCCTAAACATCATTTCATGTTTTTCAGACAGGAAATTATTTAGCTGTGTTTATGAAAAGTTAGGACTCTTTCAGAGAGTCCTTATTATCCTTCTCTGTTTCTCTCTGAGAATAACTAACCTTGGTAATACCTTGCAATAAAACATGAAGAACAGTGGTAGCTATCAGTTACTTGCTGTGCTTGCTGTACAGCTTTTTAGGATATTTTAAAATATGTAGAAAATTTGGCTCTTATCAAGTTTCTCTGCTATGGAGAGAAATTAGCCATGTGACAGTTAAAGAAAGACTAAGAAAAGCTGAAAGAGATTTAGAGATTAGGTCATCTTTCCTCTTTATGATCAAGATGAGGAAACTAAGGTCAACAGAGGAAATGACCTGTCCTAGGTCATGCAGCTAATCAGTGGCTAAATCCCCAGCTGGACCCTGGCCCATGGCTCCCTGTCGAGTGCTGTTTCTACTATGCCCAAGTGATGTCTTTATCTGTGAATAGAATGTTAAAAATATATTTCAGAGTCTGGAGCTGTGTGTGTAAGTATTTGTTCTAACTCAATTGACAGTACACCATGGCTTAGTGTAGATATAATTTGGACATTTGCATCAAGTAAAAGAAATGTTATATATCAACTTCAAGTGTTAGAAAGCTTCCTCTACTAAACCATGAAGATGAAGGGACATAATTAAAACACCTAATTTATATTGCTCATAGATTACAAAATCAAGGCAGTATTTGTATAACAGATCAAGATGACAAGTTGGCCAGTAAAATGCCCATAGAATAAAAGTACTAGAACTTCGGAAGATAGAAGAATATAGTAGAGGAATGCAAAGCACCTGCCTTAAGAGTGATTTCAGATGTGGAAACAAAATAATATCACAATACCTCCACACATTAACTTGGCCAGTGTCATACAGATAGCATTTTTGCTTAATTTATAGCTGAAGTAAGACAAGTTGCTGGGAGGACTAAAAAAAAATTTTGTGCTGATTCAAGGGATGGGTGGGTATTCCGAACCTGTAATCTCAAGGCACTGCAGTGGTAATACAGGTACCTAACACCTGACTTTATTAAAAGAAACTGCGGACACAAATCTGAGGATGCTTCTTCAGCTGCAATAGACTGTACCAATAAAAACAAAAACATTTCAGTATATACAGTATCAATTCTGGACTGGTTAGCACAGAAGGGTATAACATGGTAGTAATGAGGTCCAAAATGCTGTACACATGAACCTCCATTGGGAGTTGTTTTGTTTTGTTTTTTTCATTTTAAAAAATTTTTTAGCTGCGCCATGCGGCACGTGGGATCTTAGTTCCCTGAACAGGGATCAAACCCACACCCCCTGCATTGGAAGCGTGGAGTCCCTGGACTGCCAGGGAAGCCTCTCTATTGAGAGTTTTGATCTGCGATTTCGCACACTTCTTTTGTGACTGTGTATGTGCAGCTATGTGTCCACTGTTTTTATATGTGCGTGTTTCGCTCTGTGTGTATCTCAATGACAACTTCAAGATGTACTGAGAGAGAACCATGATAACATACCAATATCTCTGGCCAGCAGATCAATTTTCCTGCTGTTGGTAAAATGAAGGAACAGCAGAACTTATTAACTAGCCCATTTCCTCAGAAAAATCATGTTGAGAACTGCTGCAGAACAAATGAGTGTGTAGTTCTGTAAGATGTCTAAAGAAAATGTGGTGCCATAAGGCTGACATAAAGCAGGTATTGTGGTCCACGGGGCATTGCAGTTTGCTAGCTTGTCTCAACCACAGATTCAAACATTTTTAGGGCAAACAGCTCTCTAGTCCAGTTTATTTTATGGGTGAGAGTCAAAGAATTCGAGTGGCTCCTCCACAGTCCCAGAGGGTTGGTTTTTGCATCAAGTAGCCAGGCCTCATAGCCCCATTTGGTGCTCTTCCTTCAGGCCACACTACTTCTCCCTGAGGTTCTGCTTGAGAGCCTTTCCCTTCTACAGACACACACTCTATCGTGTCAGGCTAAAAACATGGATTGTGAGAAAAGACTGTGTGTGGAGGTGAGCAAATTAACCACTCTGAGCCTCAGTTTCCCCTTCTGTGAGCTGAGCATGTTAACAGCACTTACCTCACAGGACTCTCAATTCAGAGATTGAATTGAGTACTTAGAATAGTGCCCAGCACACACTCAGGGTCAGCTGTTGTTATTTGTAGTCTGTGTCTATCATATAGACTTCTCCAGGAGCGTTCTCAAATATGTCTTCCCAACTTAAATTATCCCAAGAGAATGTCATTTGTTTCCTATTTATGCTTGTTTGTATTTCCATAACATCTTACACAATTTTCTGTACATAGTAGGTGTTCAGTAAAATGCTTGTTTCGTGTATCATTAACAAAATACTACTAAAGACTTTTGTTTGCAAGATGATTTCTATCCCAATAAAATTGTAGGTCTATGAGGCCAGTATCGCCAAGACTTTCAACCAGATTCATCTGTGCTCCAAATCAGAAAAAAAAATGCTTCAGATCATGTTTGATCACTGTCTTCTAGAAGCATTTATTCAGCAGGTATCTGTAGAAATGATGGGATAATAAAATTGGATTGTTCTCAGATCTGGGAAAATTCCAGTGTGAGGACAGGGACTTTGCTCACTGCTGAACACCGTCTCCACCTCTGCTCACTCCTGGCACTTCATTCTTTACACCTGCAAGAGGGAGACTTCAAAATGCAAACATTCTGTAACCTACAGATAAATTCCAGGCAAGGCCCTCCTTGCTGTGGCCTTAGCCACATCTTTCCTCCTCACCTCTCTGTATGTTTCCACCCTGCAAGGCCTCTATCTGTCCCTCAAGTGCCCCCAACTCCCCCATGTTCTCATCTCCAGACAACCTTACATGCTGCCAGGACACTCCTTCTTCATCCTCTCCTTCTTGGGGCATTTTTCAGGGTTCAGCATAAGTGTAACTTCCAGGAACTGCCTATGTAAAGTTAGGTCCCATGGTACCGTTATCCTCCCCTATCTCAGCACTCATGATATTTTATTAGAATCCTTTGTTGCATTTTCTGACTTCCTCACCAGACAGACTTTACCCTGTGAAGGGGAGGCCCATACTGGTCTTTTTCATTTAGATCTCCAATAGAAAGCAGAATGCCTGCAGAAAGTAGACACCAATAAATAGTTGCCAATTCAGTCTTGTCAAAAACAAACCAAAACAACAACAACAAAAAACAACAGGTGAACCCTTGGCCTACAAAATAATAGGTATTAGAGAGGATAATTTACAAGGAAACAGAGTATAATGTGGGCTATATCTTGGTTTTGTTCTGTTTTGCTTTCTTTCTCTAGATTAAGTAATAGGCTAGCAGTTCAGTAGGTATGTAGTTGCAATTAGTCCTTTGCCTGTCTTCAGCACGAGAGCTTCTTTAGGAATTTTATCTACTGTTGTCCTGTGCGCCTGAACAATTATGTAAACTATACACAATAACATAGCAGAAGCTCCACGACTGATCACAGACAGCTGGGTGTGCAGCCAACTGGCCCATGGTCAGGCTTTGTTTGACCTTCACCAATCTTGGTCCATGATTGGTTTAAATTTACTTTAAACTTAAACATTTAAATTTAAGCATTAAATTTTAAAGTAAATTCAACATAAAAAAAAAAAAACCTAGCGATTTCACATCAGATTTCTGGGACTGCACTTTCACTCTGGGAGCCATCAGTCAGAGCTGGGTCGCCACTGTCCCTTTGGGATGGGCCATGTGCTTTCCTGTTGGCTGCATCCATATGGCTCCTGCTTATTTCCTCAAAACTGAGGCTGAGGGACAATTTTATTTTTCTCCTACTAAAGTTAGGAGTAAGCTGAAATATTTCTTGTACTCAACATAGGAAAACGAAAGATAAAGAAGACTGATGTCTCAAAAAATATTACAGAGCTTATTTCCTTGTGGAAGTGGAAAGTACTGTAGGTTTAACATATAAAGCATGTCTGTGTTGAAAGAATAAAACTTAAAATCCCACCATGAAGCAGACCTGGTCCTCTCAATCATTTTGGGTTCTTGTTTGGCCCTGGGAGAACTTCAAATCTGTGACCTTTGAGCTAATCCATCATCCATATTATTTTCAATTTTAAATCATAACCTACAACTTCTGCCTTCCAGAGGAGAAGCAATCGTCATTATTATAGTCAGCAATCCTTAATCATTTTTTACAATTTGAATTATTTCAGATTAGTTTGAAATAGGCTGTACATCTGATTAAATGTGAAACTTTTGGATCTGGTAGAAAGATTGTGTGAAATAACAGAAAAGACAGGAGCCTAAGTTCTTGTTTTCACTTTGCTACTGGTTTTAGGTCTTGGACAAGTTGTTAAAACCCTTGGAGTTCCATTTTTTTCATAAGAAAGAATGAAGAGATTGGGTTTGATTGACATCTTAAACTACACTACTCTACCTGGAACCTAGGAGGCCCTAAATAAAATTGGCTGAATGAGTGAGCCACATATTAACTTGAATATATGGGTTGCTACCAACTTACAGAGAATTGGTCTTTCTTAACAACTCAGAGTTCTGGGAACTAACATTCTCTCTGTTTTGAGGTGTGTGTGTGTGTGTGTGTGTGTGTGTGTGTGTGTGTGTGTGTGATTCCATGAGCAAAAGAGGTAAATGCACTGGCTCAAGGTCTAATGCAGACCTCTCTCCTCTCCAGTGCACAAGCACTTGTAACCCAATCTCACTGTCTTTTGACTGCCTGCCACCCTGACTCTACTCTTAAGCACTCATTCATTTGTTTCATCTCCTTTCAGACTGATATTTATGGACTGGCAAAAAAGTGTAACTTGACAGAGCGCCAGGTTGAAAGATGGTTTAGGAGTCGGCGGAATCAAGATAGGCCTTGCAGGATGAAGAAATTCCAAGAAGCTTGGTAAGAAGGACAGTTAAAGCTTTTGAAATGGTACAGTTTTATATGGAGCAGAATAGTCATCTCAGAAGGAATCCTTAGGATGCAGCAGAAGAAGGGTTTGAACCCTCTCTGTCACTTACCAATCAGGAATTTGATGCTAGTCACTCATCCACCTCTTGTGCTTCACTTTCCTTCTCTATGAAACAAGGTAAGCTATGAACTCTCTTAGTTGAACAGGAGATGTTATGTACTTATCTTTAAAGTCCAGAAAAATCATAAAAATGCCTTAACCTGGTGTTTATCTTTTCTAGGGTATCAGTTGGCCCTAGCTCATCTGACTATCGCCTGTTTCTAATCACATTACTCTATCACATTATAAGAGCAGAGAATGTCTGAGAGGGTGCTGTCCTCCTCTCTCAACACTGATGGAGAGGACTTCTTTCTGTCTCACTTGGCTCTTACTCCACCCCTGCCTATGGACTGGGCAGCCAGTTCCTCTGGGTTTCTGCCTGGTTTAGTAGGGGGTCAGGATGAGCTGGGCAACACATAGGGTTTTTGCAGAGCTGACTGCTTCAAATACGTTCTGAGTGCAGTGAGACTGTACCACACTTATTTTTGGCTTCATTACAACTCTGTTTTTTTTTTTTTTTCTCTTTGCAGAGTATTATAGTATCGATACTTTAGGTTACTCCCTTGGTGGCAAAAACTGACACCTGTGCCAAAAAGAGGGTCTAGGTCATTGCTCTTACTTTGTTCCTCTTCTTTACATCCAGACAATGCCTGTTAGTTGGGAAATTTTTTTTTTTTTTTTTTGCAGTACGCGGGCCTCTCACTGCTGTGGCCTCTCCCACTGCAGAGCACAGGCTCCGGACGCGCAGGCTCAGCGGCCATGGCTCACGGGCCTAGACGCTCCGCGGCATGTGGGATCTTCCCGGACCAGGGCACGAACCCATGTCCCCTGCATCAGCAGGCGGACTCTCAACCACTGTGCCACCAGGAAAGCCCAGTTGGGAAATTTTGATGCCACATTCTCATGCCAATAGCATTCCTTCTTTTTGCCTGTTTCTTAAGGTCCTCACATTGCCTAGTGACTTTCACCAGATGTTTTTGTTTTGATGGTAAAATGGATAGGGAGCTGGCATAAGACTCTCAAATAAAGAAACCAAGCCTGTGGAAGGCTAAACTTTAATGACTTTAAACTACCTATGCATTGCCGAGTACAGCCATCCTGCTGTGAAACTGGTGATGTTTAGAGGCACAGACCAAGTCTTCATGGTGTCTCGAGACTTTTTTCCTCATCAGCAGGCTTCCATTGCCTTTCCCACAGTGGCTAGAGGTATATGACCTGGTTTGTTTTCCGACTGCTTCTCTCTGAGTTTTAGCTCTTGAGAGATTGGTTAATATTGTGTTTCTGCTATGTCAGCTTGGCCCAAGTGAATCTCTCTGGACCGTCACTACAAAACACTACAAACTGGAGCTGTTTTCACATTACATCTTCCTGTTTTTCTGCTATCATTCATTTATTCTTTCTTTCTTTCTATCAAATGATTCTTATCTTAAATAAAGTCCCCAGGCAGGGACTAACTCTCAGCCTCTGAGCTGAATCATACTGCAGTGAAATTCTGGGAATTTCTTATACATTATAGTGCCTTCCAGTTTATAAATAATCTTGGATTGATCCTCCTAGCAACAGTGTGAGGCAGTCAGGGAAAGTGGGGCCCTGTTTGAGAAATGAGAAACTGCACATCATGTAGTTTAAGGAACTTGCTCAAGGTCGCCGGGCTGTTGGGCGCCTGTTGCCTTTAGGCCTTCTGACTCCTTTTCTGATACTCTTTCTGCTCACTGTACTGCCCCTGCCACCTAATGCTGACCTCTCAGAAGCAGGGAACCCTATATGTCAAGTAACTGGGTGAGAAGGACCCAACATTTGGAATCTGGTGGTCAGTGAGTCTGCTAGAAGTCAGCCACAGAGTTCAGGCTAGAGAAGGGAATTTCAAGTTGCTATTATCAATCAGTCAGGCAATGCAGAGGGTTGTGTGGACCATCTTCTTGGTATGTGGCACTATCCTAGATCATATGGACTCGTAGATATTAAGAGGGAAGTAAAAGTGGAAGGTATGGTCACTGGCCTAAAGCAGCTAATCAGGGATATGAGACTATCACTTATGAAACCACAACATCTGTTGTTGTTCCATTCCCAATGGCACATGGGCCTGTATACCTGTGGTCTACAGTCATGTTCAGATGTGATCTGGGCATTCAGAGGAGGTGGTGTCAGCAGAGTTGGATACATTAGACAAAGGCTTTCTAGAGGTCAGGCATAAGCTGGACCTTGAGGGGAGGGATGGGTCAGATTTCCATAAGAAAAGAAAGCATGGGGGCTTCCCTGGTGGCGCAGTGGTTGCGGGTCTGCCTGCCAGTGCAGGGGACACGGGTTCAAGCCTTCGTCTGGGAGGATCCCACATGCCGCAGAGCAGCTGGGCCCATGCGCCACAGCTACTGAGCCTGCGCTCTGGAGTCCGCAAGCCACAACTACTGAGCCCATGCGCCACAGCTACTGAAGCCTGCGCACCTGGGGCCCGTGCTCCACAACAGGGGAAGCCACCGCAATGAGGAGCCTGCGCACCGCAATGAGGAGTAGCCCCCGCTTGCCGCAGCTAGGGAGAGCCCGCATGCAGCAATGAAGACCCAACGCAGCAAAAATAAATAAAATAAAATAAGTTAATTTTAAAAAAAAAAGAAAGCATGATTTGAGGGCAGCATGTTTTAAGTAAAGCAAAGGCAGGAAGCAGTACAATGTATTCAGGAGACAGGAGTGAACCCACAATTTTATAATTTAACTTTTACATTATTCTTTAGCAATGTCACAAATATCAGGGAATTGTTAAAAGTTATTATGGATCAAATAAATAGACTAAAGCAAAGTACCAAGCTCTTTAATTGTATAGGGACTGCACTTTATTCCCTAGCTATGGGATGTGCTACAGGAATCATAGCAAGAGATACCTAGCCCAAGGCATTTTGGAAATCTCAGGAAACTTATTCTCCAACACAGAACTCTTACAAATTACTCTCCAACAGGCAGACACTTCTCCATATCAGGATGGATTAGTCTCTGAACATCTTAAGTTCAATGTATTATTTCCATGGTTACTTTATTTAAGGATGACCCCTAAGCCCTGTTTCACAGAATTCAGGATTTTAATCCATAGCGACTCCTTTATTTTTAAATCAAATTCCATATTAGCAGATCACTTTTCTTTTTAAAATAAGCATTTCCATTTAGCAATGAAAAGTTTAATAAAAACAGAGTAATTTCCAAGTATCTGTTGTATATAGGCAGTGGCGCCCCCCGGTGGTGGAGAGAGGCGCTCTCCTCCCGCTGGGTGGACTGCCGCTTGCCCAGCTGGCCCTCGGGCAGGTCCACTGCCTGCTTCATCCAGTTCCCCCACCGTTGAGCCCCATGTCCGTCCTGTCAGCGTCTCTCATGTCGCCCGAGTTCACTCCATCCAGATCCTCCCTGATCTCACCTGGCAGTCTCGTCTTTCAACATCACCATGTGAGTCTAACCAATTAATTTCTGGTTTTTTTTCCAAGAGTTTTTTTTTTTTTTCCCCCTTACAATTATGTTTGTGTCAGCCATTCCTGGGGAAAAAAAAAAAAGGACATTTTACTGCCTTAGGTTCATTTGAAGCAAGGAAGATAGCATTGACAAGAACATCATCATTCAGCTCATGGTTAGTGAAGTGCAGCAGCTCCCAAGTTTTTGATTTCAGGACCCCTTTGTTCTCTTAAAAACTATTACGGAAAGAAGTTATACAGATTGCCAGCAAACACATGAAAGGATGCTCAACGTCACTAATCATTAGAGAAATGCAAATCAAAACTACAATGAGGTTATCACCTCACACCAGTCAAAATGGCCATCATCACAAAATCTACAAACAATAAATGCTGGAGAGGGTATGGAGAAAAGGGAACCCTCTTGCACTGTTGTTGGGAATGTAAATTGATACAGCCACTATGGAGAACAGGATGGAGGTTCCTTAAAAAACTAAAAAAAGAACTACCATATGACCCAGCAATCCCACTACTGGGCATATACCCTGAGAAAACCATAATTCAAAAAGAGTCATGTACCACAATGTTCATTGCAGCTCTATTTACAATATCCAGGACATGGAAGCAACCTAAGTGTCCATTGACAGATGAATGGATAAAGATGATGTGACACATATATGCAATGGAATATTACTCAGCCATGAAAAGAAATGAAATTGAGTTATTTGTAGTGAGGTGGAAGGACCTAGAGCCTGTCATACAGAGTGAAGTAAGTCAGAAAGAGAAAAACAAATACTGTATGCTAACACATATATATGGAATCTAAAAAAAAAAAATTGTTTCTGCAGAACCTAGGGGTAGGACAGGAATAAAGATGCAGATGTAGAGAATGAACTTGAGGATATGGGGAGGGGGAAGGGTAAGTTGGGACAGAGTGAGAGAGTGGCATGGACATATATACACTACCAAGTGTAAAATAGATAGCTAGTGGGAAGCAGCCGCATAGCACAGGGAGATCAGCTCGGTGCTTTGTGACCACCTAGAGGGGTGGGATAGGGAGGTTGGGAGGGAGACGCAAGAGGGATGAGATACGGGGATATAAGTATATGTATAGCTGATTCACTTTGTTATACAGCAGAAACTAACACACCATTGTAAAGCAATTATACTCCAATAAAGATGTTTAAAAAAAAATACAGGATGCCCAGGTGAAGTTGAATTTCAGATAAATAACAATTTTTTTAGTATAGGCAGGTGCCAATATTCATTGTTTATCTGAAAAATTAAAATTTAACTG